>NC_081559.1:78962383-79329923 GCF_022355385.1 Mustela nigripes
AAAAAAAAAAAAAGATTTCATTTATTTGTCAGAGAGAGAGAGAGAGAGAGAGAGAAAGAACAAGCAGGGAGAGCAGCAGGCAGAGGGAGATGCAGACTCCCGCTGAGCAGAGAGAACAACATGGGACGTAATCCCAGGGCCCTGGGATCATCACCTTAGCTGAAGGCAGACATTTAACCCATGAGCCACTCAGGTGTCCCTTTATGATTTGTTTCTTCATTATAATCAAAATGTATCAAAGACTTGTTTTAGCTTCCTTTTTTAAAAGAACTTATGATGAAATTTATCCTGAATTTACATCACAAGGTTGCTTTTCTTCTTCTTTTTTTTTAATTATGTTCAGTTAGCCAATATATAGTACATCATTAGTTTTCTTTTTTTTTTTTAAAGATTTTATTTATTTATTTGACAGAGAGAAATCACAAGTAGGTAGAGAGGCAGGCAGAGAGAGAGAGGAGGAAGCAGGCTCCCCGCTGAGCAGAGAGCCAGATGCGGGGCTCGATCCCAGGACCCTGAGATCATGACCTGAGCTGAAGGCAGCAGCTTAACCCACTGAGCCACCCAGGCGCCCACATTATTAGTTTTTGATATAGTGTTCGAGGATGCTTTTATTCTTGATGACATAATAGCAGAGAGACAGATAGTGGGAGAGAGGGAGATTTTTCTGAGCATTTTAAGTGTTAATTACATACAAATATTCCTTTTCAGCATTGAAAATAATTATGTATTAACAGTGCCCAATCTATTTATATTTTTGTGATTTTAATATTTTTTTAAGATTTCATTTATTTATTTGACAGAGAGAGAGAGATCACAAGTAGGCAGAGAAAGAAGGGGAAGCAGGCTCCCTGCTGAGCAGAGAGCCTGATGCGGGGCTCGATCCGAGGACACTGAGATCATGACTGAGCGGAAGGCAGCGGCTTAATCCAGTGAGCCACCCAGGTGCCTCACATAATTTTAATTTTTTAAAAGGAGTATTCCTAGCAGAAATATTAGGATGTAATATAGGATCACAGTTCCTATTTAGCAGTGATAATTTATATACAGCATAGCTTGGTATTAGCTCTAAAAGTATTCCCCAAATAACTGGATACTATAATAAACCTAAGCATGAGCGCAACTGTTTTAAAACTATTATGTAGCTAGTGCTGCTAGTTTCTGTTTTGTTTGCTTGTTATATATGCCCAAAAGTGTCTACATATATGTTGAATGTCTGCCAATGCTTGGCTCCGAAAAAAACATTGGAGAAAGAGAAATGAATGCAACAGCTACAAATCCCTGCCCTCACGGAGCTCACATTCCTTGGAGAAGACTGCTTGACTGTACCAAGTTATGGATGCCTTTCAGAAGAGGCTGAATATTATTTGACACCAAATGTTATGCTGAAGCCACCATGAAATGTGTCCTTTTGGGAAATAACTTTTCTCCCTTCAAAGTACTATTGGGGGATGCCTGGTCAAGCGGCTGTCTTCAGCTCAGGTCATGATCCCAGCTTCTTGGAATCAAGTCCCACATCTGGCTCCTTGCTCTGCGGGGAGCCTGCTTCTCCCTCTGCATCTGCCTGCCAATCTGCCTGCCTGTGCTCACTCGCTCACTCTCTCTCCCTCTCTCTTTCTGACAAATAAATAAATAAAATCTTTAAAAAAAAAAAAAAAGTACTATAATGGGCGCCTGGGTGGCTCAGTGGGTTAAGCCGCTGCCTTCAGCTCAGGTCATGATCTCAGGGTCTGGGATCGAGTCCCGCATCGGGCTCTCTGCTCAGCAGGGAGCCTGCTTCCCTCTCTCTCTCTCTGCCTGCCTCTCTGTCTACTGTGATCTCTCTCTGTCAAATAAATAAATAAAATCTTAAAAAATAAAAAGTACTATTGGTACATTGGTACTATTCATTTTTTAATAAATGGTTGATGGAAAGGCCCTGGGCCTGTTGATAAACCACTAACTTCATTATTTCAGTTTGCCGATCTGCAAAAAGTATTACACTGTGCAATTGTTAACGTTGCCTATTAAAACATTCTTGACGTTCTAGCTTTGGAATTACATGCTACTTTCCTGAAAGTAAGGATTCAACCTTCATTATTTTTAGAAATATCTAAAATGGGATGCATTTGGATGACCTGACTAGCTACAAGAAACTAGTTCCTCCATCACATTCAGTGGGACATTACAGAAATTGGGTACTTTCTTGAATAGAGTGGGTTTGCCAGAAAGAAGGGGGAAATTTGAAGTTGAGTTTACTTAAACCACTGTGCCCTTTTTTCATCTCACTCAAATATATTTATTACCTTCTGCAGTGGAATGGTTGTGTTGAATATGTCATTGTGCTTTATAAGCTCAGCCAGTGCTCCTTCAGTATCATTCACAATGAAGGAGAAGGGCCATGGGGCATTGAAGCATGTCACCTAATAGAGGCTGATTTTGTCTACATACATTTGAAAAGAATGTATGATCAGTGACAATACCTATGATTCCTTTCCCTTATGATGCACCTACAAACAACCAATTCTTCTAGTCTCTAACATTTTCTAGAATACAGCCCTAAATCTTTACTGTAGTTTGTTTCAAATTGAAAGTTCTAATGTAACAAATGTTCCTTACTGTGTAATTTGTTACAAAATTAGCTTCAACTATGCTATATTTTTTTAACATCTTAGAAGAAGATGATAGATGATAAATAGATGATAGAATAAACATGTCAAAATATTAGCAACAATTTTAATTAAGTGACGGTCATATAAGAGTTTATTATTGGGGTGCCTGGGTGGCTCATTCAGTTAAGTTCTGAATCTTGATTTCAGATCAGGTCATGATCTCAGGGTTGTGGGATTGAGCCCAGCTTGAAGTCTACCTGTCCCTCTCCCTCCCCTAGCTCTTTCTCTCTAAAAAATAAATAAATAAAATCTTTTCTAGAAAAAGTGCAATCTTTTTCTAGAAAAGATTTTATTTATTTATTTGACAGAGAGAATACAAGAAGGCGGAGCACCTGGCAGAAGGAAAAGGAGAAACAGGCTCCCCATGGAGCAGGGACTCTAATACGGAAAATGAACCCAGGACCCTGGGATCATAACCTGAGCCAAGGGCAGATGCTTAATGATTGAGCCACCCAGACACCCCCAAAATCTTTTTTAAAAAGAGTTTATTATAATATTCTTGTAATATTTCTATAATTCCCAATATGTCTTCAAATTGTGAAGTATAATTTAGAAGTTTTTCTGAGAAATAAATTATAACGCATAACAAAACCAAGAGAAGGAAGACAAAATAAAAGAGACTGAGAAACATCAGATCACAGGAATGTATGAGCTTTATTTGAAATATACTTTTAAAAAAAGCATACAACCTTCGAATTTCAAAAGAAAATAAATCCACCTTACTTCAAACTATTAGATGATTGTAGTTACTTGAACACACTGTATATTCAATGATAGTAAGGAATGATTGTGCTTTCTTCATTTTTTTTTCTTTAGATCTGATATTGGTTTTGTGATGATATGTCTAAAAAGTCCTATTTTAGAGATACATTCTGAAATATTTACAATTAACATTAGATGAATTTGAGGATTTCCTTTAAAATTATCTGGAGCAGAGGAAAGGGTAAATGGAAGGAGATAGGATAGTTGAAACGAGGTCAACCCTGAGTTGATTAACTGTTGAATCTGGCTGATGGTTATGTGTGGGTTATTACACTATTTCTCCTTTTTTTTTTTTTTTTTTTTTAATTTGTCAGAGAGAGAGAGAGAGAGCACAAGTAGGCAAAGCTACAGGCAGAGAGAAAGGGAGAAGCAGGCTCCACACTGAGCAAGGAGCCCAATGTGGGACTTGATCCCAGGATCCTGGGATCATGACCTGAGGGGAAGCCAGATGCTTAACCCACTGAGCCACCCAGGAGCCCCACTATTTCTGCTTTTTTTTATGTGCTTAAAAATTTGAACATAATAAAATGCTGTGAACAAGATTACTTTGGTTCAAATATGGGCTGCACATTTATTCATTGTACATCCTTGAGCTAATTATTTAACTTTCCTATACTTTGGCACTTTCACCTATATTGAGAAAATGTTTATAATACACATCTCTATAAATTTAATCGGGATTAAGTGAGTTAATACATGCACACTCTTAATCAGTGACTGATCCTAAACAAGCACTGAGTAAATGTTCACTATTCTTTTTAGATTTGTTTTTCTCTTCAAATCTAGGCTAAGGCTAATATTTTGGAAGAATGCAATTTACCTACAAATTTCAGTTTGCTTTACTCAAAAATTCTCCCATTTTTGTGGAAAGAAAATGTAAGAAACAATTATTGCTTCTTTGAGGGAATATCAGTCTTAGAAAGAAAAAATAAACCTACACAATAATAAGAAATAATGAAATATTTTGAGAGAGGAAGTAGCTTAACTATAATTATAATTAATGGAGAAAATCACTAGTTTACAAAGAAATTGCTGTTCAAGAATATTATTTTGAGAGCTAATTCAGCTTTGAGCCAAAAACTATTGCCATTATAATATAACTCATATTGATTGGAATTTTATCTCTCCTTCACACACTTTAGCCATGAAATCATAGTACTTAATTTTTGTTTCATTTTAATTTGCTAATCCACAAAGTATTATTTTAAAGATTTTATAAAAATTCAGTAATGAGTTTAGTTATATATATATACCTCATTTTCATCTTTTTAAACAAGTTTTTTTTTTTTAAGATTTTATTTATTTATTTGACAGAGAGAGATTACAAGTAGGCAGAGAGACAGGCAGAAGCAGGCTCTCCACTGAGCAGAGAGCCTGATGCGGAGATTGATCCCAGGACCCTGAGATCATGACCTGAGCCAAAGGCAGAGGCTTAACCCACTGAGCCATCCAGACACCACTAAACAAACTTTTTTAAAACAACATACTGGAAGGGATCAAAAAGAATAAAAGAAATATTTCACATATCTGCTGAGAAATGGTAAATTAAATATTGAATTGACAAATCATGTGTAAATGATTTGAAAGATTTTGTAGCTTACCACTTCGTGCAGTTGATAAAACTAATAGAAAAATGGATCATTGTCTTTACAGTAAGAAACTGGATTATGTAATTTTAGATTATGGCAAGCATATTTATCAGTTACTATAATGTATATTATAAGGTATACATACGAATATGATGAATTATATGGTTTGTAATATGTGCATAAATATACAGTACAATAAAGTAAGGAAAGTCTTATTCATTAGATTATAATTAGTGAACCACATTTATATTTTGTGGAAGCAATTTAAACATTCAAACTATGAGTCCTTTTTAGCCGCTGTATTTAGAGAGAGGATAATTGCCATTGACATAGAGAGGACTGTGTCATCTCATCTCCATATCCCAGTGCCTGAGAGCGTTAGTTTCTTACAGTAACACATTAGAGGCCTGAATATGTAGTTAATTTGAATTTTAAAGGAATCTAGAATCTGTAAGTTAGAAACATAATATATTCTGTGGTAGCAACTGAAATTCAGTCTTCATATCAGCACTTCAACAAAAGACCTGAACAATGTTTCAATATGTAGAATTTATTTATGTCTAACAACATTAACATTAAAGGAACCATGACACAGAAAGTAAATTTAGATTTAAGAAAACCTAAAAGCCACAAACATTTTGCTATTTTATGTCTTGTAAATGAAAGCTAATGCTAACTGACTACATTTTTCATTTTTTCAGGGGTTTGATTATATAGCTGTCTTTATTTACTATGGGCACGATGAAAGCAATCTGCTTATATACAGTTTAGTCCTTTTCAGTTTAGTTAAATAACTTGCAGAAAAGAATCTCATTTTCTAAAGATGTAGAGAGTTCTTAAAAATTCAACTTAAAATGATATGGGTCAAGACGAAAACATTAGTCAAATGAAATCTAGTTGAGATGAATAAATTACTCCCCAGATATTTAAAGAAACTAGCAAACAAAAATACGAAACTTGAATGTTTGTGCACCAATCCGGGCTTCTTCATGCAGGACATAGTCTAGATGTTCAGAATTTACAAGTTTATGTTAACTAAGCCATTGCCAGAAATCAGCAGCTGAATCAACATAACTATATGATTATTGTTTTTTTCTTTGCCAACAGGGCTCAGGAACTTGTTTAAGCAAGGGCTTCTCTTTCCTTGTTTGGTTAGCTTCTCCATGTTTTTGCTGTTCTTCCTGCCATTTATCTTGGCTTCTTCAGTTAATCTTATTCTCCTTGTTAAAGGAGAATAATTTCTCCTTTAAAAAGAGAAATTTTTAAATTTCATAATTTAAAGTTCATAATTTCTTCTGATTCAGTTTTCTGGAATTTGCTTTATTTTTCTTCATTATATTTTAACTCTAATTATTATGCTGAAATTGACAATTGTCAGAACAAAGTCAACAAGGGAAGAACTAATTGCTGCCTTCCTTGCAATTTTATTTTTTAGGATTATGCTGAGAAAGAGAACAGCATAGCAAAAGCGTTGGAAGATCTGAAGGCCAATTTTTATTGCGAACTCTGTGACAAGCAGTACTATAAGCATCAAGAGTTTGACAATCACATTAATTCATATGACCACGCTCACAAACAGGTAAGAAAGAGGTGTCAAAAAAACCCTGATATTTCTAAACCTTTGTAATAATTTACATTGTATAAACTATATATATAAATACAATATTTTTATGTTTTGTTACGCAATTTTTAAAGATGCCATTTGGGGATGATAATTTAATGATTTAGAGCAAAAGACAGTTTTTTGGTTTTTCTTTTTTTTTTTTTTTAAAGCTCTAGAAGTAAAGTCTTATATAAATAACTAACACAAAGAAATACCAGTCAGTTACCTTTTCAGTGATTGGAGGTAACTCAAAAATTATTTATTAATTTTAAATGTTTTAAGCAACTATTGAAATTTATCAAATGTGAATGAACTTATAATTCTTTACAGAAACCATTTTCCATTTAAACCCCCATAAAAATATGAAAAAAAGCTAATTTAATATGGTAAAAATCATCCATAGTTATTGGTTAAGTAAGCACTTAATATGTGTATGATATAGTCTACTTTAATATTTTCATTTTGCTATCAATTATAAATCCAAGATTGATTTTTTTCAAAGCTCTGTGTAAAGACAAGTTTACAACAGTGATGTCTGAAGTGAAGTTAATAATACAGATTCCATTTTCTCGTATGGTTTACATTCATCAGAGCAAAGTCTTAACGTTGATTATTTAGCTTGATATGATACAGTATAATAGTTATTACTAACTTGTGTTTTCTTAGCCATTACTTACAAATATCATCTACATATCACTTTGGTATTAATAAAAGGTATATTTTAGCCCATGAATTTGCCCTAACTTTCCATTAACATTAGAGTTATTTGGCATAAGAAATAGAGGAAAATGATTATGCTGAGGTTGATTATGAATCAACCCTATGTATCTTCTTTTGCTGTCAATCCTTCCATTCTTTTACACCAACAAAACTGTGCTTGAGGAGGACATGAGAACATGAGCCTTAATTTATATTCATCACTAATTAAGGCATACAGATCTTGATGATTTACCCTTGCCTTTCTTCTTGCAGATCTACTTGCACACTAGGTAAGGGAAAATTTCTGATGGAAATATTGTTCATTTTATTACATAAAAATACAAAATATGAATATATATACACACATTCATATATCCTATTAAAATCCATCAGACAATAGTATTGATTTAATTTCACAGTTAGTGACATATATTCTATAAAAGGATTTACCACAGGAGAAGCTTCTCCTGATGTGGTAAATCTGAGAAAGTTGTTCCTTCGATTTTTCGTAAGTACCTAAAAGCACAAGATAGGTTATAACACATATGTTTCATTGTGTAAACTAGATATTTGGAAACATGTGTGTGTGTGTTTTACGACTGTCTTACAGCTATTACTATCTTTTGCCAAAGAATGCTTTATTCCACCATAGATTGCCTGGAAGATCAGATTCATAAATCATTATGAGGGCCTTTCCAGTTCCATATTCTTAATAGAGTTAAGATACCACATAGAGTGTTAAGACTCAGTCAGGGTAATTCAGGCTGGGACTGGGCTATTATTTTGAAAATCCAGAGGGTCACTTCCAGTAATGGTTTGGGATATCAGGCCCTAGAGATGGATACATTATCTGGATGGTCATGGAGTCTGATAGATAGCAGTTTTAGCTGATTAATTTAGCATGAATTGATGTTCAGCAGCTGAAAATATTTAAGATTTATATCCCTTTCCCATAAGATACTGGTAAATCTTTCAGAGTGTCTTCCAAAAATACAATCCCCCTTTTCTGAGCAGTAGCCTCACCCTACGACTGTTATCAATATTCCTACTACATGATGTCACACCTTGGCACCATGAAGTAGAGAGGGATGAAATTTGAAGAAGGATAATTCAGATTTTATTTTCTCCTGAGATATTATAGTTGAGATACAAAAAGAAAAAATAAATCTGTCTTTAGCCTGACTGTGGTTGGACCAAATACTTAAAAATATAATCCTGAGTTGTGGCTAAGTACATGGAAAAGTTGAGAAAGTTGGTATAATCAATGTCCATATTACCAGCACTGAACTTTCAGGTAGGAAAACCCACGTGTGATTTGGATACTTCTTGAATGGAATTAGAAAAAAGCAAAGAGGCCACACATCTGACATATTCATGTGCTACACATATTCATTCGCTACATATATACACATATATCCAAGGGCCACCAGATTCAGGGAGAAAGGGAGGAGGAGTTATTGGTGGAATGAGTCCTAACCCTACCACTTACCTGACTTGGGTAAAATACACAAGGCTCAATTAACTCAAATATTCATTGTTAGGGAGGATAAATGAGAGAATGCACATGACCACACTTAGCAGAGTACTTGAAAAATAGTAAAAGCTCAATATTTAATTAATTTTGTTATCACTACTTGCTAAAGTTTCTTTTCTCCTAGAATGTTTGGGACACTGACAGTTTGCCTTTGAGACTGCTTTTATTTAGGCTTCCGATAAAGATCTATTTTTGCTTCAAAAAGGCTAATAAAGTCTAAAACGTATCCAAGTAATCGTGACCTAAGCGCAGTGTGCCTGCCTCATGTATCTTTGCAAATCTGTTATGACAGACTCTGTGTTGCATTTGAACTCGAAGCTTCAAAGAAAAATCTATTTCTCTCATCCACATGTTCTTTGGGTAACTTCAAAATCTCTCTCAAGCTCTCATCGCCAAGACTTGCTAACAGAGAATTAGAAAAAGGAAGAGGCATGGGTGTACAGAGGTGATCACAATAGTTCACAATTCAGGGTTCATTTTTAGAATATTTTCTCTTTAACTTTGAAACTTGAAAGCCATTGGATTGTGACCTTTTAATGGCAAGGACCATTTTCTTTTTGTCTTCATTCCTCACAGCATCTAATGCAGCATCTTGCACAGGTAGACACCCAATCAGGGCTTCCTAGATGAATATAAAAGGGCTAGAGTCAAAATGCATTTAAGATCTCGTAATGAGCCACAGTTTCAAGACAGATAACCACTGAGGAGTATATAGAATTCTTGAATCTTTCTACTGTACATCTGAAACAAATGTAAAAAAAGTGTGGCAATCATACTGTTTTTAAAAAAAGATGGTTGGGGGCTCCTGGATGTCGGGTTCAGTGCTTAGTGGGGAGTCTGCTTGAGATTCCCTTTCCCCTTCTCCTTCTGCCCCCCAGTACTTCTCCCCTGCTCTTGCACTCTCTCTCTCTCTCATTCTCTCTTTTCTCTAAAATAAATAAATAAATCTTAAGTAAAAAAAGATGATTAGAATAGTTCCAAGTGAACTCTATCATTCTGAATTCTAGCCGTTGAGATTTTTAAAAATTGTTTTAAGTGGGAAACTCAGCATCTGGTAAAAAGAAAAGGTTTTCCTCTAAACCCTTTGACCTATTTATCTGCCCTTAAACTAAAGTCACACTGTGTCTGTCTTCTCACCTGGCAGCCTTTGGGCAATTCAGAGTTATTTTCACTGTAAGAGATTTGTCACACTGGTGTTATGAAGAGATAGAAAAGGGAATGATTGCCTTATTGCCGCTGCCCCTCAAACACTTTGATTTTTACTTTCGTGGCTTCAGTATGGCTGAAGTATTTCCCAAAAGGCCCTGAAGTGACCTTCCCCAGCAAGTCAAGATTCAGTGCTTTATGGCGTGCTGTTTTGTTCTGCTCTAGAGGAAGTCATGGTCAGGCCAGGTTGTTGGAATTTGCCGGTCCTGCAGGGACTTGTATTGCTATAAAAATGGAGCCAGACTTATTCTCAAATTTGAACATTTCCTAATAACTGAAACTTCTGTCACTAACCTGATACTTGAGAAAAGAATCACTTCTTGATGTTTGGACCTAAATTTTAATCTGCAAAATAATATTTAAAGGTTAATGGGAAAATACAAGGTACAGGTAAAATAATGTATGATTCAATCCATTTTGAACCCCTTCCTTGGGATTTTTCTTCTGGTGTGTGCTTCAATCTCTTTGTAACTGTTACTATTTTGTTTAGTCATTTCAAGGATGAGAAGAATGGAAAGTCATACAATTTCCTCCTGTAGCACCTCCCCACTGCCCAAAAGTACCTGCTCCAGGAAAAGTACAAGTATATGTCTAGCTAACCATGGAACTGTATTGTTTTGACATTTCATAGTCAAAGCCATAACTTGAATAGAATTTAACTGTAGTTTTGGTCCATTGTTGAGTTTGAGGCAGCATCTGGATAAAATAATCATTTCTAGTATCAGCCAATGCCATTTTCATAAACCTTGCCCAGTGAAGTTCAAATCTATTTCCTTTCCCTCCTCCACTGTCTGTAAGGTTGAAGGCTGGTGACTGAGTCATTTGAGTTAGTCAATGTTGAGGGTGTGTGAAAAATACTACAACTTTAATGTTTGTGCTCTATGTTATCTAAATATAATTATGAGAAAAAAAAAGAGTTAAAAAGCTACATTATAGTAGAGAAATGCATCTAATATCAAAAGTTTCATTTTATAATTGTCAATTATGTTTTGTAAATGAATACAAAGAGCGTTCCTTTATCCCTCCTGTGCTTGTTACCTCTAAAAATTTCATTTTGTAGTACAATTGCAACAATAGCTATAAGGCAAACTTTTTAAGCCACGGTGGAGTATCTTTATTGATTTGTTTGTTTGTTTTATTTTAATAGAAATATAGTTGGCATACAATATATGTTAGTTTCATGTGTATAACATGGGGACTCGACAATTATAGATATAGTACAAAATGCTCAATACAGTAAGTATAGTTACCATCTGTCACCATACAGAGTGTTACAGTATTACTGACTATATTCCCTGTGCTATGTTTATCCTCCCTGTGGCCTCTTTATTTTACAACTGGAAGTCTGTACCTCTTAATTCCTTTCACTTTTTTCTCCTTTCTTCCTACCCATCTCTCCTCTGGCAACCACCAGTTTGTTTTCTGCACTTATGAATCTGTGTCTGTTTTGTTTTCTTTTCCTTTTAGATTCCACATATAAGTGAAACCATAGGGCATTTTTCTATGTCTGACTTATTTCACTTAGCATAATACCCTCCATGTCCATCCATGTTGTCACAAATGACAAGACTTCATTATTTTTATGCTTGAGTATTATTCCATTGTGTAGATGGGTACCTCATATTTTCTTTATCCATTCATTCATCAGTGGACACTTGGGTTGCTTTCATATCTCGGTTATTATAAATAATGCTGCTATGAACATGGGGGTGCATGTGTTTTTTTCAAATAAGTGTTTTTTTTTTTTTCCTTTGGGTAAATGCCCAGAAGTGGGGTTACTGAACCCTGTGTTATTTCCATTTTTAATTTTTTGAGAGAACTCCATACTGTTTTCCATAGTGGCTGCACCAATTTACATTCTTTCCATATATCTGTTGAACATCTTTTGTTTCATATAGTTCCATCTGTTTGCTTTTGCTTTCATTTCCCTTGCCTGGGGAAAAAGAACCAGAAATATATTTCTAAGGCCAATGTCCAAGAGTTTACTGCCTGTTTTCGTTTAGGAATGTTATGGTTTCAGGTCTTACATTTAAGTCTTTAATACATTTTTAATTTATTTTTCAAGCAGTTCAGTTTCATTCTTTTGCACACAGCTGTTCAGTTTTCCTAATACCATTTATTGAAGAGACTGTTCTTTCTCCTTTATATATTCTTGCCCCCTTTGCTATAGATTAATTGACCATATAAACGTGGGTTTATTTCTGAGCTCTCTCTTCTGTTTCATTGATTTATGTGTTTATTTTTGTGAGAGTAACATACTGTTTTGTATAAGATAGCTGTGTAGTATAGTTTGAAATCCAGGATCGTGATACCACCAGCTTTGTTCTTTTTCAAGATTGCTTTGGCTATTTGGGGGTCTTTTGTGGTTCCATAGAAATTTTAGGGGTATTTGTTCTAGTTATATGAAAAATATTATTGGTATTTTTTTAGGGATTGCATTGAATCTGAAGATTGCTTTGAGTGGCTATGTACATTTTACCAATATTGATTATTTTAGTTCTTGAGCATGGCATATCTTTCCTTTTACTGTGTATCTTTATTTTTATTGTAATAATCATTTATTAATGCCTGGGAGTGTATTTTTCTTGTAGGATACATGATGACTTGGTTGGTGGCTTCAATTAAATTATCTCCCTTTATTGTACTATATTATTTTATTTTATTGTACTATGTTTACAGTGATACTTTAACAAATACATTTTACAAGAATATATGTTTTCACAAATAATTTGTTTAGAGATTTGTTATATATTTTATATTCTATAGATTTATATATCTTTTATTCTTTTAAAAAAGTAAATCTTTTAAAACAAAATTTTATTTATTTGTCAGAGAGAGTGAGAGCACAAGCAGAGGAAGTTGCAGGCAGAGGGAGAAGCAGGCTCCCTGCTGGGAAAGGAACCTGATGTCAGGACTTGATCCCAGAACCCTGAGATCTCAGAGTCCTAGGGTCACAACCTGAGCCAAAGGCAGATGCTTAACCAACTGAGCCACCCAAGCATCCCAATTTATACTTTTTAAAAACACCTTCCTGTTCTGTGCTGCATGCGTCACTGTGGCTTTGCCCCATCTTCTGGGCTGTAATCAATAGTATTCAAAATCTATTTCCTAATGTGTAAAAAAATGTCCAAGGACAATTTAAAAATAGTTGATTCTATTTAAGATAATTCTGCATTGAATGTAGCATGGAATATATGCAGATACCATATTTAGCATTACATTATGAGAGGTAATATATTAAATTAATGATGAAATTGCCCTGAGAAGTAGAGCAGAATTTCAAACAAAACTGCCTATCAATTCTCTGCAACCTCCACCCCTCATAACTTTCATCTCCATATTCAGCCCAGTTGTTGAAAATCAAACACATAGGAGATGTACTATATATACATTCCTTGGAGAACCTGTGCAGAACCCATTTTCAGTATATGGTTGACTCTCCCCCTAGCTTCACTAAAGCAACTTGCCCTATCACATCCTTTGCTCAGGTGATAATCTGTTTCTTCTGTTTGTTCGGTGTGTATTCTGAGAATAAGTACCTAATTCCACAGTGAGGTGTACAAACATTCAAGAATTTAACCTGAACCTGTATTTGAACAGCACTGTGTTGGAATGATGGAGTCCAGAGTTTCTTGCAAGTACTAACAGCTGCCTACAAAAAGAAACCACTGTTTCAGGCACTGAGAACTCAGGGATTTTTGTGATTGTTGTTTGTTTTTATCAGAGAACTATGGCAAGAAGGAAAAAGTGGCAGAAAACATAGAATATAAAGAGAAAACAGAGTATTTACCCTCAGTTCCTCCTTATAAATCCATTTGTTCTCATAGAATTCTTTTTGTTCAGACTAAATGTTAAAGCTATTTATATTTGCATGACTTCTTACTCCTTTTCACTTTTATTTCATTAAAAATGCATATATATATGACCATTTTGTGATATGAAAGAGAAACCCCACCTAATAATAAATTGATTTTTCTCTAATTTTCCTCACATGAATGAATACATTTAGATAGATACCATTTTTTAAAAGATTTTATTTATGTATTTATTTATTTGACAGACACAGATCACAAGTAGGCAGAGAGGCAACCAGAGAAAGAGGAGGAAGCAGGCTCCCTGCTCAGCAGAGAGCCCAATGCAGGGCTTGATCCCAAGACCTGGGGACCCTGGGATCCTGATCTGAGCTCAAGGCAGAGGCTTTAACCCACTGAGCCACCCAGGCACACCTAGATAGATACCATTTTGTATTCTACAGCATTCAGTTTGATTTTGTCAATAGTATTTTTCCATTTATACAGAATTTTCATAATAGTTGTTTTAAGGGATTCACAATATCCCATCAAATATTTGTTTTTAACTTAACCATTCTCTATTGTTGGATTTATATTCCTTTGATATTGTAAATTCTGTTAATTTAATTGCTCCCACATTTGCTTCAGATTCTTAATTTCCAATCTTGCAAAATCTAGAAAATGAGTATGAAGCATAGGTAATATGTCAACATATTTTGGTTTATAAAGTATCTAGCAATCCAATTGAGACCTGACATACTAATTTCATAGAAATAATTTTCAAAATAATCACACATGTCAAAATTTCATTAAACAATTTTATTTTTATCAAGGTAAAAATAAAACCTTTTTTTCAATATGGCCTGACTCTTTTGACATAAGATTTAATTACTAAAATAGAAATAATATTTGATATAAATTTAATTTTGTATGTTTCTATCCTAGGTACTGTGTATTAAAGATATGTGTTAATGTGCATATATATTTTACATTTGAATACAGACATAGATATTAAGTATCAATATATACTAAAGGTGTACACATACAAGTACATATGTCTGTGTCTGTTTTTGTTTTTGTGGGAGAACCATAGTCATTGTTATTTAATGTTACTTTTTATTCAATTACTTGCTTAACTAAATACATTGGATCCAGTAAGCACTATAACACATGTAAAATACATTCAATTAAAAAATCTGTCAAAAAATATATTTACCCTAAAATTATTTTCTTCATACAGATTTTAATCTTTAGGAAATTCTGGTATAATTTGGCTCATTCCCACACCCTTTCTCCTGCTCAGATTTGACCTCAGTGTATTCATAACAATTTGGAAAATGCTGCCTGTATACTCAATTGAGGACAATCATTTTTATTTGTAAGATAAACAGGGATATTAATGGGAAAACAGTTGACGTCTCTTTATTGATATACCTCAGTACAATCAAAGGTAAATTTCGAATCATCAGCATGATGTTTCCAACCAAGGAAGCAAGATTCATGTCACAAAATCTGCTGACAAAATCCTCTCCACAATACTAACAACTGCTTTTCTCAGCAGATTAGTGGAGTTTTTTAAAGTAAAAAGTATGTCACTGTGTTGTCTTTTATCAACAAAGATGTATGCTAAAAGTTTAAGTGACATATTTGATTAGAAAAAAAAGATATACTAGATGTTCACCCCAATTTCATTTGCACCCCAAATATTGCTGTGAGCTACAAGCTCTTTTTGCCCTGAGTCCATAAAAAATGTTCTTATCAATGTTACAATCCAAATGGATTCACATAGGGGGAAGATAAAGAAAAAAAAAATATGGCATTTTAAAAAAAGTTTCAAGACAAATATTTCAAAGAAAGTACCATACACTATTTATTTAGCTTATCTTTGGCCACAATGTTTTTATAGAGTAAAATAAAGGAATTTAGCAAACAAAATTATAAAAATTTTATTTTGGAAGTGTCACACACAAATTAACACATGCACATATATGTGTATATATGTATGGTATATGTTACCTTTTTTCTTCTCAAAAGGTAAAATCATTTCCTTCGTAAAATATAAAATGACATGCTCAAACATTTTATTCAGCTCCTTAATTAGGAAAGCAATAAGACCATGAGACTTGTTAAAAGGATTATTCAAAGGACAACTATATAGTTTTCACTTGTATCTTTATCTATATATGCCTGCTATGTATGTAGATATCTAGAGATACAGATATAGATATGTACTATATAATCAGTCAGGAATGCTGATAATATTTTAATACATCAAAATTGATTTATACCCTGTGGGACAATAAAATATAATATTTGGGGTCATCTTTTGTGAAGCACAAAATCAATCATGTCTCTATTGGGCAAAATATATTTGCGTTGCAATGGACAATAATAATTTGCCTTAGTCTCCATTTTCTACAACTTAATTTACTAAATTCTAGAGTTGTCTAGTCAATAGACACACAGAGATGACCACTCTTATAGTTTCAGACTATTCCTAGAGGGTTTCTTCCACAAAGATTGCTACTTCACTGAAAATATCCCCTTTTGACTATTTCCATGTCCTAGAAATTCCTCATTATAATTTCGAATGCAGAAATGACTGACATTAACATCTGCATTATAGGCTTTCCGAGTACCTGAAGAAAAATTCACTGTGAATTCATACAATGTTCTTCCCTCATGGTATGTCCAATGTCTGTCAGATCAATAGTGTATTATATCACAAAAGCACCAGTGTAGTGAAAACTGTGCTACATAATTCAGGAAACTTCCTCTTGAAGCTGAGCTTTTGTAATTTCATGCTGAGCAAACATTAAGGGAATTGTCTCCTTCATGTAAAAATAATAATAGTAAGACTGTCACTGGGGACTTAGAGAGAAAAAAGATACTTCATGTCTTTATAGAAGATGTTATTTTATGGTAAATACAATACATATATGTAATACATTTATTGTAATTACATTCATTTCTTGAAATTATAAAGAGAACTCTCAGGAAAAAAAGGAACTATGCAATGACTTTATCAGAAATGGCTCAGATTATGAATGTATTCAAGAAAGATGGACATGAACAGTATCTTTAATATGTTCTTCCTTTTTTAAAGTGTATAACATAATTAATGTGGATATTATCAAATAACTAGCACAATAAGTTTAGTTAATATCCATTACTTCATGTAGTTACCATTTTTTTCCTTCTGATGAAAACTTTTAAGATCTGCTCTCTTAACAACTTTCAAATATACAATGCAGTATTGTTAATAACAGTTACCATGCTGCACATTACCCAGAGCTTATTTATATCCTAGCTGGAAATTTGTACCTTTTGACCACTTTCAGCAATTTTCTCTACTTTTACCCTCTGCCCATAGCAGCTACCAATGTTTTGTTTCTATGAGTTCGTTTTTTTAAAGATCCCATATAAGTATTTGTCCTTCTCTGTCTGACTTCATTCACTTAGCATAATGCCCCGAATTTGTAAATGCCAGAATTTCTTTCCTTTTTATTGCTGAGTAATTTTCCATGGCATATTCTTTACCCATTTGTCTACCAATAGACACAGGTTATTTCCATGTCTTAGCTATTATAAATAGTTGATCCTTTCTAATGCATAGTTTTAATACAAGAAATATATTTACTAAAATGACTAAATCTTATTACGATGAACGAAATAGGAAATATAAACTTCCTATTTGTGTATTCTCATCTTCTGACTCATTTCATCTCTCCAAAGCCCATTGAGCAAACTAGAAAAGAAAAGAGAGATGTCAAAATCACACATACACACACACACACACAATGAAGAAAAAGAGAAAGAACCAGGTAGAATTCTCTCTCCATATATATATTTATATGTATGTGTGTACACTTGCACACATGCCTATATAGGTACACATACACAGATCACACACACATTTAGTCAACAAATGTGTATACACCCACATATACACATAAGGACCCAATCTAGGTGAGTAATAGTGGAAAAAAAAAAGATATTGTTTTCATAGAACTTAATTTTGGTGAATCAAGAAGCAAACTAACAACTCAACATTTAAATTTAGATACTTACAACTTGGAGGAAAAATAAAAAGATAGTAGTAAATGATACCTGTTATTTTAGATAAGGAAATGAGCTAAGACCTCTCTGATGAGGTGGTGATTAAACAAGAATTTAAAGTGAGCAAACAAGTGATAAAGATATCTATAGGAATACTTCCTAAAATATGCAGGGGTAGGATTGTAATTAGATTCTTTCAAAAACAAGAGGAAGCCAATGAGACTAGCAAGAAGCATAGGCTAATGGAAATGTTTAAGAGATGAATTACGAAAAGAAATTTGGGTCCAAATCAGGTAGATTTTTGTAGGCCGTAATAAAGAGTATAGGATTTAGTTTAAAGGCTGTAAGATAATTAAAAGATTTCCATCTGGAAAGTAAGATCATGTGATTTGCTGTTTTGGGGAAAAAAAAATCACTCTGGTGGTTATGTGGAGAATAGATTAGGAGGAGGGAAGTAAAAATGGCAGAAAGGAGACCAGTGAGAGGTTAATGCTACATTCAGGATACAGATGACATTTGCTTGATTTAGGGAATAATGGTATCGACAGTGAAAAGTAGTGAAAATCTGAATATTTGAATGGTATGGAAATGTCAACAGATCTGTTGAATCAGATTTTGGGTGCTGAAGAAAACTGACAAAAACAAATGTTTGTGGGATGAGAATGAGGCGTTTGAGGCTATGTCATGTCTGCGATGTCTATGAAGGATCTAAATAGAAATGGTGATTATGAGGGCGCCTGGGTGGCTTAGTGGATTAAAGCCGCTGCCTTCAGCTCAGGTCATGGTCTCAGGGTCCTGGGATTGAGCCCCACATTGGGGTCTCTGCTCAGTGGGGAGCTTGCTTCCCCCACCCCCCCGCCTGCCTCTCTGCCTACTTGTGATCTCTTTCTCTGTGTCAAATAAATAAATAAAATATTAAGAAAAAAAATGGTGATTATGCAACTAGATACAGCTTACCCATGGAGTTAACCATAAAGCTGATGGTTATCCAGGGAGTAAGTGGACATAGAGAAGAGATGTGATAGAAGAAACGAACCCTTAGTATACATTTAGAAGTTGGGAAAATGAAAAGGATCTGGGTATGGGGCTTGAACAAGTGTGTCTGGGAAGATAAAGGAAACCAAGATAGTCAAGGAGCAGCGGTGAACAATTGAGTCACAGAGAGAGAAATACTTGATTTTGAATTTGGACAAGTTAACGAAAGAGGTTTTGCAAAGTGGTTGGGGACAAATGCCTGACAATAGGAGGCTTAAGTAGGAATGTACAAAAGAAAGGGAGTTCAGTTTCTGCTACTTAGAAGCAAATGCTTCTTAAAACTGAATGGTGCTAGAGAATATACCAGCAGTAAGAGAGAGACTAAAAGTATAGAGATTTTAGAGGTTTTAGTGCAGTTTTAGATTTTTTTAGTCCAGCCTTCCCTAGAGTGCCAGAAGCCATTTTTGTTCAATTATAAGTATTCTAAATATTTATTTTAAGTTTATATTTGCAGTTTTAACTACCAAAGATACCTCACTCTGGCTTAGTTAAAGCACAATTTGAATATCTCCACCTTTTCCTTCTGAGGTTTCAAGGAACAGCTTTTATTCCAAACCATGTCAAGTTAGTTCGTAAACTGAAACAAAAAATGATGTAAAGATATCCAGCAAATTGATTGAGTTCTGTTATGTCTATTTAACATATTATTCCTGATGTCTATAAGTCATTGTCCTCTGTAGGGAACCGCCAATTGTTATTCTTTTTTCTTGGGTTTATTTTAATTTTCAGAAAAAGAGTTCACTTTCTTTAATTTCAAAGGCATTTTCCTCTGTTCTCTCCCCGCTGCCATGTTCTTTTAACCAGAATCTAGGTATTGAAACTGAATGAATGGGATTTTTTTTTCTTATTTATTAGTTCTATCTAGATTCTACATATACTGATAATCTGCAAAGATGTAACTTTACCCAGGATTAACAATATACATTGTTATAGAGAGTAGCATCCTTTTTGGTTATCTAAAAGCTCGCAAAATCAAAAATAGAAATTGGTATGACTTTGACAAGATCTTAGTCATATTGCATTTTTTTTAATGAAAAATGACTTGAAATAAACACTTTTAGGGTAACCCAAACTGCTAACAGTTGAAAATCTTGCTCTAATTGTGGAAATAACAGAAGAAATGACAATGAGGAATAAAAACTATTTGACTGATTATGATTGAACTTTCTGAAGGTCATCCTCTGCAGAAATTTCCTTACTTCTATTCATCAAAACTTATTTTTTTAGTATTAATTCTGAAAATCAAAACAATATTTCCACAAAAATATGAGCTTTTTTTTCCAAATAAGATTATACAACAAAGAATATTAATGTTTGACATGTAAAGGCATTTTCTCTTGACTTTCCATCATATTCTAGTTGCTTAGTGGAACAAGTGTTCCTAAAGCACAAATCTTTGTTCAGTAATTTTAGTGACTCCAGACCACATGTTGTGTCAGTAGTTAGAGAGTCAGAGTGAGACAAAGTTAATGTACAGTTCTTTGTTGATCAAAAGGCTATGTGGACTGAATAAGAGAAGTTGAGAAACGATGGAAGAGGAAAGTTGCCCTATGACTTCTTTTTCTCCACCTTGTGTTCCTTATATTGTGTTTCTCAGGATACAAACAATATGCAAACCTAAAATTCTTGTCTCGTATATCTGCTTGCAAAAGAGGGTTTTAATTCCACCTGGTTATATTTTTTGGTTTATATTTAGTTCACTATTATCTGTGTTATAATTAATATTGGTGGTTTCATTGTTTCTTTATAAAGTAAAAATGATTAGCAGGACAAACTTTTTGAACATATCTTTTTCACTTTTCCTGAAAATTATAATTTTTCAGACTTTATTTCTTAGAGAGGTTTTAGGTTGACCACAAAATTGAAAGTAATATAGTGTTTTCCCATATAACCCTGTCTCCACCCATACATAGCTTTTCCTGTTATCAGCATCACTAACCAGAATGGTACATTTTTTACCAAGGATGAACCTAGGTGGATACATCACAATCATCTAAGTCTATAGTCTACATTAATGTTTACTCTTGGTACTGTCTATTCTACGGTCTTGAAAAAAAAAAAAGTATAATGGCATATCCATCATTATAATATCATATGGAGTATTTCCACTGCCCTAAAATTCCTGTTCTCTGCGTATTCATGTATCCCCATTTCATTTTTTGGAAACACTGATCCTTTCACTGTCTCCATAGTTTTGACTTTTCATGTAGCTGGAATCATACATTATGTAGCTTCTCAGATTGGCTTCTTCTACTTAGTAATATTCACGTAAGTTTCTTTCATGTCTTTTCATGACTTGATAGCTAATTTCTTTCTAGCTCTGAACAATGTTCCATTGTCTGGATGTACATTTATCTATTCACTCACTAAAGGACAGCATGGTTACTTTCAAGTTTTCACAATTATGATAAAAAGTGGCCATAAGCATCTGTATGCAGCTTTTGTGTGAATATAAGATTCTCTCTTCTTTGAGTAAATAACAAAGAGTATGATTGCTGGATCACATGGTAAGAGTTAAATTTTATAAGAAACCACCAAACTTTTTTCCAGAGTGGCCGTTCCATTTTGCATTCTCCCCAGCAATGTATGAGAGTTCCTATTGCTCCACGTCCCCACCAGCATTTGCTGTTGTCAGTCTTCTGGGTTTTGGACATTCTAACAGGTATGAGTTGTATCTCACTGTTGTTTTAATTCATATTTCCCTAAGGACATATGGTGTGGAGTATCTTTTCAATGTTTATTTGTCATCTGCATTCTCTTCTTTGGTGAGGTGTCTATTAAAGTCTTAAGTCCATTTTTTAATTGGGCTGTTTATTTTCTTATTGTTGAAGTTTAAGAATATTTGCAAATATTTCCTCCCAGTCTTTGGCTGGTTTCCTAATTCTCTTACCATTGTCATTGATAGAGCAGAGGTTTTAAATTTTAATGAAATGTACTTATCAGTTATTTCTTTCATGGATCATGTCTTTGGTGTTGTAACCAAAAAGGTGGCACCATACCCAAAGTCATTTAGATTTTCTATAATGTGTTTTGAGTTAATTTTTGTAAAAAGTTTAGATTCCGTGTCTAGATTAATCTTTTGTCCTGTTGTTCCAGCAATATTTCTTGAAGGGACGCTCTTTGCTCCATTGTGTTGTTTTTGTTCCTTTGTCAAAAATCTGTTGATAGGTTTATGGGTTCCATTTCTACTTTCTATCTTATGTTCTGTTCATCTGTTTGGTTATTCTTTCACCAATACCCCCCTGACTTGATTACTGTGGTGAAATTAAATACAATTTTTCATACCTATTTGAAAGTCCAGAAACACTCTTTAAAAAGTGCCCCAATAATCAGTTGCAGGTAAATTTCATTATTTATTTATTTATTTTCAATTTAATATGTAAGCTTCATTATCAACAATTATATCTTAAGAGCATCTACTGTAATACTACCCATTTTACAAACTTAAAAGCATACTACTAAATAAAAAAATAAACATTTTTTTTTTGATGATAGTATGTCTTAGGTCCAGAATACATAAAAAAATTGATCATAGTGTAATATGCTTTAACACTGGGAATAAGGTACTCAAGTTTACTTCCTATATGTTTCCATACTTAGTTGTTATTGTTTGAATGTTTAGATCATTTGAAAACATTTCTTTTTTTTTTCTTTTTTTTTTTTTTAAAGATTTTATTAATTCATTTGACAGACAGACATCACAAGTAGGCAGAGAGGCAGGCAGAGAGAGGGAGAGGAGGAAGCAGGATCCCTGCTGAGCAGAGAGCCAGATGCGGGGCTCGATCGCAGGACTGTGGGATCATGACCTGAGCCAAAGGCAGAGGCTTAACCCACTGAGCCACTCAGGCACCCCTGAAAACATTTCTTAATTTACATACTAAATTTTCAAACACTGAGTTTATGTGCTTGTAGGATTCATTTCTTTTGGTGTGAAAGCATATCATATATTTATTTTTCTTGTCTTTAAATTGCTGAGATAATTTAAATCCTAGGACTTTTCCAAGAGCAAAAAATCTATCAGATGTTAAGTTTTCAAATGCATAGTAATTATTTATACACTTCTTACCCACTTTTCCAAATCTTTACCCAACATAACCTATAACACCTCTGAGGAAACAAATTTTACCAATGAAAGATACAAAATTAAGATATTTTTGAATATCTAACAATTATGTTTTTATTTAAAACAACTAAATAATGATGGATAAAATGTTTTGAGATTCCCTTTGAATTATGAACCATTTATAAATGTTTAATTGTTGATAATGAGTTGTATGGGACATATGAAGATAATATTTTGAAATGTCATTTAATGAGAATGTACCAATTATTTAATATATTATGATAATTTTTAGTCACTTGTAGGATGCCTTAATTGTAGTTTATTTTTAGTACTTGGATTGATGTTATTCTATAACTCTTTGTCTTTCCAAGACAAAAGATAATCTTTGAAGATGAAGCAACAATAGTTATAGAATGATTATCTAGAATCTGTAACCCTGTATTTATAGAACTCCTTCATTAAACCAAAGACCTAGTCTTTAATATTTCATTTCTTACCTTCCTTCTTTCTTTCCTCCCTTCCTTCCTTTCTCTTTCTCTTTTTCTCTCCTCCTTTTCCCCCCACCTTTCTTCCTTCCTTTTATGTTTTGCTTTATGCTTATTATTTAGTGTTATCAGCTAGTAGCTATGATAACTTTGCTATTAAAATGTTTCTAATGAAATTTTGAGGATGAATATAATTATAATTAAAATGAAATTAAGTTTTAATTTATTTTGGAAAATAATTTAATTCAAGATATTGTGGATACCAGATTCATTATTTTATTCATTTAGGGAGAAAAATATTCAGTATCTACAATGTATACCATAAAATGTGCTTTAAAGAAAACAAATAAATGAAATCTAGATTTAGAGTAGACATTTGCAAAGCCTTTCATTGTACCGTGTTTGTTTAAGACATGGGTTAATTAATAAAATTTTAGAGATTGCTTTATAAAGCTAATTTGTAAAAGATGATATTGGTCATTTGAAAATCTTAAAATCTTTAGTTTGTTTCATTCACAGCTTGAATGATTAGCTAAAATGTAGACTGAGGAGTCAGGATTAAAGAGAACTTGTTTTAATCAAAGTTTAGGGGAGAATACCTTGAATGTATCAAATATACAAATTTTATTTATATAAATAAAACTGTTATCTAAGATTTGTCATTTGTAACCACTTTTTAAAGTATTTCGTTCTTTACTTACTGAGATTAACATGTTAAGCTAATCATTCTATTTATATTTGTCCATTTATTAGAAATGTTAATATTCAAAGAATACTCTGTGCTGAAACTAATATAAGTATTTCAAAGCTTGAAGTTTGGACACATTGGTTCACAGTTGAGGTCACAGCAAAACCTCTGTTTATAAGACTTAGTTATACTCTCCCTCATTAAGATGAGGTCATTTCATCAAGTGATAGTATGAGTAGCCAAAAAAAATGTGTTTAAATATGCATCATTTACTGAAAGTACTACGACCTGAGATGCAATTTTTCTTTAATTTTACCCATTTAACTTTGTATATGAATAAATGAGAAAAAGGTTTTACCTTAATCAGAATTCTATTATTTACAATATACTTTAAGAATATTATGAAATATAAAAATATTAATAAAAATAATATTAGAAGTATGATTAATGTGAAAATTCACAGCTCTTAGTGTATTTGCTTTAACTACATAATCATTAGTCTTTGAGCAGGAATTCTAGAGATCGTACAAAAGATATTATTCATGTTCTCACTTTCATTACTTGCATAATGAGATGAACCCAAAACTATATTAAAGATTAAAAAAAAAAATTTTTTATGCTCCATCTTCATGTTGCTTACTATGATTATTAATCTTGTTAGGAACACTTATTCTGACTAACATAACATAATAAAACAGTCAAATAAAAAGAAAGTAAATAAAAACAAAAAAGAAATAATCTTTTGTAAAGACACTAAAAAGTGTTGGAATTTTTATTTTTAATTTTTTAAATTTTTTAATTTTTAAAAGATTTTATTTATTTATTTGACAGACAGAGAGATCACAATCAGCAGAGATGCAGGGAAAATCAGGCTCCCTGCTGAGCAGAGAGCCCTTTGCAGGGCTAGATCCCAGGACCCTGATATCATGACCTGAGCCAGAGGCAGAGGCTTAATCCATTGAGCCACCCAGGTGCTCCAGTTTTGGAATTTTTAAAGTAGTAACTCAAATATGTTCAAATGTTTATCATAGAAAGATATACCTTGTTTTTATTTTTGTTTTTTATTTTGGCTTCATTCATATAGTCATTCATTTATTCAAGCACTTTTATTGATTATGAAGGAATTTTTAAAGATTTATACCTTCCAGTTTTCAGATTTAATTGAGAATAATTGTAAAAATGAGAAGTAACAATCTAAGGCTTATAAGGACAGGTTTTGACCTGAGCAATCTATCATGCACCTTAGAAGGTAAAAAAACAAACTACTAAAAAATAGGAAGATTAAAGAAGTTCTCATTGAAAAAATATCACACGGCTTAAACTCAGAATTTTGGGTAAAATTTAATTAAGTAAGGAGAAGAGAGAAGTTATGGTTACTCCAGAATATATAGTTATGGTAGGAAAATAGCATGAAAAACATTTTAGATTGATTGGTTTGGATATCATGTTTTCATGTTTTTAGAGATAAGGTGGAGTTTTTCTAGGAGTTGGGAGGCAGACACATTAAAAGTATGCACCCCTCGGTGAGGGAAAACATACTCTTTGGTAAGGGTCCTGGCAAAAGGACTATAGTAAAAGTTCCAGGAACATTTGGAGGAAAACTTGAAAAGAACTGGTAATTGGTTAGATAAAGGAAATTAGGCATTTTAAAAATCTGGAATGTGCATGACTGATGAAAGAAATGTGGAAGGAATACTGGTTTGTATCCAGAGCTATTGGATACAAAATATTTGCTCTAATTGGTAAAATAGTTAGAAGGATTGATCTCAAGAGGAAATATAATTCTTTGTTTTTAAAAATTTTATTTATTTGACAGAGAGAGAGAGATCACAAGTAGGCAGAGAGACAAGCAGAGAGAGAGAGGGAAGCAGGCTCCCCACTGAGCAAAGAGCCCGACATGGGGCTCGATCACAGGACCCTGAGACCATGACCTGACCTGAAGGCAGAGGCTCAACACACTGAGCCACCCAGGTGCCCCCAAGAGGAAATATAATTCTTAAGAATATTTTAGATACACATGATTTATTTAAAGTGTCAATGATTGCCAAATAATTACTTTATAGTTAGGCTACCTACTGGAAATTAAAAATTTGGGAATAAAGCACAATAAAATGCCAAGCATCTAACAGGAATTTATAATTTTTAAAAATGAAGACTCTATCATATCTTATAATCCTGTCAAGTCTTATGGTTCAAAGTCACAAAGTGGTGAATATGTTAAGATTGATTTGATACGTCTTTTATTTATGTTTATTAACAGTAAACTGTTAATACTGGTCTCCAGTACTGAATAGATACCTGATTTACTAATATTAGACTGCATCCCTCTGGTCACAATACTTGCTTCAATGGTAGATCTGTGATTTGTCTGGGAACAAAACAGAACAAGGAGAAGGCTTGGATAAAAGACAGGCTTCTAAGAGATTGCTCGTTGTTGGAAGCATTTAGTTCAAGAGTTGATACCTTATCTTGTGTTACTGGAATATGTTTGAGTCTAATTTCTATTATGGCACTAAGAAGTGTTCTGACTGGTCAACTAAGCTAGAAGAGAGCCTTACATTTAATACAAACATCTGATTCAATTGTATGTATTAACTGTTTATCTTTCTTGACCTATTAATGGATCAAAATGTTTCTGCAAACCTCTGAAGTCAACACTTTCAAGTTATTTTCACAATTTTCGAAAGCAGTTTTTAATTACTTCTTATTCCTCATTAATTACTTGACCATTAAATATCTCAAAAGTTTCTTCCAGGTGTAAAGTAAATAAGCCCTAGAAATATAACGTGCAACATGGTGACCATTAAAAAAAAAAAAAAAAAAAAAGCCAGTTTCTTCTGATCTTAATAATTTGGCATTAAGAATTCAGATCATTATTTTTCCATCTGTCTTATCAGAGCACCTCTGACCTAACTTTTAAAATAAAAGGATGCCATGCAATTTTATATTAGAATTAGCTACTTTCCTATTCATACAGAGTCCCTAAAAATAATTCCTGCATTTTCTTTTGTAGTTTCTTAATGTGAATAAAGTATTATTTCTTTTGAATTTTAAAAATAACATCAAACTAAACAGAACCATGATTAAAATTGGAGTTAAGCGATCTTTCTAGACACTCTGTTTTGACACATAGCACTAACAACGAGCTGAAAATAATGTGAAATCATTTGCAGAAGTCTGTAAAGTTTGAACATCCCAGTGACCTGTTCATACTACTCATTAACAAAAAACAGAGAGATCACCTCTCCCCTGCCAAAAAATATCAGGCAGCTAAGTGCTCATTAAAACAGAAATAAACAGCTAGATATATTCTTCAAAGGGAATTGTATCGTTTTCTCACCCAATACTAGTCTAAAACACAGTTTTAATTCTCTGCCTGATTTTTCCCAGAAGGCTCCCCAGTCATTTAATTAAAATGATTCTGAACTAGAGGACAGAAATGTGCCTGAAGTTCTCAGCTCTAGCATGGAAACAACATGGGACTTAACTTGCACTTTTATTTTCTTCTACGTCCAATATTAAAGTGTTCAGTGATCTGATTATGAAAAAGTAAATAAATCTAAAATGCTGTTTTCAGTTCATTCCTGAATAAACATCCTCTTCCCAAATGTATTTGTTTTGCTGTGCACTTTAGTCTATGTAGGCATTCAGTCCTCCTCCCTTTTCTTGAATCTGTAAATCTCTACTCTTTAGGAAGTTAATAAAGCTGGGCTGGAAATATGCATTATGACAAAATAAAGATGCATTGAGTTATTCTATAAACACATATGATTAAATACTACAAAACTATGGTTTATTAGAAACATGGTTTATTAGAAACAGCTGATACATTGTACAATGCTATTTGTAATATCTCATTAATTTCTATAATTTTCTGCTGATTTTGAATGTTAAGTAAATATGAGATAATAGAATAATTGAATTATAAAATCAGATTCACACAAAACAGAGGTCTCACATAGTGTACAACACTAATAATAATTTCAGGATACAAGTCTTCATGAATAATCTTAGGAAGTCTACACATGATGAAGCATTGCTTAAGAAAAATTTAGCATCCCATTTGAAGGGTAACATACACCAAATTTCAAAGACAGTGCTCCTTCTCACTTATTTGAGAGAGACAGAGACAGAGATAGGGACAAGCGCGCGGGAGGAGAGGGAGAAGCAGGGTCCCTGCACAGCAGGGAGCCCTACATACAGCTGATTTCCAGGACCCTGGGATCATGAGCTGAGCTGAAGCCAGACGCTGAACTGACTGAGCCACCCGGGCGTCCCATATCATTCTCAGTTTCTGACAGGCTTGTCACATTTGCCAACTTGTTAGTATTAAAAAAAAAAAAAAAAAAACAACAAACAAAAACAAAAAACAAAAAACAAAACAAAAAAAAACAGTTTATGTCTTCATTGACAAAGCTCTCTTGCCCTTCACCACTCTGTGATTATTTTCTGTATTTTTAATTTCTTCTTACATACTTATTGTTAACATTCTTACATTTTCTTGAATTTACTCTTCTAACCTTTAATCACTTTCTTAGAAATTTCTTAGTAATATCAAGGTTTAGCCTTTCTCAGCTTCTAATTTAGACATTTAAGTTAAAAGTTATCTTCCAGTTATTGTTTTATACTGTAGGTTTTGCTACTCATCATATAATATTTTATTTCATGTCTAAATATTTTATAAGAAAACTATTTTAACCCACAATTCACATATATCATATAATATTTTCTTCTGGTTATCTTTCCTCTCCTCTATTACTGCTAGACCTCATTTATAGTCCAGTTTCAGATTTGCATGCACACAGGTGAGCAGATAGTATAGAGTGTCCCCATATATATGCATGGCCTCTCAAAGTCTCCTGTTAGTAACATCTTACATCATTATGGCTTATGTGCTACAATTAATGAACCAATGTTAATAGATGACTATTAACTAAAATTCCTGACACTAGATGTCCTGGTTGATTCATATTCCCTTAGTTTTCACCTTATGTTATTTTTCTGTTCCATGATCCCATCCAAGAGACCAGGAAACATGTAGTTGCCTTACCTTCTGAGGCATCTCTTGGCTGTGACAGTTGCTTAGATCTTCCTCATTTCTGATGACCTTTACAGTTGTGAAGAATACTGATCAGGCATTTTGTACAGTGCCCCTCAATTGGAGTATTTAGTGTTTTGTGATTATGCTGGGTTATGTTTTGGGGGGAAAGAAAACACCAGAGAAAAATCACCGTTTTTCTCACATCATTTCAAATGTCAGTCTGTCACCATGAGTTATTATGAATTGACTTGAAGTTTGTCACCTGGGTGAGACAATATATATCAGGTTTCTCCAGTGGAAATTAACCCTTTTTTTTCACCCTACATACTGTAATTTTTTCAATGGAATCACAGTGCAGCCCACACAACAATGAGGTGTTCTGATCTAACTCCTTGAGAGAAAACATCCAGAAAGATATAAATCATTCTGGAGTTCTTCTGCCTGGGGCACTTGGCCTTTCTTCCACATTATTTATTTATTTATATAATAGTACAGATATTTGTTTTATACCATGGATAGCAATATGATACTACCTATGTTCTTGTTTGAATTATCCTAGCTTTGGCTGTTAGGAACCCTTTCAGTTGGCTGTTCTGTCCCTTTGACTCACTCCCATACTGTCAATCTTTTTTGCTTGTTTCTTTCTGTTTTCAGCATTTCCTTTCTGATGATCCATGATCTCCTGTAGTTTTTTCTTCAGATCTAGAATCGTCCATTGTTCCCAGGGGACCCTGATTGCTTTCATGGAAAATGGTCTGACAGACTAAGATCTGGTCTCCAGTTCTGCTCCATCCACTTGGGTGCCAATGTTCTTAGACTTTTTAGCTGATAGAGCAAGAAAATATATATATAGATATATGACAACCCATGCTTACTCACATGAGTATGAATTTCTATACTTTTCTATGCCTTATTTCTTCTTATAACAATCTGTTTCTATTAAGCTAAATATATATTCATCTTGACATTTCCAGTAACAATCTATTAAGATGTGGTTCACTGTAGGCTATTCCTCTTATATAGTCGCACTAATTCAGGGAGAAACCTGGCTCCCATTATCTGTGGTTTATTTACTTAATTGTTCTAGTATGCAAGCATGGCAATAGAAAAATTATTAATCCATACTCTTTGATAGGAATTCTATTAAGTAGAATACAGTACTCATGCAGTTCCTTTTACCTTTAGACTTACCATCTTCATTAATTACCAAAGTTACTTAATGTCAGCACCTTTCCCCACAGCCCTTTGATGAGGTTGCTTCGTACATGCATAACAGTTAGATTATTTTGTCACAGTCTGCATTCTTTTCCAAGATCCCAACTTCCTAAGTGATTTTTAATTTGCATATGTTAGGGCTTACTCTTTGTGTTGCGAAGTTCAGTGGCTTTTAAAAAATATATATATAACTTCATGTATTTACCATTACAGTATCACACAGAATAGTGTCACAGCTAAAAATCTCGTGTGTTTCATCTATTCAGCTCTCTCCTCCTCTCCTGAAACTCCGGTGGCCATTGATCTTTTTACTTCCTCATAGTTTTGTCTTTTACACAGTGTCAGATGATTGGAATCATAGGGTATGTAGCCTATGAAGTTCATATTGAACTTCTTTTCTTTACCAATATTCATTTAAATTTCCTCTCTTTTGGTGGTATGATGGCCCATTTCTTTTTATTATGAAATAATATTCTATTGTGTGGATGTAACACAAATTTTAATAGAGAAGGGCATTGGTTGCTTCTAGTTTGGGGCAATTATGAATAATGCTCCTTGTAAACATCCATGGAAAAGTTTTCAGAGAACATAAATTTCAACTGAATTGGCAAATATTTAGGGGTGTGATTACTGGGTTGTGTAGTAAGACTACGTTTAGCTGTCTAAGAAACTGCAAACTGTTTCAGAGTGTCTGCACTGTCAGGCATTCTCACCAGCAATGATGGAGAGTTCTAGATCCTTTGGGTAAACACCAAGAAGAATGATTGCCATCATTAAAAAAAAAAAAAAAAAATTAGCCTCTCTAACTGGTGTTTAGTGACATCTCACTGTTGTTTTATTTTGTAGTTCCCTAATGACAAATGTGGAGCATATTTTCATATGCTTATTTGCCATCTGTAGTCTTCCTTGGTGAGATATGTTTTCAGGTCCTTTTCCCATTTTTAAGATCAGTTGTTTGTTTTCTTAATGTAAAGATTCAAGAATTCATTTTATATTTAGATACAAATCAGAAGCCATTTAAACATTTTCTTATTTTGATTCAATACAAAAATCTATGTTTATATTTGAAAATACTTAACCACATGTTTGGTTCATGGTTAATGAACATTAGTAATAAACAGATAATAGAGAAGAGTAGAACAGTAGAAAGTCACTTAATTTTGGCTTGGGTATGTATTGCAATAATACTTGGATATAAGTGAGTTATATTCTCATGTTTTTCATAATCTGCAAAAAAAATAAAGCTTTAATAATAGCGAACATAACACCAATGTATAATGAAGAACTTCTGTATTTTTACTTTCTTTTCCCATTCAAAAGCTAGTTAGTTTAAAGTCTATGTTGGAAATTTGCTCATCACCTTTTCAAGGAGTATAAAATGCTAGCCTCAAAGTAACAATTTTTCTTATCTAAACTCATTATCTTTCCAGTTCATACCTAAACTGGGCCTGGAAAGACAATAAAGGATTCATATCTAATACCAAATTTCTCATGTAATGCCAGAAATCTTCATAGATACTAAAAGATAGCATAAAGCAACTGAAGAAGAATTGGAAAAATTACATAGTTTGTTTTTATTTCACCTTTTATCAGATTGCATGTAAAGATAGAATTTGAAAATGATTGATAGTTTACTCTTATACAGGATATAAATGAACTTCTTAAGTAAAGTAGGAGGATTTAGTTGTTATTATTTTCTCATAACCTAACCCTTGTTTCTCTCAAAGGAAGAATGACTTATGAAAAAACTCTAATGCTCAGTTATTTCCAGTTTTATAAATGTAAAATTTTTGTTGTCTCCATTATATACTTTTTACATATATTAAAAACATTGAAGTTCTGATTGCATACCTATTTTACAATAACGACTATGATTAGTGGTAATTATAATGCAAATAACTAGAGTTGTGTTTATAAATATGATTAAACATTACACTTTTTGAACTAAATATAAACAGGTGTTAAATTTTATATATTTTTTAAAATCATTGATTATGATTCAAAATCATTGATTATTGATTATAATCATTATGATTATGAAAGTAAGATCACTTAATATTTTTATGTAAGAAAAATTATGTCAAAGGTCTTTACTTAATGCATTGGGTTTTTTTATTGTTTTTTTTTAAAGATTTTATTTATTTATTTGTTGGACAGACAGAGATCACAAGTAGGCAGAGAGGCAAGCAGAGAGAGAGGAGGAAGCAGGCTCCCTGCTGAGCAGAGAGCCTGATGCAGGGCTCAATCCCAGGACCCTGGGATCATGACCTGAGCCGAAGGCAGAGGCTTTAACCCACTGAGCCACCCAGGCGCCCCAATGCATTGTTAATATTTATAATTTTTAGTGGAGTTCCAATTTGTATTTTAATTAATCTACTTGCAATATTAAGTGTCTCTGTGTGTGCGTGTGTATATGTGTGACTATTTGTAGAAATCAGATGTTGTCTTTTCAACTGATACAGTATAGAGATTGCTCACTTAGGTCAATATAAGTCCCATAGATTTTAGAAGCATATAAACATATCTGTTATTTCTAAAATTCTATTTTTATAGGATGGAGAAAAATAAAGATAGAATTCTTATTTGTGTTCTTGCTAAATTCAAGCAAGAAATTTGTGAATGTTTAGTCCCACTTATTTTCCAAAAGCATGGTGTTTTTCATAAGTGTCCTAATGCAGATGGAAATGTTCTGAAGGGTTTTTTAAAAAAGATATATGTTTTTTAAAGTAGGGCATATTCGTTAGAGCACTGTAGATGAAGCCATGTTCTACAACTAAAAAATAGAAAAATATATCTGCATATTGAATCCTTTCTTTTACCTCAGTCTAGTTCATTCAAAAATGCATTAAGAAAAATAAAAACTTCGAAGGTTGGAGTAATATTTAAAACATAAGTATTCTCTGATACTTACTACATTTTTAAAAATTTCAGTATTTGTTTCCATGTAAAGTGAATATAAATATATCATAGTATGCTGTGATGAGAGTCACAAATATTATCTCAAGATGTTACAAATATATATAGCTATACACTAGATTGTGATTATTTGCAATGTGCTTAGATTGGATTTTCTTTAAATAAAAGAAACCTAGGAACACATAGGTGGTGCAGTCAGTTAAGTGTCCAACTCTTGGTTTTGGCTCAGGTTGTGATCTCAGGGTCATGAGATGGATCCCCATCTGTGGGGATCCGTGCTCAACACGAAGTCTGCTTAAGAGTCTCCCTCCTCCTCTGCCCCACCTATTCATGCGTCTTTCTCTCTCTCCCTCTCTCTCTCAAATAGATAAATGATAAAACCTAGATATATTTTTGTAAGATAAATGGAACTATTTTTTACTTATATTTGCTCTTTGAACCTGTGTTTTAAATGTGCAACTATATAAATGTGTTTGGGTCATTTAGGAAACTTTTGGGTAGAACTAAGAGAAAAATACACTTAAATTACTTTTTTAAAAAATAGAATGTGAGGAGGGGGTGCCTGGGTGGCTCAGTGGGTTAAAGACTCTGTTTTCAGCTCAGTTCATGATCCCAGAGTGCTGGGATCAAGCCCCACATCGGGCTTTCTGCTCAGCAGGGAGCTTGCTTCCTCTCCTCTCTCTCTCTCTCTCTGCCTGCCTCTCTGTCTACTTGTGATCTCTGTCAAATAAATAAATAAAATCTTAAAAAGAAATAGAATGTGAAGAAAAACTTTTACATGAGAGAAAATGTCAAAGTAGGTGGATGATCTTCAAGTTCACTTTGCTCAGCATACCAGCTCTGATTCTTTCTGAATCTGTCTTTTCATTGCTGGTAGTTGTCCTGCTAGCTCTTCCCATATCTGCAGGATGTTTTCTTACTGATATCTGTGGAAATATTATTTTCCTACTCTTTGAAGAAAAAAAAAAGTCTTTCACATGATTGGATATATTTAGGTCCAGTGCCCACTTTGGACATTGTATTGTAGAAATGCTGTAAATCCGTGGCTGAGTTTAACCTGTTAGTGGAAAACTACAAGAAGAGGGATGGGGGGTTTAATTGACTTCGGCTGTGCAGGGCGTACTCTAAGTGTAGACCGTAAAGTAGATCTTATCAAAATCTCCTACCCACCAGTTTGGCAGGGAAAAAAACAGATGCTATTCAGAAATGTATACCAAATAACAAATACCTTTTTTCTCCTTTTTAAATAATTACTTACTGTCTTCTCAAATCTTAGCTGTATTAATTTGATCCTCAAACACCAAGGCCAAAGGAAAATAAATGTTTAACATGGGAAAACAAATAAAAGTTTACTGGAGGGGTGCAGGGATGTCATGAAGGGTAAATAGCATGGAACCAGAGAAGACTGAGAAAGTCTTCCAGACTGCAATACAGGTCTGTCCCTTGTGAAAGAAACGGGAACGAAAGGAAAAAGGATTGAGTTAGGAGACTCCATCAGATTCTCTGCTGTTCAGCCTTGTCCACTCTTCCACTGTAGAAGATAAAGGCCTCTTTCTTATGAAGTTTTAGAATAAAAGGGAAGTTCAGTGGGGTGAGGCCTAGAGCCAATGACCAAGAAAGAATTCTTGAGACATCTTTGATGCGACTTGGTGGTTTAGTAAAGCACAGGGACAAGGCCCATGGGCAGAAAGAACTGCTGCCCAAGGCTTGTGAGGTGTGGCTGGTTATACACTACTGGGTTGGGGGAGGTAAGGGAAAAGGGAGGTTTCAAAAGAACTTTCATATGCTAAAGAGCACCTACAAGATACCGGATACCAGAGAGCTTACCACTGTCAAAGGTTTTCCCTCTAGCAAGGTATTAACATTAAGATAGCTCAGAGATTCCTGGAAGAATGTCCCACAAGTTCCACCCAGGAGTTGGGTGTAGGAGAAGTTGCAGGGTGTCAGCTTCTGCTTTGTCCTCACCTTGCCTTCCTTCCCTCATCATTTGTTTAGAACCAAAGAGGCCTTCTGGCTCTTGTGCTCTGCATTTAACAACTTGTTAATGGCTCTCCTCTTTTCTTTATCTCTCTGTGGAATTTACATATACTTAGTTGTAACTGGCCAATGATGCTGTTCTTATAGGGATTATTCACTCCACATCTTCAAATGCTGCAACCACTGTAAGGGCAAGGACATTCCACCTAACAGGAAGGAGACCTTTAGTAATGAAGCTCCTAGCTTATGTCAAGAAGCATCCATACCCTGCACACTGGTTACCCATCAAGCAGTGATTGAACCAGTTATAAAACATCTCACCCCGTTTTCTTGGATTGCTCCTGGCATAACTTGTGCCTTGTTTAAGTTTTCCATGAAGCTCACTGTAAAACTGGATTGGATATTTAAGATATTTATTGGAGCAAATGACTATAAATGATAATGAAGAGGAATCAGAAAAGTAAGAGGAACCTATACACACACACACACACACACACACACACACACACACTGACTTTTAAAAAATCTCCAAATTATATACATGTTTGGTTACTTCTTCCCCTCAAATGTGCTTAAAATCCTATCAAAATGCAGCTCATATAAATCTGGTCACCTGGTGTCTCAGTGTATTGTTTTGTTGTTTTCCTCCTGTCTAGGATGTAGCTGATGTTTTACTTAGAGTCTTCATGACAGTTCAAATGGGAAATGCCTTTTGGGTCACAGTTCAGTTGACTTGTACTTCTAGTGTTTTGGTTCCAGTTTTTCCTTATAGAAACCATGGCATTTGTAACTGGTCTTGTTTCCTTTATCATTACTTAGGCTATAAGTTTAAATTCAATTTTGTGAGGTAAATAAAGTTTATTTGACATAATTTTTTTTGTTGTTTTTGTGCTAACACTTTTCCTTTTACTCTGACCAGAAATCTCAGCTAAGGAGTGCACAATTGCAGAGTTTAAACCATTGTATCAAATCAGAGAAGATTAAAAAAAAAAAAAAAAAGACTATGTCTTAATTGCCCCCCCTGCAATGAGCAGCATATCTTAGAATTAACAAGTCAGAGGCACTTCTTTAGGAAATTCTCCAAGTTTACAGAGGTATGACTGATAAAAATTATGTATACTTAGATTGGGCAACAGGATGATTTAAGGTGTACAACATGATGATTTTTACATGTATACATATATATTATAAAATGATTCCCAAATCAAGTTAATTATCACTTCCGTCATATCATAGTTACCTTTTTTGTGTACGTTGAGAACACTTAAGATCTACTTTCTTAGCAAACTTCATGTATATAATACAGTATTAACTGGAGTCACCTTGAGGTACATGAGGTCTCCAGAACTTTTTCATCACATGTAAGTGAATATTTGTACCCTTTGACCAACATCTCCACATTGCCCCTACCCCCCAACCTTGGAAACCACCAGGCTACTCTCTGATTTTATGAATTACACTTTTTTAGATTCCACTTATTAGTGAGATCATACAGTATTTGTCTTTCTGTAGGGGACTTATCTCACTAAGCATAATATCCCCCAGATTCAGCCTTGCTCTTACAAATGACACTATCATCAGGGAATGCAAAGGAAAGCCACAACTGTTAGAATGACTCTTATCAAAAAGATAAGAGATGTCAAGTGTTGTTGAGGTTGTGGGGTAAAGGGAACTCTTGTGCACTGTTGGTAGTGATGTAAACTGGTACAGCCATTATGGAAAACAGTGTGGGGATTCTTCAAAAAAAATAAAAATAGAACTACCGTATGACCCAGCAATCCCTCTTCTGGATATATAACCAAAGAAAATTAAATCAGTATTTTGAAGAGATATCTGTAACCCCCATGATTATTGCAGCATTATTTACCATAGCTAAGATATGGAAACAACCTAAGTGTCCATTGATGAATGAAAGGATAAAGATGTGTTTTTACAGATTTACCATAGAATATTATTCAATCATAACATGAAGGAATTCCTCTCATTAGGAACTATTTTCTTATAACAGTTGTAAGTTTTCTCCAGCAGCTGCTTGGCCAAATCTCCATGTCATAGTGTGTCAGTTTTCCTACCATGCAGATCCATATAACTCTGGTTTTATCAGCCACATCTGTGTCTCTTATTCCCAACTCTTTCAGGAATGTGTGTATCGAACTTAATGCTCATCAAATACAAATTACTAGAAATGCACCCTTTATAACATTAGGATCAGTAGGTTTTATTACAAAAGTTTATAACTTTTAAGCACTCTTACCTCTAAGCCAGAAATATTTTGGACACTTGTTCATTTAATTTTTACCACAACTGTCTCAAGTAGATATAACTATTATCCCCATCTTACAAATAAAGAAAGCTAATTAGCTTAAAAATGGTAGAATGGGGAAATAGAACAAAAGTTTGTGAGAATCCAGTGCTATATTATCAATCATTGTCCAATTACATAATTTAGAGGGGAAAATACTAGCTAATCAGTTGGTTACATTTTTTTGACCATGGCTTGGCATTTGAAAATAAGTATGTGTTGAAATTTACAAGTATAATTATAGCATTACATTTTATAAGGGTGTAAAAATCTACTTCTTTAAGTCAATGAGGAATTTCTTTATTGGCTTAGAAAGAGTTAAAATCTTTTAATCATGTATAACTGTCTTCAAAATGGATTTAAAAATTTCAGTTCTGAGTTTCTTGTTAATCTATCCTTAATAATTTTAATTGAGTCATGACTTAGACTTAGCACTATTTCTAAGCAAGGATTGATGGAGAGCATATTTTAGTATTAATTCATTAGTATTCTTTGAAACTTAGAAATGGAACTCCAGCTATCTTTACCAGGTTTTAAAATAGAGCCACTTTATGTTTAAAGGTAATAAAGACAGTATCCTATAGGGATAATTAAATGCTGCCCATGTAATATCTTCCAGTTTATTGGTATTATATTTTAAATGTTTGCTTCTGACCATTAGAATATCTGAGTTATTTTTAAAGATAAAACAGGTTTAAAATTGTAATAAAATATATACACTTATATTATAACCTATAGAATGGCTCAGAATTATATGTAAAAATTGTTTTTATCTCTCCATCTCATTCTTAGATATAAAAGGTAATCAAATTTAAGCATTTTAAAAGTTTTTCTTATTAAAATATGTATTATTACATATTTGTTTGCTTTATTAATTTTAGTCTGATTTCAGATGTCCCATTATAAAAGATTAAAAAATTTAGTGTTTTTCTTTCTTTTCTCCATCCACCAATGTTTTTTAAGTATACTATTATCCATCTGGTACCTAGTAATCTCCTTTTCAGCTCTAAGTTCTTTCTTTTTAAATTTTTAATCCATCGGTATTAAAGATTATATACTAACCCCCTGATATAATAAATGAAGAACTTAGTATGCCTACATTTTAACTTTTCCCTTACTTCACAGTTTTTTAAAATATGATACTTTAAAAAGTTAAAAGAATACTATTGATTCTGTCCTACAACTATAGGTAAGTCTTCAATGTGCTGTTCTTTACTGAATCCTTTCATGTCCAACAGCAATATAAACGGAATTATGACAAAGTCATCATTTTCACAGAACCAGGTTGGTAACTGAACATGTAAAGAAGGGAATGTAACCCTTTGTTACTAAATCCTCTTGCTTGAAAACTATCCTGCCTTCAAGATTCCAAGACCTTGCTTTTAACTTCTTGCAAGCTTTCTTTGATTTTTTTTTTTTAAATAATATTCACCTGCCATTGATTCTTGTATTTCATGTTGCCCTTTCTTATGTCTGTCTTCTTTTTTCTTTTACTATGGTTTATTCTGACAAAAAATCAGATTTATGATTATCAGGTAACACAATTTTTTGCTCTAACAGGTTGAAAAATATTTTTTGCTCTCAAAATTTGCTTGATTATAGAATTCTGGATTCAGATAATTTTCCCTCAAGAATTTGAATTTTTAGCATTTCCCCCCTATCATTTAGCATTATTGATTATATTTCACTCTCCTTTCTTTATAGGTAATTTGTTATATTTTTTCTCCAGCAGGGCTAGGGTGATTAAAAACAGAGAGTTGGAGTCTATAAATTTGTTTCTAATGTGTCTCTTCCTTCAAATGTAGTGCAGATTCTTGACTTTGTTTATAGGTACAGTTCTCTAGGGTGATTTTATAGGGGAATACCGACCTGGAACAGATGAGCTATTCTTTCACTGTTATTATAGAAGTCTGTATTTTGCTGGGAGAGACCTACTGGTTTAGCTGTTCAGAATCCAGTTGTAAAACTAGTCTGATAATCATATCAAGAGCCACTCATCACTTCTATATTTATCAGTCTAACTTGCAGATTCTCTGGTTTTCCCTTCTGGTATCACCGCACTTAACCTCAGTGTTCTGGGATGCCAAGTTCCTTATCTTTATTTACTATCCGTGCCATCTCATTGGCTTTTTGTAATCCAGATTTCTTCAAACATTTAGTTAGGTCCACTTCTGTCTCATTTTCTTGGTTTCAAAAACTGTTATTTTTATTTTTCTTAATTATATTTTATCTTATCAGTCACGAAAGGAAGGGAAGGAAAATATTTGTTGAATCACACATTTTCAAATCATTTGAAACCCCTGGGTTAGTACTAAAAACTTCATAAAAAATATATATATATATACACACACACATATGTATATACATACATATACACACACACACACATATATGTTTGTGTGTGTATGTATATATATCTATATATAGATATATATAGATTACTCCTCCAATGTTGTGTAATTATAGAACGGAATCCAGGCATTTTAACACGATATTCAAGGCTTTCTATCATTGTGAGTGATGTATTTCTTTTTTAATATCCTCTTTGCTTTATTCCTGTGGTAGGTTGTATTCTATATGACCCTCACGATGCCTGGCCCCTTATGTACATTCCTCTTCTCTCAGTTGTTCCATTACTCATTCATCTATGTTCTACTGTGCAGTGAATTTGCGGATGCAGTTAAGATCCCAAATTAGTTTACTTTAAGATTATCTCATTGGGCTTGACCTAATCCCATAAACCCTTTAAAAACAATTTCCTTCGGCTTGTCTAGGAATTCAGACATTTGGAAAATGAGGGGTATTTGACGAGTGAGAAATTTTCAGTTGATGGCTTTGAAGATGGTGCATGCTACATGACAAGGAATGCAGCAGCTTCTAGTAGCCAGGAGAAGTCTCCAGTTGACAGCTAACAAGTTAACAGGTTTCTCAGTCCTGCAGCCACAAAGAACTGAATTCTGCCAGCAGTAAGAATTAATTTGGAAGCAGATTTTTCTCTAAGCTTCCAGTTGAAAACAGTCTGATTGCCACCCTGATTTCAGTTTTGTCTACCCTGAGTTGACAACACGGAACCTGTGTGTCTGACTTTTGGCAGAGAACTTGTGGCTAATACATGTATGTCATTCTGAGCCATTTAGTTTGTGATGGGTTTTTAGGTAGAAGTAGAAAACTCATACATTCTCTCACCATTCAACATTTGTTTAAACGTTCTTTTCTACATCTTGACATCACTGCTTCTGACTTAAAAACTACATGTGATGCCCTTATTCTCTTTTCTGTTTGTCTTTTTAATGCTATTTTTCGTTGTTCTTGTTGTTGTTTTGTTTTTGACAATTACCCAAAGCTCACTTATAATTCTTTAAAAATCCGTTCTGAGAAATATAATATCTTTCTCTTCTGAAAAACTACCACTTTGTATCCCATATATGATATACTTTATTCTGCCAAAAATTATGTTGTTGATATTAGGAGGCATTCCTTTATCCATCTCTTTGCTTCTGTAGTACCTTCAATAGTGTCTTAGGTCTAGGAAATAAATTATACTGTTAAATTACATTATGATATTACAGGGACAAACACTGTAATAAGCTAAGCAAAGAGAGGATGGACTTAAATACAAACTTTCACATTGTTGCCTCTAAATTAAAGGAATGCTTATAGAAATTTAAGCTTGCATATTCAATTATGAAAGGTTTTATCATCTATAAAATAAAAATGGCAAGTTTTGTCATTTGATCACATCACTTTTTATAGTTTGGAAAGCATTATCAAATTTGTTGCTTTATTTTAATTTCCCCCCAAGTTTCTAAAAAGTAGGAAGTCTTACATTTAATTATATAAGGATATAGACTTCCTTATACTATTATTTATAAAGTCATACAGATTACTGTTAACTAATCCCAGGCTCCTGATCAGTCTTGTGGTTTGAATTTAATCTTTCCCCCAAACATGCTATACGGTTTTGTTATGGTACATTTGTCCTAGACAGTAATTATATCTTAGGTACTGTATTAGTTTTCTTTTGTTGCTGCAGCAAATTATTATGAATGTAGTGGCCTAAAACAACACAAATTTGTCTTACGGTCTGGATATCAGAAGTCGTAAAAGCAAGGTGTCAGCAGGACAGTGATCCTTCCAGAGAAGCTAGGGGAGAGACCATTTCCTTCCTGCCTTTTCCAGCATTAAGCAGCCACACTCATTCCTTGGGTCATCACCCCCTTCCTCCATCTTCAAAGCCAGCAGCAGCATAGCATATTCAAATCTTTATCTCTCTTTCTCACTTCTCCTTCTGTTGTGACATCTCTTTCTCTGACTACCCTGCTTCTTCTTTCATTTGTATGAAAGCTTGTGACTATATCTGGCCCACCTGGATAATTAAGGAAAATATCCCTCTTTAAAGGTCCTTAAGTTAAACACATCTGTGAAGTCTCTTGGTCATTCAAAGTAACCTATTTGCAAGTTCTAGGCATTAGTGGTATAAATTTATTCTGGCAAAATCTTAGGGGGACCATTATTATGTCTAATAATAATAGACATAACATAGACAGGTATCCATGGTTAGAGCTATAGGTTAGCTCTATTAATAGGTATTAAGTATTAAGATTAGCAGACTTTAGAAAGACAACTCAATTAAAACCACATTTAAACACTTCCACATATTAAACATATAGATGAAACTTAGTAGAAATAGTATAGAAGATTTTACTTTATTGAATGTATTTTGTTTACGTAGTTCAGTACATATTTTCAGTAAACAACAAGCAGCTCTTTCTGATTTTTCTATGATGATACAAAATTCGGTTTACACAAGAATGCAAGCTGCCACACTGTTGTTTGAGTTTTAGTGAATTAATTTTACGTAGATATCCAGTAAAAAAAGGTCATATTAGCACTGGAGTCATAAAATTCAAAGCAAAAAACATAACTTGCCTTTGTTCTCTTTGAGCTAGTCTATAAGCAATTTCAGTGTTTGGAGGTGAAATATCACCAACATTTTTTTTCCATAGTTAAAACTCAATAATTTAAAATTTTAATACAGTAGTTTCTTTGGAAGCTGCTCAAACTCTCAAAGGGATTAAGCTATAAACCTTTGTTTTATTATGTCTTTTAGAGCTCTTAGGAGGACAGTTGTACTGTTCTACCAAGAACTAGTCAATTGTCAACAGAAAGCAATAATGAAGTAGTATTGACTCAATCCCATTGGTTTCATCAAGAAAACTATCTGATAAGTCGAGAAAACAAATTAAGTCCTCTGTAATTATCTACTGAGAGCATTTATTTTTAATAATTTATATAAAAATGAACTAAATAAAATATTTATGGCATGCACTTTTTATAAATTTATTTTTAATTTCTTAAAACATACATGTAGGAACCATTGTTGCAAAACAAAAATATAAGTAAAATTTAAAAATCCAAACAAATAAAATATGATACTGATTTTCTAAAATATAAAAATGCATTTTAAAATGTCTTCTCTCTGTAGAAATGCACATAATATCTATGTGTTAAACAAAGGAAATGTCTAATTAATAAAAACATAATTATTCACACATTTAAATTGACTTAATTCAAAATGTTTCTGATATTTATTTAAATAATATGTCACTTGATTAATATTTTTGATAAAGAGGTTTGTCCAAGTTTATAAGATAAAGTAGCCTTTGGGCCAGTGAACTCTGTCTCAAATGAGTTCCACATATAATACATAGAATTCTACCTTTTAACATTAGAGTTAGAATAATGAAGAGAAAGAAACTGGTATTTATTCAGTGGGTCTTGAGTATTAAGGGATGAGCACTGGAGCTGTTGTATGTAAGTGATGAATCACTAAATTCTAGACTTGAAAACAATTTTACCATATATGTTTGCTAATGAGAATTTAAATAAAAACTTGAAATAAAAATACTAATAAAAATAAAGTGCATTAATACATAATTTGAGAAAGAAAAGGAAGACCTATTGCTGTATATTTCTGTTCAAAATTTACTGCTGTTTCACTGCAATAGAAGGGACAGATCTCCATTGACTTGGCAAATTAATATCTCAAATGGAATAAAGAGAAATGGAATAAGGAAAAAAAATTTAAAAAGATATCACCATAGAAATTGCAGAGTTTGGGCAATTTCTTGATATATCTCCAATTCTAATTTTATTTAAGATAATAATGTGCTCAAGTAAATATTAAAAATCCAGATTCCTGGAGATACTGCACATTTTCACTTAAAAAAATACAGGCCATCATATCATACCAGGTGTTTTCTCTCCAGCTGGGGTCTTCACATTCCCACAGCAGTTCTGGAGCTCTGTCCTTTGGCATTCTGTTACAATTTAGTTGCTGAGAGAGGACATGAACTGGGTAGAAAAGTGAGCCATATATCGTATATAGGAACTATTCTCTCTTGAAAAGGCTTCCATGGGTATAATTTCTATGGTCCCGGCAAGAGACAAATGTAGTTTTCACACAGGGAGGTCACCAGTGACAGCTTTTTCCCAAGTGTTAATAAATCCTTCACATTCTTCTCAGCCCAAACACAATTCTCCAAACAGAAGTTATTTTTGATCATAAGCAAAAGTGCCCATTAACACAATTGATATTCTACCTTTATGACATGTCTAAAGAACAGCCATAAAGTTACTTCAAAATAAATTCCTCCAGAGTAGAGTATGTTTGTTGACCCTTCACTCATAATTTCTTCATTTTATGTTATGTGATAAGTCACTTAACACTTATATAAATATTTTTGAGAGAGAAAAAGAGTAAAAAAAAATCTATATCTCTATAGTTTAGTATTGTGTTTCCCACAGATTTTGACTGTTGTCCCTGTTATTTTCCACACTATTTATGCCAAAGAGATGATAAAGTTATTAATCCACAAATATTTCATATTGTTAGAAATCATGTACATAAAATTCACGAGTTTGATTTGTCTTTTTTATTGGGTTATATATTTTTTAAAGATTTTATTTATTTATTTGACAGAGATCACAAGCAGGCAGAGAGGCAGGCAGAGAGAGGAGGAAGCAGGCTCCCTGCTGAGCAGAGAGCCTGATGTGGGGCTCGATACCAGAACCCTGAGATCATGACCTGAGCCAAAGGCAGAGGCTTTAATCCACTGAGCCACCCAGGTGTGCCATTTATTGGGTTATATTGATTTACTTGTGCATGCTGATAAATGTTAGAAATATTCAGAACAATTTAGATATTAGACCACAGATAAAACCATATGATGAGAGGATCATAATTTTTTTGTTTTTGTTTCAGTTTTAAAATATATCTAATTTTCATATTTCAAATTTAAATTTAAAAATCTCCTCTCAAAGTAAAACATACTAGTAAGGAAAAAAATGGAAAAATACCATATAGTGGTAAATAGAAATACAATTCTGATTTTATGCTACAAAGAGAAATATCAACATTTTTACTCTACTGATGCAGATACATTTGATTATAAGTTATTAGCATGCTGTTTTTAAAAATAGCATAATACAACACTATTCCTACTATTTCACAATTCTTATTGGTAATAGCTGCATGGTATTTCCTTTTAAAATCAAACCATAATTTTTAACTATTGTTCAGTTTCCGGTCCCTCAAGTTGTTTGTGTATTTTTAAATATAAGTGTCAATATTTTTTATACTGGAGTTTCCATTGCTTCCCTTCTACTACCAAAGATCTTATTGAGGTTTTTGTTAGTAAATTTTCAAAGCTTCCTATTGTATGAAGAAATTAATCACTGCCATCCTGTGCCATTTCAATTTGACAAGCATTCATGAGCACTTACAATGCACGAGACACTTCTAATCCAGCACTTAAGAAAATGAACTGAATGGTTGGAAAATCAGTTTTAGACAGAACACATACAGATTACAAAGACTTTTATATTAGAACTAGAATGAGTTTTTGTCCACAAAGAGAAACTTGAGTTAATGGAATCTAAAGAATGAGAGGCCTTGGGGAAAGATATTGTTCAGATCTGATATGCCATTAAGAGATTAGATGCTTTTAAAGCTGCCATGAGAAATGTCCAAATGATACACATTCATGATAGTAATGGGAAAAGAAATTTTAAAAAGAGTCTTCCACAGGTTCACTCAGCATAATGCCATTGATTAAATAATGACTAGAAGGAAATTGCACAATGAAGTGTGATACCATTCACTTGAATATCTTAACCTCCTCTGAAGAAATATATTTGCTAATATTCTAATAGTACTCACTGCATAGTGTCTTCCAAGAAAGCTAAATTGATTCAGGAAATAGAGATGGTGATTGAGTTGTAATTCTTTGAGGGTATCACTTCTATGTAAGACAGAAATCATACTTAGTTTTTCAAAAGCAATTGAAAATAGTTCTTGGTAGAAACAACTCTTGGGAATTCAAAAGAAATTTTAAAACAGCTTCAGGAGAATAGGTACTATTTCTTCTTTGAATGTTTGGTAGAATTCTCCAAGGAATCTGTCAGGTTCTGGACTCTTGTTTTTTGGGAGTTTTTTGATCACTGCTTCAATCTCATTACTAGATATGGGTCTATTCAGGTTGTCAATTTCTTCCCAATTCAGTTTTGGGAGTTTATAGGTTTCCAAGAATGCATCCATTTCATCTAGGTTGGTTAAATTATTGGCATGTAACTGTTGATAATAATTTCTGATGATTGTTTCTATCTCTTACACACTAGCAATGAAAAATACAAATGGAAATTAGAGAATTTATTCCATTTACCATAGCACCAAGAACCATAAGATATCTGTGAATAAGCCTAATCAAAGAGGTGAAGGATCTGTACTCAGGGAACTACAGAACACTCATGAAAGATATTGAAGAAGACATAAAAAGATGGAAGACCATTCCATGCTCATGGATAAGAAGAATAAACATTGTTAAAATGTCTATACTGCCTATAGCAATCTATACTTTCAATGTTATCCCAATCAAAATTCCACTGACATTTTTCAAGAGCTGAAACAAACAATCCTAGAATTTGTATGGAACCAGAAGAGACCCTGAATTACTAAGGAGATGTAGAAAACAAACAAACAAACAAACAAAAACAAAACTGGGAGCATCACCACGTTGCCTGATTTCAAGCTTTACTACAAAGCTGTGATCAGCAAGACAGCATGGTACTGGCACAAAAACAGACACATAGACTAGTGGAACAGAGTAGAGAGCCCAGATATGGACCCTCAACTCTTGGTCAAATAATCTTCGTCAAAGCAGGAAAAAATATACAGTGGAAAAAAGACAATCTCTTCAATAAATGGTGCTGGGAAAATTGGACAGCTATATGTAGAAGAATGAAACTCAACCATTCTCTTACACCATACACAAAAATAAACTCGAAATGGATAAAAGACCTCAACACGAGGCAGAAATCTATCAAAATCCTAGAGGAGAACGTAGGCAATAACCTCTTTGACATCAGCTACAGCAACTTCTCTCAAGATATGTCTCCAAAGGCAAAGGAAACAAAAACAAAAATGAACATTTGGGATTTCATCAAGATCAAAAGCTTCTCCACAGCAAAGGAAACAGTCAACAAAACAAAGAGGCAACCCATGGAATGGGAGAAAATATTTGCAAATGACGCTATAGACACAGGCTGATATCCAAGATCTACAAAAAACTCCTCAAACTCAATGCACACAAAACAGATAATCACATCAAAAAGTGGGCAGAAGACATGAACTGTCACTTCTCTAAAGAAGAAATACAAATGGCTAACAGACACATGAAAAAAATTGTTCATCATCATTAGCCATCAGGGAGATTAAAATCAAAACCACATTGAGATACCACCTTACACCAGTTAGAATGGCCAAAATTAACAAGACAGGAAACAACAAGTGTTGGAGAAGATGTGAAGAAAGGGAAACCCTCTTACACTCTTGGTGGGAATGCAAGGTGGTGCAGCTACTTGGGAAAAGAGTCTGGCAATTCCTTAAGAAATTAAAAATAGAGCTACCCTATGACCCTGAAATTACACTACTGGGTATTTACCCCCAAAATACAGATGTAGTGAATGGAAGGGCCATCTCTACCCCAATGTTCATAGCAGCAGTGGTCACAGTTGCCAAACTGTGGAAAGAACCAAGATGTCCTTCAACGGACGAATGGATGAAGAAGATATGGTCCATATATACAATGGAGTATTATGCCTCCATCAGAAAGGATAAATACCCAACTTTTGTATCAACATGGATGGGACTGGAAGAGATTATGCTGAGTGAAATAAGTCAAGCAGAGAGAGTCAACTATCTTATGGTTTCACTTACTTGTGGAGCATGAGGAATAACAGAGGACATTGGGAGAAGGAGAGGAGAAGTGAGTGGGGGGAAATTGGAGGGGGAGAACAACCATGAGAGACTATGGACTCTGAGAAAAAAACAGATTTTTGGAGGGGAGGGGAGTGGATGTTTGGGTGAGCCTGGTGGTGGATATTATGGAGGGCATGTATTGCATGGAGCACTGGGTGTGGTGCATACATAGTGAATTTTGGAAAACTGAAAAAAATTTAATTTAATTTAAAAAAAATGAAATTTTAAGCTTGTGGAAACAGTAATAGTTGGTGATATATTAACTTACTAAGAAATACAAAACTAATAACAGCAGTATTGGAGCAGTTCAAAGCTGTAATGGATTTACTTGTAGAAGGGAAACTACCTAACAAGGTAATTCTAATTATTTTTGTAACTATACCAATTATTTACTATCATCTAAATCCAGCATAAAAGTGACATTGAAAATATTTATCTTTGAATGTAAGAACTGGAAAGAATTTACATGTCATCAGCATCTTCATCTGTAGATGCAAATGTCTAAGAATATGAATTATCCAGTCACACATCTACTAAATGAGTATGTAAGTTAAAATTATATCTGGCTGCAGGTAAGAGAAAACTCAAATAAGTTGGATATTTTTCGCCCAAAACTACCTAAACAACCAGTCCTAGTAATTCAACAATGCTATTAGGGTATAGGAATCTTTATTTTATTTTATTTTTTTGTTATGCTTTATTTGGCATCTAGACCTTCTCTGCTAAGCTGATAGCTATTTTCAGTAGCTGCCTAAGAGGCTGCTGCCCTCTTAGACTCACAATTACACATGAGTAGGAAGCAAATGACATGGTTAAAAGCAAAACAAAATAAAACAAAACAAACAGAAAGGGATCTTTTCTTCTAATGAGGCTTTCCTTTTTAAAAATTTTTTTAGGGACATCCTTCTTAGAAACATTTACTTCAGTTAGTGAGGATTGTATCACTTTGCCACTCTTATTTACAAAGGAGGTTGAGATTTTTACTCTTTTAGTTGAGTACTTTACTTAGCCACCAAATTGTAATTCTACTAATAATGAGGTAGAAGTATATAATTGATAAAGGGAAGGCAGTTTGCAAGGTTTACCACAGACATCACAGCTAGACTACTCTCTGGTGAAAAACTGTATTAATCAGGGTTCTCCAGAGAAACAGAACTATGTGTGTATTTATATATGTGGGGGGAGAGAGAGAGAGAGAGGTAGATAGATGATAGATAGATAGATAGATAAATACATAGATAGATAAATGACAAGGAGAGATTTTAAAGAATTCACTCACACAGTTGTGGGTGAAATCAAGTCCAAAGTTAGCAGGGCAGACCACCAGCCCGGAACACCAGGAAAGAGCTGATGTAGTCTCAAGTCCAAAGGCTGTCTGGAGGTATTCTTTCATCTCCAAGGACTTCAGTCTTAGCTATTAAAACCTTTAGCTGGGGCACCTGGGTGGCTCAGTGGGTTGAAGCCTCTGCCTTCGGCTCGGGTCATGATCCCAGGGTTCTGGGATTGAGCCCCACATCAGGCTCTCTGCTTGGTGGGGAGCCTGCTTCCTCCTCTCTCTCTGCTTGCCTCTCTGCCTACTTGTGATCTCTGTCTGTCAAATAAATAAAATCTAAAAACAAACAAACAAACAAACAAAACCTTTAGCTGATTGAATGAATTATGGAAGGTAATCTGCTTTGCTAGGATTTAATGAATAAATCTGATTACTCATCTGATTTAAATGTTAATCTTGTTCAAAAAGTTATTTCACAGTGACACCAGGACATGTGACCAAATACTTGGCTTTGACCAAATATTGACCAAATAGTTGATCAAATATATGGCCAAGCCTTGTTGACACATACTATTAACCATCACAAGTCCACTCCTCATCAACTTCTCACCCATAGGCACTCTTTACAGGTCAGATGCTTCCTAACATGATTCAACTATGCTGTCTACAACCAAAAACACATTCAGGCCTCAGAGGAGGATGCAGAGTGATTGGGTGGGTGGTGTTCACTTTTCTCGTTGATATCCTAGAATTTTAATACTATGATGTAAAGTTAGTATTTAAATACTATGGTGTAAATTTGATACATCTTATGTTATATAATAAGAAGATAAAGGAGGAAAGAAAATAAAGAGTATATATATTCATAAATGCCCATGACAATTACAGTCTTCACTTCTGTAACTAGTCTCATGTTGTTGTTGGTATTTATATCTGCCTTCTTCCACCTCCTATTCCCTTTGCCTTCAGCAAGCACATCAGCTGGTTATGGTTCTTTCTCCTGTGAAGTGACCCAAACTTTCATTCCTAAAGGGTTGAGTGGTACCATCCCTATTTTGTACACCCTGATTTTTAACCTTTCAATCTAGTTATGAAAAGAACATCACCATATGTTGGATACTCATTCAGAGCATCCTAGATAACGGTGCTCCAGCCATTCAAGGTATTGTTGCCTAGAAAGAGCTATGACGGAATCTTCAAAAGGCCATTCCACCATTCTATCAAATAAACTACTTCAGGGTGGTAGGGAGCACAATAAGATCAATGAGTTATATGAACATAGGCCCATTGTCACTCTATATTTGTGGTGAAGTGAGTTCATTGATCAAAAACAAGCTGGGTAGTTTACAAATGATTGTAAATGAGGCATTTTGTAAGTCCACGGACTATAGTTTTGGCAGAAGCATTGCATGGAGAAATGACAGGTCCATATCTAGAGGAAGAACAAAAGACTGCCATTTTCATGAAGGAAGCTGTCCCAATTTAATCAACCTGCCATGAGGGAATTGGCTGATCACCCCTGGGAAAACAGTACCATATTGAGGGCTCACTGTTTTTAATTTGTTTTGTTTCCACTCTTTATTTCTCTTTTAAAATTTTTTAATTGAAGTTGGCATACAATATTATATTAGTTTCAGGTATGCAGTGTAATGATTCAATGTTATAAAATGATCACCATGATTAAGTCTAGTTACCATCTGTCACCATACAAAGTTATTACAATGTTGTTGACAATATTCCCTATGCTGGACTTACACTCTTGTGACTAATTATATTTTACAACTGGTAGTGTGTACCTCTTAATTTCCTTTACCTATTATCTCACCCACCTCCTCTCTGATAACAACGAGTTTGTTCTCTGTATTTATGAGTATGTTTCTATTTGGGGTTTTTGTTATTGTTGTTGTTGTTGTTCATTCATTTTGGCCCATTATTGAGTTCTGTTCCTGGCAGTTAAGGCACTCAGAGGTAGCTATAGACAAGTCATCTTTGCTGAGTGGAAGTCCATATTGCTGACCCCATGTATAACCACCATCCATGCCCCATAGCCACTTTGTTCATGAGCTCATTGGGCAGCGACAGGGGTGGTTGAGGAGACAGACTGTGTGGTATTCACAGAACAGGTTATCCTATCTACATTAATGTAAAAATCGTCTTCTACTGAGGTGATCCTTTGTGGAGCATTCACACAGGACACAAATATCTTCAGATTCTTAGACCATTCAAAGGGATCTAGCCACATACCTTTCCCCAGACCTCCTTGTCACGAATTTTTCAGTTATGTTCCTCCCAAGTTTCTAATTATCCAGCCAACCTATGAGCCACAGCCCATGGATCAGTATATCTCTTCTGGCCATTTCTCCTCCCAATAAAAATAAACAAAACTGATTCAAAGTTTGTACACTGGGAGGATTTCCTTTCATCACTCTCCTTGAGGGATGTCCCTCAAGCAGTGATGCTGCACTTTCCACTTTGGGTGGTGACTGCATATAGTGAAGAACTATCTGGAAACTACACCTGACTTTTTTCCTCCTCTATCATTGGTCACTTGCCTAGTGTTGTGGTTCAGATCATTCTTTTCCCACCCTTTATAAACTTGCAGCTAAGGAATGTCAGTGCTAACACACAGCTAGGAACAGTAATCAAAACAAAATAATCTGCACTTTACTACTCCTTTTACTCTGTGTGAGGAGAGCACAGTCTTTACTCAAATATCACCTTCTCAATGAGGAGACACACCTTCTATGAGGGACACACCCTGAGTTGACCCCCATTTAGTCTTTACTTGAATGTGGATAGAAGCCGTGATTTGTTTCTAACTGATAAAATAGGGGGAAAAAAACTCCATTAATTAGGTTGCTTTATATAGATTGTGTTATATAAGATTCAGTCTCAGGGGTGCCTGTGTGGCTCAGTGGTTAAGTGTCTGCCTTCAACTCAGGTCATGATCCCAGAGTCCTGGGATTGAGCCCCACGTTGGGCTCTCTGCTCAATGGGAAGCCTGCTTCTCCCTCTCTCACTTTCCCTGCTTGTGTTCTGTCCCTCACTGTCTCTGTCCCTGTCAAATAAATAAACAAAATCTTAAAAAAAATAAAAATTAAAAAGACTCAGTCTCAGCAGAATGGAGACTCTTCCTTGCTGATGGTGAAGAACTGCCATATTGTAAGATAGCTTGTGAGTGGGTCACGGGGCAAGAAACTCCTGGCAGCTCCAGTTGCTGAGAATGGCTGTGGCTGCCAGGTTATAGGAAGCCGGGACTCTCTATCCTACCACCACAGGAAATGGATTCTACCAACAACTTCCAGGAGTTTGGGAGATTATTTTTTCCAAGACAAGCCTGCAGATGAGAATGCAGCCTGGCCAACACCTTGATTGAGCAAAGCCTACTGACCTACAGAAGCTGTGAAATAATAAATCTGTGCTATTTTAAGCCACTAAGTTTATGGTCATTGTTAAACAGAAACAGAAAAGTCAGCTAATAGAAATCCTTCCCTCATCACTGTGTTGTAAGTTAGTATCTCTCCCCTTGCTGCATGAACTCTGTTTAACTTTGTTTCTCCCACCGAATTTTCACTGTGTCCTGAAGTATACAACTAACTTATTTATATATGTCTTAGTATGTCTTTTTCAACTCTCATAAACATTTCAAGAAACAAACAGGCTTTTTTTCTTCTGTCACAGATGTATCGACTGTGCTTAGAATAACAGCTGACACGTAGTGTACACTCAATTAATACTTGCTGAGAGATAAATGGTTATATGCCTCGCAGCCAAGTCAGCCCAACCTAAAAGCACAGCTTGAAAACCATAGAGCGGCATAAATATAGGAGATAAATCATAAGAAATGTTCCAGGAAATCATGATTCCAGTCCTGGTTCTACCATGCGATTCTGGACTAGTCTCTAAAATCTGCTCAGCTTCAGTTTTGCTTTCTCTAAATACAGATCATAATTTTCACCATGTTTGTTTATATGTTTATTTTCAGACCCAAGCAAAGTAACATATGCAATATTGCTTAATAAATTTTAAGGAACAATATCAATTCTAGATGAAATATGGGTGGCTAATATGTATATAAAAATAGTCCAGCTTCCCTAGGAAACAAAAGAATTATAGGCAAAACACTAAGGATATATTATTTGTTGCCTATTAATTAAATGAATTAAGAGTGATGCTACCCAATATTGGATATGATGTATACTCTTATATACAATTTAGAGGAGTACAAAAATAGTTTAAAGTTGGGAAGAGCAGCTTAGAAAACCTCAAAAAGTGCAAATGCATATCTTTTATTCCAACAGTTTTGTTTGTGGGAACCGATTTGGGGATGCAATTAGACAAGTGTACAAAATATGAGTATATTCATGGAAGTTTGGTTTGCAATCATAAAACAGTGTAATTTACTTAAATGCCAAGCACAAAATGATGAGTTATCTAAATAGTTCTCTCTTCCTCTCTCTCTTTTTCTATCACTTTTTCTCACATTGTTTAAAATTTTTTTTTAATTAACATATAATGTATTATTAGCCCCAGGGGTACAGGTCTGTGAATCGCCAGGTTTACACACTTCACAGCACTCACATTGTTTAAAGTTTTGCCAGTCTCTGAAAACACCACCACTAACTTGAGGCCAGAATCATAACTTTCCCACCCATCCAATTCCATGAGTTTCCTGAGACCATATCTGAGGATCAATGACCTGTGTTGTCCTTACAACATTTTGGTTCTTTATAGACGAATAGAAGTAAATCAGTGAAAAGTAGACTAAACCCTCTGAGATAGTATTACCAAAAGATATTGATTCTGTTTTTCTCTATTTGTATATTTCCAAAACATAGAATCATATGCCAGTGTACATTGTAATTTGTTTTATAATGCTGGGGCTAGACCATATCTTCCCACAAATTCTTTTTAATATTCTTCTAATTTTCTAATTCTTACTGTCTGTCATCTCTGTCCTGACATTTATCACTAAGAATTTCTTTTGAGTGACTTTCAATAAATTGTTCAGGGAACTTTTGAAATAGCATTGATATTTCTATAAGTCTCACAGGTATTATCTTGTATATTTCTTTGTATGAACTTGAACTTAAGTTTTCTTTCCAGCTGGCATTCTCAAAAGCATTTACTCAGTTTCTATTATTTACCTTTCAAAATTACTCTACAAGATAGAAAATATGATATAAGAGTTTATTTTTGCTATAGGAAAATCCAAGAAAGTTATCAAGGCTGATAAATTCTAGCCTAAAACTAACCAAAGTATTTGGCCTATAAGCCCTGTGGCTAGACCATCAATGTTAGGCAAGCTCGTTTATCTTGATATCACATCACTGAGATAAGAGAATTATTTGTCCACAGAAGGAGACTGACATCAGTAGGGACACTTGAATGTAGTTTGGTGTATCTTGACAACCTCTATAAGACTAAAGCAACATTTACATTCTAAATATACACAGTTCTTTAAATGCACATCCAGAGTCTGATTCCAGCCACATCACTCACTCACTCACTCACAGTAAACACAATGGTACTGGCATTTGGTAATTGACAGACTCCTTGATCTTGAACTACTATGTCAATAGAAACTGGTTAATTTAAATCATAATGGTTAATCTGAAACAATAGGAAACTCTTGGCATTTCATATACTTGCTTTAGAGAAGCTTGCCTTGGGGCACCTGGGTGGCTCAGTGGGTTAAAGCCTCTGCCTTCCTCTCAGGTCATGATCTCAGAGTTCTTGGGATCTCTGCTCCATGGGGAGCCTGGTTCCCCCCGCCCCTCTCTCTACCTGCCTCTCTGCCTACTTGTGATCTCTCTCTGTCAAATAAATAAATAAAATCTTAAAAAAAAAAAAAGCTTGCCTTATGTCAGAAACATTATATTTTTAATTTACTATCTATATACCTATATGTAATAGAAATTAATTTGTATCCTAGAGATTTTAATAAAAATAGTCCAGTCTAACTTTCTTGTTTGTCATCTGCTGTCTCCCAAAGGATCATGTAGGAAATAAACTATCTCAATTTGTTAAAATATCATTATTTAAAAATAAGAGTTAAAAATCTTCTGAACATTCTTACACTGATATTTCAACTTTTTTTTTTTTTTTGCTTTATTTCATTTGACACTTTGATTCTTTAAATATTTAGAGAATTGTTTCTATTTTCTTTCAAATTCTCTGTTAGCATCCTCCTCCTAGCACACAAACCCTCTCTTGATTGAATGCCTCTTTCTTGAAATGGCAAGTAGTATTTCTCAGTAAAGGTAATACCCTTTAGGCCACTCAATTATGCACATCAAATAAGTCACCAATTCTAGTTTTTTTTTTCCTACTGCAACTGCCATAGAAAAGGTTCTTAGTGCTCCTTACCTAAACTACTATAGTATCCTACCTATGCATCCCCTTATCTTTAAAATTGTTCCACGGCAAAATTTCATGCACACTGATGACAAATGGTTCTTGACAAAATGAAAATCCCATTGTAGCACTGCATTGTTTAAAATCCTTCATTGTTTCCTCCAGTCACATTTCATAATGTGATAGACAGGTTTGGTTTGGTTAGATATTATAATTCATCAATTCTCATCACTTCTACACACACAATCTTCTTTAACCATATTTCTCTCTTTCTGCATTTTTTTTTTTTTTTGGTATATGCATGCTCCTATTTTCTACATTTACATAAAATTTCCCTGAACTATTATCTCTCCTCCAACATCCAACCCTTCTTCTTCGTGTTTTTTTATATCCTTGAAGATCCAAATCAGATATCACTTTTCCCAGGTAACCTTCTTGGGATTTTTTGGGCACCCCTCTTCTGTCCTTACATTGCACAGTAAAAATACCTAAATCAATGACTGCTGTTATCTCTTCCTGTATTTGTTCTTTTATTTCCAAAAAACACATATACACAAATACTCACATATACTTACACACTCACAGACACATGGACACAAACCATATAAAGATAAAGACATTTTGTTTAATATTTTTCTTAAATCCCAGCCATTTAACAGCTATTTAACAGAGCTAGTGCTCAATAATTATCTTTGAATAAGTCTTGCTTGCTATGACTTCAAAGTTTTAGGAAATGGAGCTGACCAAGATTATGAATACCTAAAATTTAGAGTTAAAACATTTTTGCCCTATTACACTCAAATTCTAGATTTTTTTCATGATCAATATTCTATAGTATTTTAAAATAATTATTCTTTAATCTGGAATAATCTTATGTATATACATATATACACACCTTATATAAATCCGATTAGTTCAAATATTAGAAATTACTTGAAGCTTAAGCTATGGTTCTGTGTAAGTGAAATTAAGTAGATATAATTCAAGATCACCAGGGGTCTGACATTATTTCATCAGTATAACTAACTTTTTTAGAGGCCAGAAATTTCCCAATTTGGAGGATCTAAGTGATTCCCATATAAACCAACACTTATTTATTAATCAGGCATTTTATATACCAGGCATTGTTTTAAGCCCCTGGCATATACCAGTGTATATGTATAAGACATTTATTAAGACTTTATTCAATCACTTCATAAAAATGTAATTTGTGTATGCTTTATTATCTTAGAGTCCTACTCAAAGACTCTGACATATCACAAATGCATAACACCATAAGTCTTCATGAGAAAAATAATATTACTTTAATTATTTTTAATAACTATATACTCTATCTCTGGAAGACTATAGTGAAAATATTTGAGGCATGGGACCACTATGGTGTCTCTTAAATCATGCCACAAACATGTCTATTTATCAATTCTATTCAAGTTGACATTCTCTTTTTCTGGCCAAAATGCTTTTAACCTCCCCAAAATGAACTCCTTTATTACAAATGAAAAATATGCCCAGTGTAAAAAGAATTTCTAAAAATCACTATCACTTTTCTTCCCAGATCTTGAATTACTTGGGGAATGTGCTGATGTTTGAAAGGAGAGATTGTTTTAAATTGCATAAATAGAGTTTATATGCCTTATTGATTAACATAAAACATTTATTCTTCTTAGAAAATGTGAAAAGGGCCAGATACTTTTCTAATATGCAGCATATCAAAATGATGAATTTTATGATATATAATTGAAACATACAAGCTAATTAAATTTGTTTGAAAATTAGGCTCCAACACTTCCACGTGAATTAGGCACAGAATCTTGGCAGAAAAATCAGTAAGCAGAGATGAAAGTTTTCAATTTCAATTTAGCTAAGGCTTAGCTATATCCTTAATATAATGTAATAACATTCTTTGGCATTTTCACAAGCCAAAGATACAAAAAATATTTTTACTAGAAGTGAATTGGCACAAATGTATTTTCCTTAGATGAGGTCAAAGATAATGTACTGGAAAATTCCAAGAATAATAATAATAGTTTTAACATTGCCATAGAGCCAAATACCACTAATCATTTCCATATTTCTTAATAGAGGCTCAAAGAACTGAAACAAAGGGAATTTGCTCGAAATGTAGCATCTAAATCCAGGAAAGATGAAAGAAAACAGGAAAAAGCACTCCAACGCCTGCACAAGCTGGCCGAGCTAAGAAAGGAAACTGTGTGGTGAGTGTGCTATGAAATCTTAAGTTTTCTTAAAGCATAATGACCAAAAAAAAAAAAAAAAGGACATAGGAATAAAGGGCACAATCCTATTTATTTCTGTTCCCAGAATAAGATAGTCACATTTTCATGACTTCCTGTGAGCTGTAGACAGTCATTTGAATTTTATGCAAACAACTGTTTATTGCACATTTCAATAAAAAAAATATTCCTATAATTTTACTTTTTAAAAAAATTAATTTCATGTTACTCTGATATTTGCACTTAGCTGAAAACCATTCTGTTTCTTACTGGAAATTCTAAATACTTGATTGAAGAAGAGAACAGAGCACCATCTCATGACCTTGTTCAAAAAGGAGTTTTAAGAGGAAAAATTTTTTTAAAATGAAAATTTGGGGAACTTTTATTTGAAAGTATCTTCTACAAAAAAAAAAAATAAATAAAAGTTAGGAAGACCTTATAAAATTCAGAGTCAAGTCAAAATTAATTTCACTGTGAATAAAGTTACAACTGTTAGAAGTTCAAAACTCTGTTACTGTTGACCTGTTTCTAACAGTGAACAGCTATAGTGTTACAATTCAGAATTTATAATTCAGGCCAAGAAACTGTTATAAAAAGGAGATAGCTTTTTAGAGTGTTTTCTCCACCTATCCCAAGACAAGTGATAGAGAATATATTGCCATATCATAACATTCTTTGGGATGTCAAGTTTGGAAAAATCAAAATTTAAATGTATTTTGAATCCTCTGGGAAACTTAAAAACAAACACAACTGCTATTCAATCATACCAATCATTTATTTTTACTCTCTGTGGTAATAAGTGAAAAATTATACAAGTGCAAGTTAATGTTATAGAGAATCATAGGGCCTATGCACTTTAAAGTCCTAAAGTAGCATTCCAATGTAGATGTAAAATTCTAATACATTGAGAAAACTAGAGTTGATAGTAAGATATGCACAAAAAGAAGCAAAACTGGGGCCCCCGGGTGGCTCAGATGGTTAAGCAACTGCTTTCAGCTCAGGTCATGATCCCAGGTCCTGAGATACAGGCTTGCATTGGGCTCCCTGTTCAGTGGGGAGCCTGCTTCTCCTTCTCCCTCTCCCTCTGTTGTCCCCTGCTTGTGCTGTCTTGCTTGTACTCTCTCTCTCTCTCAAATAAATGAATAAAAACTTTTAAAAAAAGAAAAAAATAAGCAAAACTTCTTATCTAAATTACTTTCTTCAACAATAGTACATATTTCATGGTACACACACACACACTTTTCCCTTTAATTTGGGGCCTCTAAAGATGTGCAAAGTATAAAACAGTATTTTTTCTTAATATCAAATATGGTAGTGAAACAGCCCATTGTGTTAAAGATTAGGTAAAGAAAATATTCAGCTAAAAAAATTATGGGGCATTTATAACTTTTAAGAAACTAACTTTAATAGAATGGAAAATTCTGCACACCGTGATTCTGTTTCAGTAAAGATGATATTCAGGTAGCCCCTTTTTTATATGCCAGACAGTATAGTATCTTCTTTGTATTAAGAACCCACTATTTACGGTGTACTGCAATGACAAATAGAAATTATATCTTAAGTAATCATTTGTCCTATACTTACTATATATTATGATATTATTTTTAACTTCAGGGTAATTTTTAAATATTAAGAATAACAAGTCTAAAAAAATTTCTGAAGTTAGTATTATCTCTTAGTTAGTTTTGCACTGCAACATTCTCCTTGGCCTGGGGTAGACTTCAGTAAATACTGGCTGCATTGAATTATTGAACTGAATCCCCAGCCCTTCTGAAGTCATAAGTTTTTAACCTTTGTTCATATTCTCCATATAGTATTAATGATATTAAGTATTGGCAAATTTAAATAATTTTACTTTAGCAATTCTACAATACTCCAAAATACCACTGAAGAGACCATGAGTCTAAAGAAACTTGATCAGGAAGCATGAGTTGAGAGCACAGGAGTGTCCTCGACACAGCTGTTAACGACTGTGAAAGTAACTTCAACACAGCACGACCAAGTTATCCCAAATAGTAACAATAACTAAATGTAGTTGTAGCTCTAAGGAAGGGACCTATGCTATATGAAAGTAATTCTCTTACAAAGATTTTAAAATTTGAAAAAGAAATCTTATAATGACATTTCTAAAATATAAATGTTTGGATATTTTTTTGTCAAAAGTGTCCGATCTAATATACACTTTTCTTTTTGTAGTGCTCCTGGAAGTGGCCCCATGTTCAAGTCAACAACTGTTACTGTGAAAGAAAATTGTAATGAAATTTCCCAAAGAGTTGTTGTGGATGCAGTTAATAACCAGGAAGATTTCAAATATACTTTGATTCATAGTGAAGAGAATACTAAAGATGTTACCGCTGTTGCTGCAGATCCAGAAAGTACAAATATTACAGCAAAAAATAACCAACTTGGGGATCAAGCCCAAGGAATCCACAGACACAAAATTGGCTTTTCTTTTGCATTTCCAAAGAAAGCTTCCGTGAAGCTGGAGTCCTCAGCTGCAGCCTTCTCTGAATACAATGATGATGCCTCTGTGGAAAAAGGATTTAGCAGAAAAAGTAGATTTGTGCCTGGTGCTTGTCATCTTCAACTATCTTCACCAACAGATGTGCTTTTGAGTTCTGAGGAGAAAGCTAACTCTTTTCTTCCACCAGAAGGAATGTGCATTGACAAAGAAACTGCTCGAACTCAAGAGATGAAAGAAGTTTCTAGTGAAAAAGATACATTTTCATTACCTTCATTTTGCCAGTTTCAAATCCCTCTATCTTCTGATGCAGATAATTGCCAAAATTCAGTCCCATTAGCTGATCAAATACCACTGGAAGATATTATTATTAATGAAGACATAACTACAAGTGATAACAGTTCTGAATTGTTAGGAAATAAATCCACAGTTCTTGACTTAGCTAATGATTGCTTATCTTTGCAAGCTACCACAGAAGAAGCTGTTAAGAACAATGATGAGTCTACAGTTGAAGTCGCAAATAAAAATTATGGCCCTGAGATGTTGGCCCCTTCAAATTTTGAAGAGGAAAATATAAGCTTACATAAAAAACCAGATTTATCCAAAAGACCATGTGAGCCCTTTGTACCGGTTCTTAACAAAGATGGATCCACAATCCTTCAGTGGCCATCAGAAATGTTGATTTATACAACTACTCAACCATCAATTTCCTATAGCTGTAATCCTCTCTGTTTTGACTTCAAGGCCACTAAATTAAACAACAATCTATATAAAAATAAGCTGCCCTTAAATGATCTTTCTTTTCAGCAGAAAGGAGAAGACATTTGCAAGAGACCAGTTTCAGAATGCAAGAACACATCTGTTGCAGGACTCATTGATTATGATGTTGGAGGTAGCAGAAATGAATGCCCCCAAGTCACTCTTCCTCCGGTTGATGATACTCTCTTCAATAACTGTAATTCTGGAAAAAATGAGACTATGGGTCTAAGGAATAGAAATATTTCCTGTAGGATCAGAAAAACAAAAAAACACAACTTTACCAAAAATCAAATGAAACAGGATACTCCAGATGAGAAATATAACAAAATAAGGTTGAAAGATACTCATGAACACTGGTTCCATAAAAGTAGAAGGAAGAAAAAAAGAAAAAAATTATGTCAGCATCACCATGGGGAGAAAACCAAAGAATCAGAAATTAGCTTCAAAATGGAATCAGAAAATAGTTACACTGATATAACTAGGAAAAATCTACTGGAAACAATTTCAGAAAAGCACTGTCTAGCTGCGGAGCAATTATTGGACTCACGTCAGTTACCTGATAAAAGGCCCAAATCATCATCCATATACATAAGTGACAATGAAGAAATGTGTAAAACCCAGAACACTGAACATAATAGTAATGATGCAATCAGTTCTAAAAATCACGGTACAAAGAACTCGGTTGTTTTAAATGAACAACCCAATCCAACAATGATACATTCTGGGAAACATAATTTAACTTACTCCAGAACTTACTGTAGTTGGAAAGCCAAAATGTCCAGCTGCAGTCAGGATCACAGATGCCTAGTTCTTCAAAACGACATGAGCTGCCTGAGTCAGAACCAGGCTGTTAAAAGAGGTTATAATTCTCTCATTAACGAATCAGAAAGATTCCATCGAAAACGTAGACAACATTCATATTCTTATTCTTCAGATGAAAGCTTAAATCGACAGAATTATTTACCAGAGGAGTTTTGGAGACCACCACGGGCTTCTGCTCCCTGTAGGCCTAAAAGGAAGCGGAGGAGAAAAAGAAGCCGATTCCATACGGGAATGGAAGCTTTTGAACTCAGAGAGAACACCGATTATCCCAGGAAAGGCAATTCTTCCTTAGGTCACCAGGATGAGTTAGTAAGCCAAGACCAAAAAGGGGAAACAAAACCACAAGACAGTGCGAACCCTGGGAAGAACTCAGACCAAACAGATCAAGGAGAAGAGGAGCAAATTTTGCACCCGGGCAGCCCCCTTCCTCCTGAAGCCAGTGGAGGGACTGAGCCTTTAGCGCTGGAAACCACTTCTGGGGCCTCGGCAGACACTTCCCACGAACACGCCACATCTGTCCACGCAGCCAGCGCCCCAACGAAAAAAGAAATGGACAATGCCTTGCTGGAACACAAAGAAAGAAGTGAGGATATAAATATGCAGGAGAAGCCAATTCCTTTCAAGGTGCCTCACCCTGAAAGGAACTTGAGGCAGCCACAAACGAAATCCCACCTGTGCCATTACGAACTGGCGGAGGCCCTCCCGCAAGGAAAGATGAACGAGGCGCCCGCGGAGTGGCTGCGTTTTAATTCGGGAATCCTTCACACACAGCCGCCCTTACCGTTCAAGGAAGCACACGTCAGCGGTCACACCTTTGTAACCACGGAGCAAATCCTGGCTCCCTTAGCTTTACCGGAACAGGCACTTCTGATCCCAATAGAAAACCACGAGAAATTCCGAAATCTGCCCTGCGAGGTCTACCAGCACATCCTCCCGCCCAACATGCTGGCCAACAAGGTCAAATTTACGTTTCCCGCAGCGGCTCTCCCACCCCCTAGCACACCTCTGCAGCCTCTGCCTCTGCAGCAGCCCTTCTGTTCTACCTCTGTAACCACGCTCCACCACGCGGTTCTGCAGCAGCACGCGGCCGCCGCGGCCGCCGCGGCAGCCGCCGCGGCCGCGGGGACCTTCAAAGTGCTTCAGCCCCACCAACAGTTTCTGTCCCAAGCTCCGGCTCTCACCAGAACATCCTTACCTCAGATCTCAGTAGGACCGGTCGGACCCCGGCTCTGTCCTGGGAACCAGCCACCTTTTGTTGCTCCTCCTCAGATGCCAATCATCCCAGCTTCGGTTCTTCATCCTAGCCATCTGGCTTTCCCATCTTTACCCCATGCCCTCTTTCCTTCTCTGCTTTCCCCACACCCTACTGTCATCCCACTACAGCCCCTCTTCTAGTCATCGCCATAGGAGGGAGAGAAAATGTTCGTGTGAAAACGATTGCTAATTGCGTAAATGCTCATCTAAGTGGATAATTAATTTCCTACTTAAATGGTGGAAATAAACTAGCCAAAATACGGCCTCATTGATATGAAATCATTTACTGTAAGTGTAATGATGCAAATAAATTCTTAAGTTTCTGATATATAATATTATTAAGGCACTGAATAGTTTGCAAACCAATACAATATATGCTGTATATTAAGATGGTGTCTTAAGAGTATGTATAATGTACATAAAATATATTTATAGTACTGTAATTTATGTTGTAAAGTATGCTCCTTGTTTTTTTTTTTTTAACCTTTGTGTATTTGCACCTATTTAATGTTTAGACAAAGCTGATGGCACTACGTTTTGTACCATGTTCCTTGAAAATGTAAATTCAGTGAAATATATCTCTTGCAATAAATTTTTGTTAAGTATTTAAGTAAATCAAACTTTGTTTTAGTTCGTTTTCACTGTCCTGGGAATGTATAGTAACAGTAGGTTTTGGATTTACATTGTTTCTTCTGTACATTGGCATCTCTGAGTCTCAGAGGCTCAACAAATTACCTTTGGAGCTCTATCAATACTTAAACTGTAATACCTTCCTTTGGAATAAGTATAACAGGACCATTTGTTTTTCTGTTTGTTCTAATGTTGCTTATACTCAGAGTTTACTATATTTCTTGAACAACTGGCCCTTTAGATAATAAACCCTGGAAATTATGTTGAAGTAATGTTAGTATTGAGGGGGGGATAACTCAAAAATATGCAAGTACCTAGTATTCTTTCAGGAACTGTGCAACAGCACTAGTAGACAAGAAATAGCAAATAAACAATATGAATTCTTACAATGTTTTTGTATGTCAGAATTCTCGAATGTATTATGTTTATTTTTAATTGATACAGGAAATATATGTATATAGTAATATTGGTATGGATTAAGGAATGGGTTTAATTAATAAATCACTCCCCATATATAACATCTTGGGCAGAATGGCATAAACACAATCTGTATCGGATATACTCTTTAATTGAGAATCTGGAAATGGGAAGGAGAGTAAATAAATAGCCCTTCCTTCTGCAAATCTAGAGAGATGTTTGTATCGTATTTCCAAATCACCCAGGAACTGTTAGAAAATTTCCATCACCCTTCCAGAGTCTGCTTTATTCTCAACGACCTCTGCCTGATCATTCACTCAAGAGCTTCTACATGTACTAAAGAATAGAATTATTCAATAGGAAAACTAGGAATGTCACTAGGTTGTTTACTTTCTTGATTATTTGCCATAATAATAATAGATTTCAATGTTTTCCTGAAAAATGGTTGTGAGAGACTGCATATGCCCTTTTTATATTGACCAAGGAGGATACAAATAGTAAGGGAAGCAATTCCATTTCAAATGTTCTGAGAAAACATGTTCCAAAATTGGGAACTAAATTTGGAAAATTTCTTTCTTTTGTCATCTTCTCTCATCCCAACATGTTCGTCTCTTACCTCCTGTTCTTATTCTTTAAGTCCTTTTTTCTCTGATCTTTTCCTTCTCAGTTTCACTGTAGACATCATTTGCATGTGTGTGTCTCCCATTTTTCTTTCTCCATGTTACCATTCCTTATATTTCTTTCTTCAAAATTCTGTTGCTCTCCTCCATTTCTTTTTGTTAAATGATATGGTCAGGCATGCTTTAACTCTTACGCATAACAGAATATGCTTGCTTGCTTATGGTCAAATTATTAGTTAGATGACAGAGATTTCTGAAAAGTTTGAGGAGGTAAGTTGTCAGTTAAAACTATTAAAACTCAACTTGACAGATAAATGAATTGGTTCTCATGGATATCAACGGCTGGAGAAGAAATGAAGGAGAGTTAAGCATGTCAACATCATTCAGATTCTACATAATTCATCTGAATACTTGATATATTTGATCAGAGATGCTTACACAGTTGGGACATCTGTTATACATTGAGGACTCAGAATGGATATATGATGAGAACCTTGTTATTTATTCTGAAAACATCAACCCCAGAATCAAGTGAGTCAAGCTGATGGAGTGAAAATCAACAATGAGCAAAGCAATCAGGTTAAGTCAGAGTAGACTCAACATGCAATGAGGTGGTCAGGGGACCATTAGGCATGAGCATATTGATGGTAGCAAGAGTCGGGCTTGAGAACAGGCATACACTGGCAGTAGGTTTGGGCCCTGGATGATGGCTTGTTCATAAATTCTGAAGCTGAAATTCCAGTTCCTATCTAGGAATAAATTACTGTACCCTCTCTATGTTGGGAAATTTAAATGATTCCAATACTATCTCTTACACACCATCTCCAGTCTGCTAGTTACAAGCATTGCTATAGTATTTGTTATTGTAGAGATGAATGATTTGGAATATAGAATAAATCTGAACATGAAAAGTAACTGTAGCCAAATAAGAAACGGATTCACATTTGATGACAGTAAGGGAACTCATTCTTAACTTCAACTACCATCTCTCTCTTTCATATGTATCTAGCTATTTGGGTATATAGATATAGTTGTATCTCCAAATTCTTTTATGAGTTGAATAGCAATATCAGACTGTCCACAGGATGTCTCAATCTGAATATCTGCCAAGTATTTGAACTCAAAACTCAAACTCAAGATCCTTTATTACAGATACCACTGAAACCTGGCTATAGTCTTGTGTTTCTAAACTCTAAGAATGCCATTATAAAAAACAAAAAACAAACAAACAAAAAAAGGTGTTTTTTCAAAATCCTTTTTTTCAAATCAGAAGCCAGAGTGTCATGCCTACATCAAATCAATCAATGAACCATTTTGGCTCTATTTCCTTACTTTTTTTCTCTCTCAATTTTTTCCTGCCTGTACACTTTGTATCGTTCTAGTCCTAGTAGACCATAAGCTGAGTTGCTTACTTGGTGTTATAAATTAATGTGTCTTTCCTCAATTTCCCGTTCCTACTATCCATCCTGCCCTCTGCTGCCATGGAAACATTTTAAAATGCAAACTTTTGGGGCACCTGGGTGGCTCAGTGGGTTAAGCCACTGCCTTCAGCTCAGGTCATGATCAGGGTCCTGGGATCAAGCCCCGCATCGGGCTCCTTGCTCAGTGGGGAGCCTGCTTCTCTCTCTGCCTCCGCCTGCTTCTCTGCCTGCTTGTGATCTCTGTCTCTCTCTCTCTCTGTCAAATAAATAAATAAAACCTTTAAAAAAAATGCAAACTTTTTATGACACTTCCCTACTTTAAAACGTATTATAAATTTGTAACCATTCTCAATATATACATCAGAGTCTTAAGAATGTCATGGAAAATCTATGGTGAATGAGGTGGCCTCCTCTCTATTCAGGACCACCAGTCCAGCACTCCTCAGAAGCCATTTTAATTTACTTAGTTACAATTATTTTTAACTTTGTGTGATCATGTTCTGTTATCCTGAATGCCTTCCTCCCCATACTTATCTTTAGTCAGATAACTGGTAATGTGTCACACTCAACCTGAGTGGAAGTCTCTTTTTGGACTTCTTCCCCAGGTTCCCTCTCTCCCCAGATAAATTAGTTTTCTGTCCTCTAGTGTCACATAACATGATGTATCCAAATTTTCTTATCAACATTGGGTTGAATATATTACCTTTTTTGTCAAACTCCCTAGATTAAGAGCTCCTTGTGGCTCATAAGAAACCGTCAGTTAAAGTTTGCTCTAAGAGAGGGGGAAAATTAGTTAGAAAGAATGTAATTAACCCATGCAGACTATATTACAAAGTTCCAGAACTATTATCCATTTTTACTCCAAAATGATCCATTTTTACTCCAAAATGATTTTATTGATTTATTTGAGAGAGAGAGAGAGAGAGCATGAAAGGGAAGTAGGTCAAAGGGAGAAGCAGACTCAGCATGGAGCTGGAAGCCTGATGCGGGACTGACTTATGAACTCCAGGATCATGACCTGAGCCAAAGGCAATGAGCCACCCAGGGGCCTGAAGAACTTCCTTTAAAAGGAGCTATGAAGGGGCGCCTGGGTGGCTCAGTGGGTTAAGCCGCTGTCTTCGGCTCAGGTCATGATCTCAGGGTCCTGGGATCGAGTCCCGCATCGGGCTCTCTGCTTGGCAGGGAGCCTGCTTCCTCCTCTCTCTCTCTCTGCCTGCCTCTCCATCTACTTGTGATTTCTCTCTGTCAAATAAATAAATAAAATCTTTAAAAAAAAATAAAAAGGAGCTATGAATCATTTAAAATAGAACTCCATGTTTAATAATCGAAGTATGACTTGAACCCTTATCCCACCCCAGGAGGAAGGCATAAACTTCACTATGTCTATCATCTATCTGTCTGTCTGTCTTTCTATCTTCTTTCACCTTTCTTTTAGTACTTGTCATCAAACATTAGACCTTAGATTTGGGGGATAAATAAATGAATAAAAGTGTCCTATTATTCAGATATTCAAGTCCAGAAAAAAAAAAAAAAGAGCAAACCTGCAAAATCCTATATTTAGCCATCCAGTTTGCTATCTCATTATTAGTCAAGCAAAATAGATTGAATTTATATTCACTGATGCCCTTTTCTCCCCACTGTGTGGCAGTCTCCATTTCTCATTCTTTTTACTTGTTTTCCCCTCTGCTTATTTGCCTAGCTGAGCCACTGTCCTGGGAGTGAAAGTTGCCACCAGGGATGCTTTCCAATAAACTGTTTATTTTCTCTCACAAATAAAATTAGATAAAACTTTAAGGCTTACTTATATCATCAGCTGAGGCCGACGATCCTGCATGAGAGGCAGCAGGAAAAAGCTGTGCGATGTGTTCTGAGGTGTCGAACATGCCTGAAATCTAGCCCACCACCCACCAGCTCCATAGATTGTGTCCCCCTCCCCTATGCAGCACTGTCTACATTGGTACAGAGGAAGAGACTTTTGTTTTGTTTTGTTTCCACACAAAGGCACCATTGCTCACTGAGCTGAATGCCTCGAGCGAGGTCCTTTTATTTATTCATAAATGCATCTTGTAGACTAGCACCTGCCCTCAGCCATGAGTACTTGAGAACATGAGCTGAGAATCTGCTTGAACCTGGAAGCTCCAGGAAAAAAAAAAAAAAAGAGTGTAACACACTTTGCTTCTGTTTCTCATCTCCTAAAATCTTACTTTTAGTTAATCTAATATTTTTTACCTGTTGTATCATTTTGTGCTAATATTTTGAATACATTGTTCACATATCTTACTATTATTTTCCATTTTTAGTAAAAGGCGAAAGATTTATACGATCTGAAGAGAAACCAGAGTATTTTTTTTTATTCTGGTTTTAATTGCTACATTTTATTTTTTTATAAATTTCTCTCCATTGTTTTTATAGAGCATCTTCTCTATATCTTCAGTATCTTCATACTATTTAAAATAAATTTTGGGTGGCTCGGTCAGTTAAGCACCTGCCTTCTGCTCAGGTCTCGATCCATCCCAGATTGCCCATATTGAGCCCGTATCAGACTCTCTGCTCTCGGAGAGTCTACTTCTCCTTTTCCCTCTGACCTGCCCCTTCTCGTGCTCTCTCTCTCACTTTCACTCTCAAATAAATAAATAAAATCTTTAAAAATATTTAAAATAAATTTTAGATTTTAAAATATAGATCCCATCACATTTCCATGGAATTAATCATAATTTTTGTTTAATATTGTTTCCATGTTTTTATATTGATTATCTCTAAGACTATTTTAATTCCCTCATCAAATATAAATTCTATTTTATTCTTTAATACATTTATAAGTAATATAGGCAGGAAGTATCAGTTTTTTGAGAGGTACCCATACACTAAGTGAAGGAGTTTTAAAGGCAGGACTTAGATATACCCTTTAATTTTCTCCAAACAGGTTCTCCTATTCTCTTATATATTTAATTTTTATAACCAGCAACTATTCCCAGAACTGAATTTTCATCACACTCTATAAGAACTAAAATTTAGTGAGCTAGAGGCAAGATTCTAATGTCCGTGTATGAAACAGCCCATTTCCTCTTGGGTCATTGCCTTAGTTCAACAACTGGACTGCTAGCTGGCAAATCCAAGCTCATTGGTTACCCTACTTAGTCCAAGGTCCACTTTATACAACACTAGATCTTTGTCTCCTTCCAAGCTACTGCCATATTGTGTCCTGAAGAAATTACATGCCACCTGGTGTTCATATTGCTCTCAGTTACATTGTTTTTGTGTTGTTCCCTTTTACATTGCTCCCAAATGATCCAGCCTCTTTTTATTGCCTAAACTTGCTACCTGAACACTGTGTCTTTATTCTCCTAATTGTACTTATTGAAACTAACCTCTGTACCTAAGTTGATTATGTCAGTTCTAAATGTTCATTCACTTATATTACACATTAGCTTCTTATTAACAAATTGCCATCGTATCTTAAACTCAAGAAGAGGGATTTTCTAAAAACCCAATATTTTAGGTACCTTAATGTTGCAGCCTACATTAAATTTACAACACACTTTTGAAAACTAGGTTTCAGATTAATGTTTTGAGTTTTAACTAGTCTACTTACATTTTCAATGTTTTTTTTTAAATCAAAATTATTTTACAAGTGGCTATTCTTTTAACTTATGGAAGTTTGTAAGACATTAATCCTCACATTAAATTGATAAAACTAAAACTGGTGATAGATTTTGTTAAGAGGCTTCCATCCCCAGAACAGTTTTCTTGAAACAAAATGATAGAAATGATAGAAGTATGTTCTGCTGAGATGAGATTTCTATTTTCCATCCTGAAATGCAACTATTCTGACTATGACCTTTGTGAAGTTACACTGTTTCTTAGGTAAAGTGAAACATAATGTAATATTTTAAATACATTTTAGGTACTAGCAACTTTAACTGCATTTTGTATGCCTAAGAATTGCCAATATGATTCCCTTTCTGCTGTGTTAACATATAACACTATTTTGACAGTATCTTTTTGAATTGCTAAACAAAGATTTATTTGTGAAATTGAGAATCAGAATGTTTTCCCAGTATTCACAAGACATACATTATTTTTCTCATATGCATAATTTCTAAACATGACAACATAGAGGGGACTCTCTAGAAATGCATTTGTATCCTGGTAAACGTAGCTACAGCTGGAGGTAGCTATTAAAGCTGATTATGGTTACATTGTCAAGTTGCTGGAGTCCACATCTATGTCAAGAATAGCTTATGCATTTTGACTGGAAAATGAGTTTACTAATAGTAAGGATGTTTTTAAAAATGGCTTTGAATATGGAGTTTTAAGTGGAATAAAAAAATAAAATTTTCTCTACATGAAAAAATAACACATTATAGTACTTCTATACACAAACTTAAATTAAATCCACCCATAAACTGTGAGCTCAGAGCTTAGTGATAGGAAGTGTTTTGTTGTTGTTGTTGTTCTAAATCTCATGAGTTGTTACTTGGAAGCTTGGAAGCTGCTTTATTTTTTATTTGTGTGTGTGTATTATAATTTTTTTAATTTAATTTTTTCAGTGTTCCAAAATTCATTGTTTACACACCACACCCAGTGCTCCATGCAATATGTCCCTCCATAATACCCACCACCAGGGTCACCGAACCCCCCACTTTCATCCCCTCTAAAACCCTCAGTTTGTTTCCAAGAGTCCACAGTCTCTCATGGTTTATCTCCCTCCCTCCAATTTCCCCCAGAAGCTGCTTTATAGTACTGTATGCTTGCTTCCTTTTCCCTGGGAACCAGTGCATATTGTACTGCATGCTAATAACTGCCTGGAACTTCTGGACATGGTCCCTCTGACAATGCTTCTCTCTCTCCAAGAGGAGTATCTAAGCGGGTTCACTTGCTCTCAGGTGTGCTAGATTTTTCTCACCTTCAGATTTTTATCTTGTTTTCAGTGATACTAAGTGCCATTCCTGCTTCAGCAAATAATACATTTTTGAAGTCCAAATCATTCAGTTAGCATTAGCATCTAGGGAGAGTACTGGCACACTGTTCCTATCTGGGAACCACTCCTAATTTCACATGAGTGCAGAGCTCATGGCATTGGTATTCTGAGTCTGCAGAAAATGTTTTGGTCTCTCTAGGCATCCTTTGTGGAATACACACACACACACACCCTCCCAAGAATGACATGATGGTCTGTGTCTGGAATTCCTGGATGTTGTCTTCTTAACAGGATGCTACTCTCTGTCTTTCCACAGTCACTATCAAGAGGAGGAATGGGATATATTCTCAGGTACATGTAGTTTAAGATGGAAAAACATAGTTCCTAACTGTTTGGAGAATTTTAAGATGCCTTCCTTTTTCACATCATTAATAAATCTCGCTTCCTTAGGTCTTCCATGAAAAATGCCATGACACTATTCTCGTTAATAATTGAATACATATTCAGCCAAGGTTGTTTGTCCTCAGTTTTGATCAGTGATGAGAAGATGGAATTAAGTATTTATGCCTAATAATAAAATTTCAGCCTATGACTATACTACACTCTTCTTTGTGATACCCTTTCAATTTAACACCTCATTTAGGCAAACTTGTCTCTTATAATCATTTACATCTAAAATGTTCCAAGGACCTGAAAGCTCTGGAGAGATGGAGAAAGAAATAAAGCCACTCAACATTGAGTTTAAAGTCAAAAGAAGGAAGTAGATAACTAAAGAGTCAATTTTAATAAGAAGGGTTATGGAATATAACACATGTCATAAATATTACCTTATGATAGATATTATAATAAATTAAAGGAACAAAAGAGCAAAAGGGAAATTTTGGTAGGTGAGGCTAAAATTTAAAAATGCCAAAGATAGATCATTAGGACTTTACAGCTGGGGTGATAGTCATTAACAGTTTTTAAACTCTTTGTATGAGAGTGGCAGATGAGAAATCTCACTAGGATTACACAGGAGAATGGGCCAATGTGGACGCATTAGTTAGGGAGCGTTGAGAATGTCAGGAGAATAAAAACAGTTTAAGCTTGCAGCTAGCAAATAGAAGTAATGTGGATTAGATGACCTTCTGGTTAGATAACCTGGTGCTATTTAGTTGACTTTATAGGGGCAGTTTTGGGAGAGAGTGAGAGATATTTTTTTAAATGAAATTTAGGTTTCTGTTTTGGGCCATCAGATTGATGCAGTCATTCACAAAGTACGGAAAGACAGAAGACAGGGATGGAAGAAAGTTTACAGAGTTGAAAGCCCTCTTAGAGGAATGGAAAAGACTATGTTCACGATTCAGAGACATTGAATTTGAGGCACTTAGGATATACAACCCAGGAGAGCAGTCTTGCAAATATATCAATATGTAGTAGAAATTCTCTTATCTGAAACATCAGAACTGGTTTGTTGTCAGTTATTTGCTTCAAGTGGGAAAGTATGCATTAAGGCATACATGAATGCTGAGACAGTCTAAAAATCATACATTAAGTCACATTATCTTACTCACTGATGTTGTACTATAGGCCCAGGACTTTTCTTTGAATATTTGTTTACCCACTGAAGTAATTGATCATCTTTTTTTATGTAGTATATGCTCAAAATAAATCATCTATGACTGCGAGACTTGTTTATCTCATGTGCACTATAAACAAATCAAAATGTTTTTTCACTATTTTTTTCAGTCTTTTCCTGTTGCCATGCCCACACCACAGTTCACATTATTTACTCTGCGTCTCACCTTAACTTAGGATTTCTAAAGCATTACACTTCATTATTGCGGGTATACACCCTATCTCTCTGTGTTCATATTTCTTCTTCTTACTTAATCTTGAATTAAATTATGTAATGATAATAAATGCAACATGCACAAAGTGATTTGAGAATCAACAAATCTGAATCTTGGCAAGAAAATTATCAACAGTAGTGAAAATAAGTGTAAAGGCATCCTACAGTACAGCCTATTATGTTCACATTCTCTGTTGGGATTCAGTTTTATGGAAAATATGAAATGAAGAATTTGATCACTCAGATGGAAAAACAGATCATTGGGGGGGAAAAGAAACTACTACACAGGTCTGAAGTTCAAGGGAAGTATACACTAAAGAAAATTACTTTGAAATCATCACCCCGATCATTTTAATTAAAGTGTTAGAAGGTTTAAGATTAGCCCCTGGGAGATGATATAAAGAGAGAAGTGGATCCTGGAAATAACAATCAACATTTAAGATTGAAAAGAGGAGAAAGAAACTAAGGAGTACACAGAGAAGAATATAAACTAGAGAATTATAGTACCATGGAAATAATGGCAAGAGATGGTTTCCATGTAAGAGTTAAGAGTTGCCAATAGCGATAAGTGGTTAAGTACATAAGAGTAAATAAGAGCTGCATTTTTCGTTTAGTGACCTAAGCCATTTTTGTCAGTTTTGATACCCTAATTTCAATAATCATCATATATAACACAGTTGAATTTGAGTAATGTGAGAAAACATCATTATATCAGAAAAGTTGGATTAGACTCATACTGTACTATATGAGAAACAATTGTAGGTACACATAAGCCCCCAAAGCATTCATTGAACAATATGGGAAATAGGTATAAGGAAGTCAGAGTGTTTCTTTTTTTTAAGGTCTAATATTTTAACTTTATATGTAATATCTGTTCTTTTATAATTCACAATGAATATAAATTTCAGTGTATTGAATATCTTTAACTTGGTATCATATGATAAGGATCAAATATTTCATATTTTTTATCACTTAACATGCTTTCACTGAGATAACAGATTAAAATAATTCACCATTTATCAGTTTCATAAAGTCATTTCTGTTTGTTTTCACTTTTTAATCATATAACTCAATACATTCAATAATCTTATTTTCCCCTTCACTCTTTCATTGACCAATCAAAATGTTAAGAAAAACTTCTCTGGAATAATTTCATATATTATTTCTTAAAACACAGTGAGACTTTCATTTTCCCTTGTGTCTTCATGGTTGCTTTGCTTTTTTTCCTTTAATTAGTGAACTATAACTTAAGACATGTTTATAATTTATAAGGCTATCTGTAAAGGTTTTATTTAAAAAAGGAAATTAATTTTAAATAAGTTGGGTTATACATGGCATTTTGAACTTTCTGTAGAATGGGAGCACCAGGACTGGACTGTAAGCTCTCTATTCCTCTTCTGATCCACACAGGTACTATAGTCAAATAAAGGTAAGCTCCATGTTGAGATTTGAGGGAGGATATAAGACTCATTCACTCAGGATCAATCAAGTCATTTCAGTTAGTCGCTGATGATCTCCTTTTGTGTCAATCAGCCTGGTGAGTTAGAATTTAGCAAAATATCCATCTAAACAAAAATAAACAAATAAACAAAAAAGCAGGGAGCCCAGTGAGGCTCCATCCCAGGACCCAGGGATCATGACATGCTCTGAAGTCAGATGCTTAACGAATGAGCCACCCAGGCATGTTGGTAATATAAGATTTTGTAAGAATCAGCTCTTGTGCCCCCCACTGAAGTTTCTCCATATTGAAAATAAGGTAAAAAAAGGAAAAAGGCAATGAGAAAATAGAACAAGAATTTGAAAGAACAATATTGGAATATTAATAATGAATTTATAAATACTTTCTAGTATACCACTATCTTAGGATGAATTTTTTAAAGTATTAATTGATTTTCTCATTCACCTCTTTTGACTTTCCATAATTCAATTCCATAATACAATTGTAGTTGCCTGAGCTATATTGCAGACTTGTTGAGTCAAAACCTCTAGGGTTGACACCAAGTGGATCTGGATTTTCTCTAAGCCTGACTCAACAATTCCTACCTCTGTGAATGAGAAAATTCTTCCATTTTTATTCACCGTAATATCTGAGGAACACTGATTACAAAGTTACTCTTCGATGGCATATGTGACTATGGAATAGAGCTCTATTAGTAGCATCAGGAAAGCATAATCCATGTATACACATCACTGTGAAAATATCTCCTTGAGTTATGTTCTTCAACTGGTAACATTTCAACCAAGAGCCTCATGAAAATACCTTCAGAGCTGCTCTTTTAGTTCAAGAGTAAAGTTCAGAAGACTAACTAAGTAGAACCACATTTCCTATATTCTGGAGAGACACACACAGAGAGAGAGGGAGAGAGCGTGAGAGCGCTGCTGGGGACAAAAAGGGAGAGAGAGAAGCTCAATGTCCTCACAACATACCATATAGTATTTAGAAATGCAGTCTTTGAATGGAGAGGGCTCCAGCACCAGGGTCTGCCACTTACTTTCTGTGGAATTTGGACAGCTTGGTTAACATCTCTGGACCTCTCTTTTTCCTAAGTAAAATAGAAAGATAATACCTACCTCACAGTTTTGTCAAAAGGATAATAAAATCAAGTGTTTACACAGTGCTGGCATATAGTAAGCACTCGATAATGGCAGCTATCATTTTTTTTTTAATCTTTCCTGCCTCTTTTTCATGGCTAATCAGAAGCAGAATCTGAGATAAGAATGTCTGTGAAAATGACTTATTTAAAAAGTGCTTTCAGGAGAAAGGTAATAGGAAAAACAGAAAAGAAATGTAAATCAAGAAGTATGTTATTTCCAGAAAGTTCCACAGAGAGAAAAACAAAACAAAACACATGATGCCTAGGGAAAAACTTGGAAGTGTAAGCTCCTCTTGAGTGTTTGTCTTGATTAGAAGCATAGTGAGTTTTCAATTCAAGCACCAATCAATCATTGGGTAAGAGTAGCCTTCAGGAAACACAAACTCTCAGCCTCTTTCAACTCTCTGCAAGTGTAGGCAGAGTGGCATAAGTATTCCAAGGGAAGTTCTCAGAAAAGAGTTGCTGGTACAGACCCTTCGACATACAATTATAGAGAGGCCAGGGAAGTGGCGCACACAGAGTGAAAGAAATTTCAGTGTCTGCTATACAGGCTTTATTTCCTCTTTTTCCTTTATACTTTCACTCATTCGGACCATATCACACTTTTTTCTTTGTTCTTCTTTTTTTTAATACAGAGGATTTTCTTTCCTTTTTTAAAGATTTTATTTATTTATTTGACAGAGAGAAACACAGCGAGAGAGGGAACAAAAGCAGAGAGAGTGAGAGAAGGAGAAGCAGGCCTCCCACTGAGCAGGGAATCTGATGTGGGGCTGGATACCAGGATGCTGGATCATGACCTGAGCCAAAGGCAGACACGTAAGGACTGAGCCACTCAGGCACCCTCTCTTGTTTTCAAATAGGGCTTATTTGACTTTCCTACTATCTGCCTTCAAAAGTTTCCAAAAATTACTTTATCTTAAGAGAAGATACTATGAAAATACTTTTATACTTTTATAAGGTAAAAGATAATTCTCCTCAGGTCCCTCACATTTTTTCATGCTTTGTAAGTGAGGCACTGACTGCTTTTAGTTTTGAATCATTTTTAACAATGTTTGAATAATAAACACATTGGAAAAGAATGATAGTTTCTCTAGAAAAAAAGGATAAGCATGCTTACTGTCTGTTTTAAAAAATATATTTATCAGGTCCTTTAGACTCAGAATTTCTCTTATTCAATGCAAGCAATTAGGTACAGATGTCATCTGATTCTTTTTCATATAAACCTATTGGAATTGGGGTTCAGAGAAGCTGCATGAAAATGCTGATACTCAGGCCATTCCTGTGAGTACGTATTGTCCTTCATCACTAACCTTAGAGTCTCCTGCTTCTATCATAACCCATGAAATGGTAGCAGGTCAACTTGTAACCTTTGAGGTAAGTTAAATGTCAAAACCCTCACAGCTTTTGATTGAAAGGATTTCATATAATATTGTTTATATCATTTATTATTGGTTTACATTTATTCTTGTTATTTTTTTATTTCAGTCACTTTCTCTAAGAGATTCTCTTTTCCATGAATGAAGTATACTTACGGGTGCCTGGGGGGCTCGGTTGGTTAACTGTTTGACTCTTGATTTTGGCTCGGGTCATGATCTCCGGGGTCGTGGGATAAAGCCTACTGTGGGGTTCCTCGCTCAGCAGAGAGTTTGCTAAAGATTCTTTTTCTCCCACTCCCTCTGCTAGTCCTTCCTGAACTATGTGTCTGTCCCTTTCTCTCTAAAATAAATAAATAAATCTTAAAAAAAGGTAAAATTAAAGGAAATGCTAGTCTCAAAATATTTGAAGAAAAATTTTTTCTATGTCTTAGAATACACTTTATTCAGAACAGAAAAAATATTATAATGATAATTTTATATATCAAATGTAACTTTTTTCTTTAATTGTATTTATATGTTTATAGATGACAAACATAATAATTCCAAAATGTCAAGGTGTTGGGGCCACAGCAAAGGCATTGACTCACAAAAATAAATAAGTCCCTAGTGACCAGTATTACACAGAGGATACCAGAGATCAGCCAGAACACCTTGTGTACAGATCCCCTCATGTAAACCATCACTTTTGAAACTTATTTGGGATCTCTCATTTGCAAAGTCCCAACAATTAGAACAGAGATAGACAGAAAGGGGAAGTAACACTTTAAACAATGGTGAAAGAAGGAACTAAAGCCTTGTAAATTAGAATTCTTTCAACCAATAAACAAAGAGAGTTTAGATGTTTGAGAAGTTCCTTTATAAGCCACAAAACAATATGTTATCCTTGTTCATTTTGTAAATATGGTAGACAATCCTTTTGTGGGGAGTAAGAGGGTACTAAATTGGAAGTGGGTCAGAGACCTAATTTTTTCTTTTCTAGCTGTTACAATAAATAGGAGTATAATCCTTAACAGCAGTATCGTCCTGTAATAGGGATTTTTCCCCCATTATAAGCAGGAAGCCAGATTAAATAATGCTTAATGAAATGGATCACCATATTTTATAAGGAATTACATTATTTGTTCTAAATTATACCTTTACCTATCCCTGTATATCCTGATCCAGGAAACCTTAATAAGAAATTATAATAATGCTCAAAATAGCACTCAGTTTAAAATAATTGGCTCAAATCTTTTAAAAGAGAACATATGTCTGGAATGGTAACTAGTATATAATACATATTATATTCTGGCACCCTCTGGATTCAGAAGATAGGGTATCTCAGATGTGTTATATACTAATTATTTATGCATAGATTTTAAGTGATTCTCTGTTCATCTTTATAATTTATAAATTCTAAAAATAGAAACTAACAGTGGTTTTGTTCATCTAAAATATAAATATATTTTCCAAAATTCTAATTTATTAACTTTGACTTGAAACAATTTTTATCCTGACAGTTAGTCTGGACATAAAAATATATTGTGAATGAGTGAGATTAATAGCATTGGTCATAGTCTTTTAGAAAAAGAAATGTGTATAAGAAAAGCAATATAGCCTTTACTCCTTTTAGCTTCAGTCTCACGATGCTCTTGGAAAAGTAGAATAGATTTAATAATAGTGTTATGCCTTTGCTATAAATCTCTGGCACCCCAACTGAGATATACTGCAGAAATAATATGACTGAAAGTCAGGTACAACTGTGTGCCAACAAAACACTATTCTTTCTCTAGAGGCAAAAGTAAATGAGGAGATTAAAATAAACAACACTATAGACATTGTAACTATACAAAGTTGTCAAGGAAGAGGCAAAAATGTATGCATTATTGAGCTAGTTTTAAAACAAATTATAGTCACAAGGCCATATTTCACATAATGCCACAATGGTGGGTAATACATAAATTATTATAGGATGCTTCCTGATATCTACCCAATAGTTGTTTTGTTTTGTTTTTTCCACGTGGCCACTCCTTATCCATAGAACCCTTGATGTACAAAATAATAAATCTTCCTTACTGTTTGTATCTTATGAAATTGAGCTTTTTATTTTGGATACATTTCAGCTGACTGAAATCCTCCTTGTCAGAGTTAAGAATAAGATTAATTTATGCCTAGGATGTATACATCTACTGATGCCCCCCCCCCCACCACCAGTTGACAAGCATTGATCTCTTTACTTTCTCTCTGGTTTTGCCTTTGCAGAATGTTATACAATTGAAATCATATGGTATGTAGCTTTTCAATACTGACTTCTTCACAAAACAAGATGCATTCGTATATGTCTATGGCTTGATAGCTTATACTTTTAAATCCTCACCCATGTGCCATGACATGGATGTACTACAGCCCGGTCACATATTGGAAGACGGATTGGTTGCTTCTAGGTTTTGGTAATTGTGAATAAAGCTGTAAACATTCAAGGGATTTGTGTTATTTGTGGGAGTCTATTTCTGGGCTCTTTATGTTGTTCTATTGATCTATTTATCTGTTCTTCATCTGTATGTATCACCCTATCTTGGTTACTGTAGCTTTATAGTAACTCTTCAAGTTGAATATTGTCAGTATTCCAACTCTTTTCTTCTTCAAGATTGTGCTGGCTCTTCTAGGCCTTTTGCTTTCCATGTAAAATTTAGAATCAGTTTGTCAATATTCACAAAACAGTTTGCTGAGATTTTGATTGCAATGTGTTGAATCCATAGCTCATATCAGGCAAATTGACATCTTAATAATAGTTGTGTCTTTCTACTCAAGAAAATAGAACATTTCTCCATTTACTTAGACCATCTTTTATTTCTTTCCATTTATTAATCCTAAATTTATTTATACATCATTTTTATTGTCCTTATGTTAAGTGGTTGTTATACATTGAATTTTATTCCCCCAAAACTCATAGGTTGAAGTCCTAATTCCCCTTGTGACTATATTGTGCAACAGGGCCTTTAAGAAGGTAATTAAGGTTAAATGAAGTTATAAGGGTGGAGCCCTAATCCAATAGAACTAATTTCTTTAGAAGAAGAGAGGTACGAGTGTGCACACTCAGAGACAAGGCCCTGTGAAGACAGTGAGAAAACCATAGAAAGCCACAGAGATAGTTCTTACCAGAAATCTACCCTGCCAGCACTTTGATTTTGGACTTGCAGTCCCCCAAACTGTGAGAAAATAAATTTCTGTTAAGCTACTCAGTATGTGGTGTTTTGTTATGGCAGCCTGAGCAGTCTGATGCAGTAGTGTTGTTTTAATTTCAAATTTGAATTATCCATTGCTGACATTTAGAAAAGCAATTGACTTTTGTGTACTAACTTTGCATGCCATGACCTTGCTATACTCACTTTGAATCAAGAATGTTTTGCTGATTGTTTAGGACTTTCTACATGGGCAATAACGTCATCTGCAAACAAGAAGCTTTGTTTCTTTTTTTCCAATTTGTTACCTTACTATTATTTTTTTCCTTCTTGTATTAAATAGAACCCCCAGTACAGTGTTGAATAGGAGTGGTAAAGGGGGGTCATCTTTGTCTTTTTCCTGATTTTAGGGGAAAAACATTTAGTTTCTCAAGTTAAGTATGATATTAGCTGTAGGGTTTTTTTGTTGTTGTTGTTTTGTTTTGTTTTTAATGATTGGCCCACAGTTCTTGGATATTATCATCTTTTCTATTTTTTATTTTTTATCTGCTGGTATTCAGGTTGGGAATTTTCTACTGACATGTTTCAAGCTCACTGATATTCTCTTTGGCCAGATTTAGTCTGCTAATGTACTCTTAAAAGTCATCCTTTATTTTTTTAGTCTTTGATTTTTAGCACGTCCTTCTGAAACTTGCTTTGTTTCTCTGCTTACATTATGCATCTGTTGGTACATGCTGCCTATTTTTTTGCATTGGTACCTTCAATATAGTGACTATAGTGATTTTAAGTTTCCCACTTAATTATTCTAAAATCTGATTAATATTTAAATTCAGTAGTTAAAATCTCCATTTTTGGTCAGCTTGAGTCAATGGGCTGTGACTCCAAAGCATTTCATAATCCTCCTCCCTCCCTTTTTGTCTTCTGTCTTTACATAATAAGACAGAATGATTAGAGGCTTCAGGAGTTATCTAATTGCCCTTCCCCAGGTCAGATAATGCTCTGATAAAGTCATCTCCCCTGGATACTAAAGTTTTGTTACGGAGACAGCTCTGGACATATTTCAGAATGGTTACTTATTTTCTAAGTATATTTCAAAAATGGGTACTTTTCTCCACTTCCTGACCTATATATTAGGGAGATTTTCTCCAACTTTCAGTGAGTACCTAGTAGGGTTACTGAAGGTAAAACCCATCAAATTTTAGGAACTCCACTAAGACTGGGCCCCAGGAGTCTTTATCTGTCAAGCCTGTATACACTCAGCCTGCACAAATTCAACAAAATCACCAGTTAAGTGTTTTTACCGATTACTGGCTCTAGTACTTCAGCTCCGGGTAGGTTGATCATGGCCATAGTTGTCTTTACTTGCTCGTCTCTCCAGATTTCTGAGGGACTGTTGTCCTACGATCTCAACAATCTGAAGGATCTAAAAAAAATTAAAAATAAAAAAAACCCCACACAAACAAAGAAACAAAAAAAAAAACAATAATTTTTGGTTTTCTCAGTTTTATTTTTTTGAAGATGAGAGTAATGAATTCCCAACTTTTTATATGATGACTTACAAAAGTCTATAAAAGGATGTTTTAATCTCTGTTATGTATAATTGTGAATAAAGAAACTGTAGTTCATGAAGAAATTGCCTATAAAGAATGAAAGTCTCTAAGTGAAATATAATGAAAAACATCTTAGGCTTAAGATTTACTCATTATCTTCAATACCATCTTTCTGTTTGGAGATTTGTTCTTGCACCAATTAGGGGTCTTTCAGGGACAAATGACAAATAGACAATTCAATTTAGCCAGAGCCAAAGATTAATATAACTGCTATGAGTGGAATTCCCAAGACCAGGTCTTCCCAGGCTTGACTGGAATCAGGATCTCAAAAATCATATTTAGGGATTTCTTTCTGCTATTGCATGAGGTAGGAGGTAAAGCACGAAGTTTGATATCCCAATAGGACCATGTGCATACAAACTCTCAGTTTGTTCCCTCTTAACTCCAAATCCACTCTTACCTTTCCTGTTCTGCAATAATGAATCTGGAGTTTTTAAGATTTCTCCTTTGAAAACAGCAAGATATTAATTTTTGTCAGTATAGGGTGATATAAGTATGGACTTGGAGAAGAGGTCATCTCTTTCTGGTTCTAATGCATTTCTATTTTTATTTTTCTGGCTCTTCTCACTATTGCCAGTATGTGTGCTATTGGGGACAGCCCAGCTGTACATGCAGAGAAAGAGCCCTGGCTCAGTGACAACCTCAATGAAACCATTGCTATACCAACACTGCATGTCTGAACTGTGCGCCCTCCAGCCAGCTCATGATGTCTGGTTGCTACTTTCTTTCTTGCACCTGTCCTCCAAACTTGGTTTACCTCAGCCTGGAAGGTCTTTTTTTTTTTTTTTTTTTTTTACCCCTTGCCACTCTCAGCGATAATTTTCTGCCCTCTTGTATCTGAGAAGTGTATGCTAGCTTCAGTCCACCTGTACCGTGAAAATGTGTTTCCTATTTTCCAATTAGTTTCCTGCCCACCGGCCTTAGCTCCAACTGCACCCCGGAGGAATATTTCCTGCTCACTTGATGACTGCACACCATCTCTTACCTGGAGCGACTAAGAGAGCTTTTCTGCCCTCCAGTAGGTTAAAGCCACACTTTTCCAGTGAGGTCTGGATAATAGCCTTGGGAATTGTGCCTTTCCAAGTCTGTTCCTTCCTTAACTACTCCAGGGCATCCCCAGGCTATTCATTAGACCCCTCTAGAAACTCTATAATTATACTCTCTGTTTGAATTACTTTGTGGTTTTTGTCTTCTAATTGTACCCTCATTGATACAATATATCATGGTGATGGAGCATACCCCAAAGGATTATTTCAGGAAAAAGGTAATGTGATTTTTGTGTAACTCACAGATTTAAAAGGCATCATGATATAGATTTAACAGATTATATATAAAGGAATAGTATATCATTTGTTTACTACATTATTGTCTTTAAAAATTACTATATTTAACCATAATTATGATTTCTTAGTGCTCTTTTAAATGTTTTTGACACAATCTCCCTGTGTGGATAGTATATTTAACATTGTTCCTTTCAACCCTATTCACAAAAAAAGAGAAAGAAGGAGAGTGACAGAGACACATGTCCACAGCATCTGATCAATATTCATTCATACCTTTATGAAGAGTGAGAATGAGAAGTAATATTTGAGAAGCTCTGAATTTTTTAAAGTTGGCATGTTGTTATACACCTACATATGTCAATTCTATTGAGAATCATATATTTCTCATCAATTTTCACAACTTTTTTCTTATGGTTAGTAATTTTGTTGAATAGTTTCACAAATTACCTTTTGTTCTTTATTAATAGAGTATGCAGATATTTTTTATGCCATTGCTAAGCTTGCCATTGTTCCCTTTACATTTATACCAATTTTCTATTATATGTTTAAGAATCAACTCTTAGAATTTTCACCACCCCATCATTTTTTAAATTAATTAATCAATTAATTGATTAATTAATCATTATCCTTTTAATTAACATGTAATATACTATTTATTTCAGGGGTACAGGTCTATGATTCATCAGTCTTACAAAACACTCAGTGCATTACTTTTATTATCACTTCAATAATCAGGTATCTTCTGGTGAGAATTTTAAAATAAAAAAGTTGTTTCTTTCATATTAATAGGTTTTCATGTGTAAAGAGATTATAAAATATGTAATAATGAATTACAAACTTAACAAATATATGTAATAATGAATTATGGACAAACATTGCCCAGGTCCCTTTAAAAATCTGAGAAAATTCTCTGCTTTTTCTATTCAAAGAAGTATTACTCTGGTTAATACAGGAGACCTTTCTTCTCCATTCCACCAATATATTGTGGGCCAATAGTTTTTTGATTATCAGTCATACAGTCTTGACAGAAAAAAATCAAGAATCCAAGTTGTTGTTTCATGAAGTATTAGTAGAAACTGGCTGTCATGATGTGCATGTGTGCATGAGGGTGTGTGAGAGAAAGAGATTCTTTTTGTCTTTAACTTAACAGCAAATCTTCTAATCCTTCAGCATGTCTAGTCCAAGTTGTTTCTCACTGTAAGATAAAGTCCAATAATTATCTTCCCAAATGGCACAGGGATGATTTAGAATATTAGTGGCCATCCTGGGAAGCTTTTGGCATCTTAAGTACAATACATCTAACAGAAGCCTTAGAAAAAAAAGTAGGCAAAGTATCAAACCATAATAGATAGCCTTTTTTACTATTATGCTGAGGCCTTAAAATGAAATTCAAACCCATCATCTCCTCCCTCAAAGAACTTCTGGTAAAGGCCAAAGAAAAGAAACAACTACCCTTGAAATCATCTCAAATGCATTCTTATGCTCCAAATCTTATGCCCTACTTTAGATTCACCTCCTATTTACACAGCTTCCATCCCTTCTCATGCTCCTGTAAATCCATGTGAGAATCACCATTTTATTCAAGATTTTCTGCATAATGCTACCTGAATTTTAGTGATTGGCTTCAAAAGACTTTCAAAATATATTTTAAGTGTCCTTGACAGCTGATGTAAAAGAATCACTGTTCCTTATTTTTATTAATGGACTAAGACCAGAAATAGTATATTTAATAAAAAAATAAATTAGAATGTGAATTTTCAAACTTCAAACTTGAACAATCTAATTTAAGAGCAAATATTTTTAGAAGTCTTAGAAAATTGATAAGCTAAGAACCAAAGCAAACATGGCTTTTGCAGAAAAGGACGACTTCTTGGAAATAGAAACAGTATCAAAGGATCATCTACAAAGTGACTATTGGCTAGGAAGGAGCCTAAAGTTTCTGAAACTGCAGAGCTACAGTTCATCACTTGGTAGTGATTTGCCAGCTGAAGAGAGTACATTAGGTAAGGAAAGATCACTGGCTATTCAAAGTGATCCAAAACTAACAACCAAAAAGCAACTGATGGAATTTCTAGGATTGACTGGTTATTGTAGATAAAGAATATTCAACTTTTCTGAAATAGTAAAATTCTTACATCATTTGACCCAGTACTTATGATACTCTCCCCACTGAACCCTAATAAACTGTGAGGACTGACACCCTCTACGTTATAATGTAACCTGGGGAAAACAAGTAAACAGAATATTGATGCTGGGGTACCCAAAGACAGAACTTTCCCACTTTTTTTTTTTTTTTAAATAAGACAGTTAAAGACAATTATCTGGCAGTTAATATATGAATGTTTTTCTTTCTTTCTTTCTTTTTTTTTTTTCCTCTGCAAGATATGAATCTTTGTGTCTAATCCATGCCTTCTCTTGGCCTTAAATCCAGCAGGTAATACTTTTGGCATTTGAAAGAGTTTTGAATAGGGATAGTTTGTGGAATTTACCTTGATGAACCACAGCTATCTATAGCAAATATCGTTTACTACTATTATGATAGATTTATCACAGAGGAAAAATAACAGTTGACTATTCAGAAATAGAGTTTCCTCTGGCTATTTAAGAAGTAGTGGGATGCCTATAATTTTCTTGCACACCTCTTCCTAAGTATATTGTGTCATTGTAAAGATTTTCTAATTTGTTTTAAAGGTTTTTGCTAGTGATTTTATATGCAGAATATTAGCCATACAGTGATAAAAATAATGATAATAATAATAATTAGAAATAACACTTCCAAGCATATAAAATGTAGCTGAGTAATGTTTTCAGATTTATTTTTTGTTAATGTGGCTTTTTAATTTTTATTTAGTTATTTATTTGACAGATTATTTATTTGACAGACAGAGATCACAAGTAGGCAGAGAAACAGGCAGAGAGAGAGAGAAAGAGGGGGAAACAGGCTCCCTGCTGAGTGGAAAGCCCTAAGCAGGGTTCGATCCCAGGACCCTGGGATCTTGACCTGGGATCTTGACCTGAGCCTAAGGCAGAGGCTTAACCCATTGAGCCATCCAGGTGCTCCTAAACCTTTTTTTTTTTTTTTAAATGTATCTTAGTTTTATGCCAGTCTCTATCCTTATGTAAATTTGCTTTCTCTCTCTCTTTGCCTCTGTTTCTCTCCCCTTCATTCGTCATACTTTCCAAGAAGTAATGTACTTTTCAAGGTAATCTCTATTATTTCACAACCAGCTTTGAGGATTGCTGTATCTTTTTTTTTTCTTTTTTACAAGTTTTCTATATACTGTAATTTGTTAGTTTTTCTTTTGTATTGTAGATTTTTAATCTTTAATTTTTGTTCTTGTTTCCTTCACTTAAAATGTAATAAATTCATTTACATTATCCTGTTTAGTGATAAAGATACATCTTCTCAATATCAATAAGTTGGATTTAAGGCATTTTAATTTCAAACTTTCTTTCTGTATTTAAATTTTGCTTTATTCATTCATCTGGTAACCATTTTAGAAGATTGATATTAGTTTTTTTTCATATATCTTTAAATCGAGTCTCACCTCTAGATTTATTGCATTTTGATCAGAATGTGCTCTGCAATATGCCTATTTAGAAGTTACTGATGTGTCTTTGTGACTGCATTATTTTTAAATTTTACATTAAACATTGAATTCAAGATCTTTTACGTGGATGATCAGTTGATGCACGCAGTCCTAGGCCACCTCAGGCCACATAATATTGTGAAGTTATAATCTACAGACTGTGATGTCCTAGCCAGCTAGGACTTTTCATATAAATATTGTAAATGCGAGAGGTAAGAGGTGATGTTTTATAAATATTTGATCATGTTTGTGGGTTTACTATTTCCAGAAATCAAGTGGTAGGTATATCTAAAGAAATAACTTCTCTCTGTTTATGGCTGAGTGTTAACCTTTTCTTCTTCTCTTTCAAATAGGCTTTATCAGAGAGGACTTACTACTAATCCTATGTATAATTTGCCTTTTTTGGGGGAGGTGGATAAAAGCAAAGGTAATTAAGTTTAAGTTGTTCATCACCTCCTTTTATGTGCGAGGCTTCTCAAGCACCCCATTATTGGTTAACCGCTAAATGCTGGAGGATGGGAATTCCTGACACCAAGTAACATCTCATTAACATGAACAGCTGGAGGCTGAAATGGAAGGCACCATAGGGACTAATTACCTGAAAAGATTTAAATAGCAAACACCTAACAGAATCTTTTCCACAGAAAGCAAAACTCTGTTAACCCATGTATGAAGCTTCTGTATGCCTAAGACTAATATTTATTTGAAATTTAAATGTTTTAAAGTCCCTCCATTGTAATGCTGCTCTGTGACAAAAATCTTTCTTGGCCATTTGCCTCATTCAGTCTTATTTCATGGTATTAGGAGTTTCACGGAGCTGGTGCATTTGGTATAGCAATTCTCAGGGATGTGTGTCAGTGGAGACCTCAGAGAAGTACATGCATTTTCTCATCCCTGCTGTTGTGAGGCCCAAGGAAGTCATTTGATTGTATTTGACTAGAAGATAATTAAACATTTGTCAGCGTTGTTTGAACAAGACTTCTGATCCTAGGAACTCCAGACTCCAGAGGCTTTGTGTAGTCCCTGAAATGGCAGGCCATATTTTCTATGTAGGTACGTATGTGTATATTTTTTTCAGAAGGAGTAGATTCTTTTAAATTATACACACCCCTAACGTATTTAGAAACCCTAAAGTAAGTATTTCTGCCACAAGAATAAACAAAAAGAAAAAAAAAATGTGGCTTGTATCCTTAAGGGGAGGAGCAGGCGTACCTGATAGGAAAGGAAGAGAGAGAGCTTGTTAGTCATATAAGGCTGAATTCACCAATGCAGGTGGGGGAACTTTTTAGCCTTCTGTAGTAAAATGAGAACATACAGAGCTCTCAATTGTAAGGATTGTCTTTTATTCTGAGAGCATCTTTTACTATATTTAAAACTTAAATTGTGATTTCTTTTATTGAATAATAGTGGTTTTTGTTTGTTTGTTTTTGTAATCTTACATGCTAAAATTCTAAGGAAAGACCATGCCCGATCTTTTTTTCTTTTCCTTTTCAAAACTATGGGCTTTGGGATACTGCAGCTCTGGATTTCCCTCACCCCTATAAATACCCTCTACATTGAAAGTCACTGTCTGAATCAGTCACTGGTCCCAGGGTGACAAGCTGTCTGGTCTGCCAGGACTGAGTAGTTTCTGGGGATATAGAACTTAGGAGTGCTGAGAGAAATAAGATTGAAAAGCACTGAAATCCACTGACATCAACAATAAAATTTGTTGATTAAAAAAATCATCTGGGACATTGGTATATATGTCAATCTGTAAGAAATACATATCTAAATGGCAGTATTATGAAATGGTGCTTTTTTTTTTAAGATTTTATTTATTTGACAGACAGAGATCACAAGCAAGCAGAGAGGCAGGCAGAGAGAGGGGAAGTAGGCTCCCCGCTGAGGAGAGAGCCCATGCGGGGATAAATCCCAGGACCCTGAGATCTTGACCCAAGCAGAAGGCAGAGGTCTAACCCACTGAGCCACCCAGGTGCCCCCACAATGCAGCTTCTAATGGTATATATCTCCCAGGCTTCCAGGGTAGGAAATTTCAAATAGCAGTTGTTTATGTTTGGGGCATTTTCATGAGAAGAGGTACAGAAGGCAACACTGTAATTCTCTACAGCCTCTTACCTGTGACATTGCTTGTTATCTGCACATCAGTGTAGCCTGATGTCTAACACATGTAAATGGTATTTGCAAACAACGTCATGCTTTCTGCAAGGTTTGACTGTGCTCAAAGGGCCTTTGTCATTTGAAGATTATAAAGATAAACTAATTGACCATGTCTTTATTTTCCACTGTTTGAACAACAAATGTGTATAGACAGCTATGACTGCAGTATTTACCAATTAATCTGATTAGTCTGTATTTAAGTCGTAAAGGGTTTCAGGGCAATATAAGTATTACGTATCAATTTGGCTGAGCCATGTTGCCCAGATATTTGGCCAAACATTATTTTGGATGTTGCTGTGAAAGTGTTTTTTGAATGACATTAACATATACATAGATGGACTTTGAATAAAGCAGAGTATTCTCTGAAAGACCCGCGGAGCGGATCCCCTTACCCAAGAATCCAACACTGCCACTGGATGCAATCAGCAAGAGGTTCTTTATTGTTACGCAGGCGCCTGCGGATGGTCAGCGCGCGCCTGCGGGTGGTCAGCAGCTCCTGCTAGCTGAGCACACCTGGCTGGGGTGGTGCAGGGTTTTTATAGACAGGTACAAACAAGTTTTGGGTGGGGTGCAACTGATTGGTGGACAGTTTGAACTTTTGAAAAAGGCATACTTGGTGTTAGTGGATTGGCCCTGGAAGACCCCCTCACGCGAAGAGAAAAGCGGGAAGGGGAAACAAAGAGGGGAAGTTTGACCTTATCACTCAGCAGAAAGGCATCCTATCTACATGACCTATGTGACCATGCAGCCCCCTTGCCTACGTGACCATGCCCCGGCTATTAGGAGAGGGTATCTTGTTCAAACAGGAGTCAAGTGTCATGCCCTAAAAGCCAAGCGGTTACAGAAAGGCAAAAGAGCAGTTAATTAGTTAACGACAGGGGGGGGGTCTTTCATTCTCCGTGTGGGGAGACCTCATTCAATCAGTTGAAGGCCTTAGCAGCACCAAGTCTGACCTCCCCCAAACAAGAGGGAATTCTGTTTGCAAACGGCCTTTGGACTGAGACTGCAATTCTTCCCTGGTCTTGAGACTGCCCATGTACCCTGAAGATTTTGGACTTGTACCTCTATAATTGTGTGAGCCAATTCTTTAAAATAAATCTTTCTCTGTGTAAACACACATCCTGTTGGTTCTCTTTCTCTGGAGAGCTCTGACTGATACAGTGAGTATATCTTAAAGTCATTCTTGTTCAGAAGCCATGTAGCTTACCAGCATTTGTATTTCCCAGTTTACCAGGGTTAAAGAGTGTGAGAATTCTTACATTGTATCAAATGTGTACAGTTATAATTTTTAAAATTAGCTGTCTGTTCACCTAATTACTGAGGTAGCTTATTGTCTCTAAACAAGAGTACCCAAAGAGAACTCACTACTTTTGAGAAGATGATGATTAAAAATCAAATATAAAAAGATGGGAATCTTAGGATAAACAAGCAGCTATTTGTTGGCATGTTAATAGCAGACAGGATTTATGCGGACTTAACAGAGGTGTGATTATTGAACTGCAGCAAAGATTAAAGTTGGTATCAATCCATATGAGGCCTTACTTATGTGAAAGAAGCTGAGAATAAGAAAAGAAAATCTAAAAAAAAAAAACCAAAGGAAAAAATGGTCGGAGTCTAACAAAGTTTAAAAAACAAATCCATTAATTATAAAATAAAGAATGGGTATTTTTTAATTTTTTATTTTTTAAGAATGGGCATATTTGAGGAATGGTAACTATTGATGACTATTCTTGGGTATAGACATGAAAAGTAGTAAGACCGAAATTGAAGCAAGAGTTAAGTAAATTAAGTGGAAATAAAGAATTCTAGGTTATTTGAGTATTTTGCTCATTTTTTTAATAAAATAGTATTATATTTTAGAAAATTTGAACCTTGAATTTTTCACTCATCTTCATTGTGAATCTTTCCCCTTCTATCTTTTGGAATAAGATATGAGGCTTGGTGCCACCAGAGAAAATGCATATAACTCAGTAGCTTATCTAGCTAAAAAGTAATCAGAAGGGAAGAAGCAGATCCTTTGGAGTGGAGGAGAGGAAAGAATTAAAAATTAATTTCCTCTTTTCTCTTATAGCCCTGTTATCCTGGCATTGAACCTGGAGGATGTGAGTCTTAGAAGAAAAAAAAAAGAAACGCAGAACCAGGAAGGATTTTTTGCCAGCTTTAATTTAGGATACAGACATTGGATGTGTGTCATATTCAGACTTTAAAAAGATCTCTGGGCTATCAAGAATTACAGAAGGGTCTAATCAACCTGGGGAGATGATCAAAATTGGTGGAAGCATCAGGTAAAGAATATGCCTTGAACTGTACGAGACACAAAAATGGCAAAGTAGGTTGTTGAGGAATTAGGGAAATATATATATATATACACACACATATATATGTATATATATACACACACGTATATGTATATATATTCACACACACTTTGATCTGAGCCAGATCCTTTGCCTGTTACTCAAAAACATTTAAAACTCTTGCTCTACTGAGACACTTGAAGCATGAAGATAGTGGTGAAGGAAAAGTAAACAGACCTGGAAAGTTGTTTTATAAGAGATGGCGATAAATTACTTGTACCTTTCAAGTTCTTCTCAAGCTACCCCTCCTTTCGTGCCCATCCTCTCCAGTCCCTGAGCTTTCTGTGGGACTTCATAAAAATGATGAAGTTTAGATCAATCACAGATAACAAAAACAATATTACATACTACTTTGTATAATTTAATCTCTAGTGTATAAAAGACATATCTTTTATGTCTCAGACTCATCAACATGAAAGAACAAGGAGTCACCTAAGTGAATTTGACTAGTTCAAAGTTCAACTGTTAAAGGTGTCTCAAAGTCCTAATAACTGAAACTTACTGGAAATACTCCACACTCCATTTTCAAATTATGAAATTACTACTATTTGATAACCAAGACAGAAGAGGCATTGTTGATCTGAGAGAAGAGTGCTAGTTTAAATAGAGCAATTGGAGAAGATATCTTTTGGTCAGAGACCTGCTGAAAGAGATGCCAGAGAAAACCCTCTAACTCTTGGGAAAAGAATGTTCCAAGCCAGGTGCATAGTCTTAAAGGCCCTGAAACAAGAGCATGCTTTGTGCATTTGAAGAATAATAAAGAGGCTTATTTTTGGAACAGAGTGAAACAAGTAGAGGAAGTGGGAGATATTATCATAGAAAATGGGAAGGAAACAATTTATACAAACAATTAAACAATTTATACAAGGAAACAATTTATTAACACTTTTAGTGTTAATAAAACGGGAATAGTTGAGGGTTTGAGCAGAGATGTTACATGATCTAACTTACTTTTTTTCTCTTTTTATTCTGAACATTTTCAAATAAATGTTATTTATATTTCCTGAGCAACTTTTGAAAGTTTGCGATTTTCAAAGACTTGTTCAACTCATTTAATCTGTCAAATCTATCAGAATAAACTTGTTTATAATATCCCATTACTATCCTTTTAATGTCAGTGTGTCTGTAGTGATGACCTTGTTTTATTACTCACATTGGTAATTTTATTTTGGATGTTTCATTCCGTTGGGGAGAAAGAATTCCTGTCCCCCCAAAGGTGCTTCTTGCTACACTAACAGTCAAATTAACATGAGACAGATTAACCAGAGAAAATCAAATTGGCACATATGGGCGATTCACACAGACATGCAAATTCCAAAGACAGGCAAAATGAGGTATATGTGTCACTCTGAACCAAGAAGATGAGGTGGGAATCTGGGATGTCAGAGGAAAGGAATGCTTTCTACAGGGCAATAACAAGAGCAGATGTTTGGTAATGAGATGTTTGCTCAGTCATACAGATAGATGGGTCACTCAGATAAAATTTATCTCTACTAATAAACCTTATTCTGGGAAAGACCCCCAATTTAGATTCTTCTAAGTGGTTAAGTGGGGGAGGGGTCTAACATGTCTTCAGCTTAAAATAATCCATATGCCAAAGTGGTACATTCTGGGGAGGAGTGCCGTCCTGAGCCCCTTCAATTCTCATCAGTCTGGCTAGAGATTTATCAAATATATCAAACTTTTCAAAGAATGAGCCTTTGGTTTTATTGATTTTTTTGGTTTGGGATTTCATTTATCAAGGATCTTATTTTTATTATTTTCTTTCTTTAGATTATTGAGTTTCTCTCTTCTTTCTCTAAATTATTCTCTTGAGTCCTTTCCTTATTTGTGAGGTAAACATTTCACCTTATAAATTTCCTTCTAAGCACTGCTTTACTTGCATTCCACAAATATTGATGGCATGTTTTTATTTCTGTTAATTAAAATATTTTCTAATTTTCTTTGTGATTCTATTTACTCATATATTAGTTAGTAGAATATTGCTGAGTTCCCAAATATTTAGAGGTTTTCCAGGTATTTTTCTATTGTTGATTTGCATTTTAATTGTGGTCAGAGAAAATACTCTGTATGATTTCAGTTCTCTTAAATGTGTTGGGTTTGTTTTATATCCTTGTGTAGGGTCTTTTTGGTGAATGTTTCATTTGTACCTGAAAGTATAATCTGCTGATTTGGGGTAGTGTTTGGTCATTCACATTGTCTATATCCTTAGTGATTTTTTGTTTCCTTCTCACAGTTCCTGAGGGATAAGTGTATTTTCAAATGTAGTCTTTATTATTATTGGGGTATGGTGAAGCCAATAGGTCAGGTGATGACTGACATTGAAAAGATAGTTTGTTTCTCACTGTTTCCAAGAAGAGGAGGTACCACACAGAGTTACACAGGGAAGCATCAGGGTTGATGAGCAGGCAGAAGGAGCAAGAGGAAAATATGGAATAAAAGCTTTTACTGTGGTTTCTTTGGGAAGCAGCAGGGGACACAATATAAGCAGGTTTAAGGATTAGCTAATTTGAATAATTTCAGTGATCTCTAGCATTTAGGAACTGTCCTTACTTGCTGCTACCTGGCAGGGTGGGTTATTAATGGCCATAAGTATAAAAGCCTGATAAAGGAAGCAGGTGGGGAATGTGGTCTCTGGATTGGTTAATTTGAATATGAAAAGTGTGCTCAACGAGGAATCTTTTACCATCTGTAGGAATTGACTAGCCCTGAGAGCACATTCTCTCCAGAGTTAACAAGGTTTCAAATGTCAAAGCCATCAAAAATATAGAAAATGAAAAAGGTAATTTAATACAATGGTTACATTTGTCTATTTCTCCTTTTATTCATTGTATTATTAGTTTTATCGGAAAGCTCTATCATTAGGTGCTTATACAATCAGAATTGTTATACCTTCTCGGTGATTTATCATTCTGGTCATCATGTAAAGTCTCTTTATCTCTGACAATATTCCATGTACTTGATGAGGGAGCAGGAGTCTGGCTGAGGACAGAGCAAAAGCTGGTGCCTTGCACCCCCTCTCCACCCGCTCCCCTCTGTAATATGTGTAGCATTCCTCAGGCACCCCTGACTGCCAGAAAACGATAGTTAACTTGCAGAGATCACAATCCTGCAGAACAGGAATCTCCCTTGCTCTACAGATGTCCTAGAGACCTAAACAGGAGGTTACCTTATCAATAGCACAAATTTCCAGAGGCAAATAACTTTCAGTTCCTGAAGCCCTAATGTCTCCCTCCCCACCATAAACAGGAGGAGGCTGAGGTAGAAGGGAATGTAAATGATAGCAGGATCATAACACCCCACCAAGAATCTCCCAACTATCTTGATGTTAATGCCTGACCTAAAGACGATATTGATCAGGCCATAAGGGCAAGACCTCCCGCAGGCACCTTGTAGGCCCTCATTAACATATGAAAACTCTTTTGAAACCTCCCATCCCTTCACCACCACCACCGCCCCCCCCCAAACCACAATGTATATAACCTGCCTACACTCTCAACCCTGGGCAGCAGCTCTTCCTGCCCACGGGTCCTGTCCCCATGCTTTAATATTTTGCACCAAAGATGTCTCAAGAATTCTTTCTGGAGAATTCTCCAGACCTCAGCCCACCGAACCTCACCTAGGTTCTAGAACTTCATCACACTGAAGTCTACTTTCTCTGATGCAAATATAGCTGTTCTACATTTCTTTCTATTGATTTTAGGAAATTAATCAAAATTAATTTTCAATTTTGTATTACATTTTCATCTTGTAACTTTTAATTTATTTATGTCTTTATACAGAAAGTGTATTTCTCGTAGGGAAAATATAATAGAGCCTTTTATAAATTCAGGCTAACAATTCCTACTTTTTAAATTGAGATACTGAGATGATTTACATTTAAGTAAGGCTATGATTTAATTCAATTTCCCACCTTGTATTTATTTTTTTGTTGTTCTAATCTGCTTTTTGCTCCATATTCCTCAACCTATCTTTGGACTGAATACATTTTATTATTACATTGTATCTCCATCAGCAGCTTTATGTCATACCTATTTTTTGAATCTCAGAAATTTCTCTAGATTTGGAGTATCTTATTACAGTCTGCTTTTAGATAATAATATTATTTCTCATTATTCTATGAATCTTAGTCAACATTATACTTCCTGTGTCCCCCTCCTAGCCTTTGTCCCATTGTGGTCCTGTATTTTATGTGTGTTATAGTTTCCCATACCTTGACACTTTCTTTTTGTCTCTCACAATAAATCTCTTCTTAAAGCAATTGAAAATAAGCAAAATAACTTTTACATTTATCTTTATTTTCACCAATTTCAGAGTACTTCATTTGTTTTGTAGATGTGAGTTTCTCTCTGGCATTGTTCCTTGTGGCGGAAAAGTTAATATTTTCTGAAGCACAGGTCTGCCAGAAATAAATTCTAGCAGCTATTATTTATTGGGAAATAATATATTTAGCTTTCAGTTATAATCATATTCTCACTCAGTGTAAATGAAAGGTTTTCTTTTCTTCCCCCACTTAAAGATATTGCTATATTGTCTATGACTTGGGTTGTTTCTGACAAAAAGTCTTGGATATTTGTTTCGTTGGTCATCTGTGAGTCACGTGTCTTTTTCTTTGGCTGGTTTTAAGATTTTCTTTCTCATGTTTTGCCTTCATCAGTTTATACATAATATATCTACTTACGTATTTATTGTATGAATTCTTATTATTTCTTAAAAGAGTTATTTATTTATTTATTTATTTATTTGACAGAGAGAGAGAAAAAGAGAGATCACAAGTAGGCAGAGAGGCAGGCAGAGAGAGAAGAGAAAGCAGGCTTCTTACTGAGCAGAGAGCCTGATGTGGGGCTCGATTCCAGGACCCTGAGATCATGACTTGCACTGAAGGCAGAGGCTTAACCCACTGAGCCACCCAGGTGCCCCTGAACTTTTATTATTAATTATAGAAATATTTTTCTTTTATAGGTGTGCTACTTGGTTATGTCATATTTTTTCAATATTTATTCTCAGTGTATTCATTGGAAGGATTTGCAATTACGTATCTTCAAGATCAGCAATCATTTACTTAGCTGTGCAATTTTACTGATGGGGCCATCAACATAACTCTTCATATCCGAAATTAACATTTAATTTCTAATATACTTGACTTCCTTTTTAAAAAGAGTTATTTATTTATTTGGGATAGAGAGAAAGAGGCAGGAGGGGAAAGAGAAACTTCAGCAGACTCCACACTCATTGCAGAGCCCCACACAGGGCTCAATCTCACAACCAAGAGTCAGTCACTTACCCGACTATGCCACCCAGACGTCCCTAACATATTTTTAAATTTTTTATTTTTTATTTTTTGTAAAGATTTTGTTTATTTATTTGACAGAGAGAAATCACAAGTAGATGGAGAGGCAGGCAGAGAGAGAGGGAGGGGGAAGCAGGCTCCCCGCTGAGCAGAGAGCCCGATGTGGGACTCGATCCCAGGACCCTGAGATCATGACCTGAGCCGAACGCAGCGGCTTAACCCACTGAGCCACCCAGGCGCCCCCATCCCTAACATATTTAACTTCTTAAAGTTTTACCTCTATACCAAGATTCCCTCATGTCCACCCATGTCCATGTTTTCCACTAGATTCTAAGGGTAATGATCCTAGTTACTTTTAAATTCACACTGTTAGTTGTGCTGAGTCCTCTCTGAGTTTGTTTATGCCAATTGCTTTGCTTCTTGACAATGAGTTTAATTTTCTTTTATTTTGCTTGCGTGTCTGTGTGTGTTGGCATTAATCAATTTTGACTGACTTCTACTAGGATTCTTATGTAAAACAGAATAAACTGAGGTAAAAAGTATTTATAACTGGAAATATATGCTCTTCTTTTCATGTAGTAGCAAGGAACTGAATCAATCTTGTCAAGATTCAAACTTTGAATTAGTCTACTGATGCTTGTACTTAGGTGGAGAGTTGGGATGGAGAGAATATTTCTCAATGTTTGTGCTCCAGCCTCAGTTTTCAACTATTCATGGATGCTCATACAACAGAAGGGCTCACTCTCTCTCCTAAAACATGTAGCATTTTCCCAGGGGTAGATTTCTGATCATTACAATTCTGTACCTTGTTAAGGTTCTGCTAGGGCCAGGGCAAGGGGAAGGGCTGTTCCAGCCTCAATCTTTGGTCTCATGAGGGATTTTCTCAGCATTTCTGTCATTTTCCTTATGGCAGATGGCCACAATTCTGCTGGTTCTTGCTGGGAAGACCATTTTTTATATAATATCCCTGTGTAAGGACTGTTTTCTCACCTTCCCTATGGGTAAAGATCTTTCTTCTATATCCTTCTCTTTGCTCTGGAGTTATCAGGGTTTTCTATCCTTCCCTTTGATGTACAATGGCTTTTAGAGATAGTCCATTTTCTCTAAAGGGGTCTGATCCTTTTCCCTATGCTTGTAACACGTAGCTCTCCCTTGTTTCTAACCTTATCCTCAGTTCTCTAAGGAACATACAATAGAGTTCTGAGAGAAAGAAACTGTGGATGGGGGTGAACTCCCTTTGCATCTCATTCCCATGGGCTCCACACTGTCAAAATTGCCCACACTTGGTCTTTCAGGTATTTGTTAATATTTAAGCTCATTTGATTCTACTATTTATATGTTGGCCCTGTCCTTTCTTACTTTGCCATAATTGAGAAAGTATAGGCATGCAATTTCTTCTTGGGGGAAGGACTTTTTCTTCCTTCTATTTAACTACTTGGTTCCTTGCAAGCTCAGCTTTCTTATGGGTTCAAGAAAATTTACATTTTTTTTCCTGCCTTATTTCTCATTCTTAGGGAGGATCTTGCTTTTTTCAAGCTACAAACTAGACATACATGGAATTATCCTCATATTTTCTTCAAACACAGTCATTCACTCATCAAATCACTCAATTATTCAATAAATACATTCCAGCAAACCAAACTGTAGACTCAGAATTGACCTTGACTGATCAACTACAACACTGTCCTCAACAATAATACATTTAGAAAAGAAATTTCCAATCTGTCCTTCCTACAACTCATCCACTCACCCTATGTTCCATGACCATATTAAGAATCTTAAAATTGGACTGGACTGGAAGAGATTATGCTGAGTGAAATAAGTCAAGCAAAGAGAATCAATTATCATATGGTTTCACTTATTTGTGGAGCATAACAAATAGCATGAAGGACAAGGGGAGATGGAGAGGAGAAGGAAGTTGAGGGAAATTGGAAGGGGAGGTGAACCATGAGAAACTATGGACACTGAAAAACAATCTGAGGGTTTTGAAGGGGGGTGGGAGGTTGAGGGAATCAGGTGGTGGGTATTGGAGAGGGCATGGATTGCACGGAGCACTGAGTGTGGTGAAAAAACAATGAATACTGCTATGCTGAAAACAAACAAACAAACAAACAAATAAATAAATAAATAAAAAGAACATAAAAAAAAAGAATCTTAAAATTGGAACTTCATCATGCAACTAATGGCTTAAAAAGTCACAGTTAATTCCTACCAACATCTAACCTACATTTATTTGTCTTATTTTCAACTACCACCAAATTAGCTTTCTTCTTTATGCTTCCATAATCAGGATGTTTTTCTCCATTTTCTTCCCCCTCTAAACACTTACACTTCCAAGTTTTCTCTACCAGCTACTCAAGTTCTCATCAGTATTGGTACTTTTATAACACTAACACTGTGGACCATACAACTTAGCACAGAATTATAAAAATATATTTTTCTGTTTCTTTTTATTTGTTTTTTTCTCTAGGTTTGGCTTCACAGGAGGATGGGAGACAGCAGTAACTCCTCATAGTATTTTAATGTCTCCCATGTGGCCCAAGAAGTTCTGGTCTCCTGTATTTTTATGACAAACTATAATACTGAATAAATAAATTTGTAATAAACTCAGAAACAAGTCAAAATATTCTTAAATATTCTACTTGAATAAACACATAGAGTGCACTTTAAATCCTGGGGGACAAATATGTACTTTCTGACAGCTGGATAGCAGATTAATAAAGTGAGCAAGTATAAAGTTTCTAAAATGAGGAAAGATGACATGCCAAGATTAATGGTTTTCCTTGCAGCTACATTAATTACTTTGGGGCTTGCTAGAGCAATCATGGTCACAACCATTGTCATTTCAGTATGTATGTAGAATATACTATAGACAAACACACTCGTTTTGATCATTTTAATCAAAGATTTATATGGCACTTACCTTCATGTTAATTTAAATGTTTGGATAATCTAATTAAGCTCTTTTAATTACCAGTGTGAAAAGGAGAAAAAAAATTAGATTGTTTTATTTTCTCTCTTTTCTAGAATGGTAACTCTTTCCAAAGAAAAAAATTTGAACATTTTTATGATGGTAGTAAATTTTTACAAATCCAGTCAGGAACAGACTTTCTAGAGAAATGTGTAAGTGATTCTTTTCTAAAAATGGTGATATTCAGGTATAAATAAAAAGTTTAAAAAAGCCATACTTCTTAACTAGCAGCTTTAAATCTGAATGTAAGGACAAGTAATACATACATATATATATATATATATATATATATATATATATATATATATATATGTTTTTTCTGCTGTGATAGAGAAGAGGTAATGTGAAACCCTTTCTATAGCATGTATATTGGGAAATTTGCAAAAGAACCAACTCCTAATATATGTGTTACCAAATGAGTCACTAATTGCAATTTTTTAAAGTTACTTTTTTACATACAAAGAAGCTGAAATCAATTGGTAATGAGACAATTTGTGATTTAGAATATTTATTTTCATCTCCATTACACTCAGAGTGAGAGTGGACTGAAAGAAGTAAGAGGGTATATGCTCTTTATAATTAGGTACATGGGCATTTTCTCTGCTCATACAACAACACTTTGCACTGGCTAAGGCAAACTTGATTTACTAATGCATTAAGACAGATTTTACTAGTTCACCCCCCCCCTTTTTTTTTTTTTTACATTTTTAAATGTTGTTTTATTTCTCAGTATTCCAAGATTAATTGTTTATGCACCACACCCAGTGTTCCATGCAATATGTGCCCTCCTTAATACCCACCACCAGGTTCTCCCAACCCCCCACCCTCTCCCCTCCAAAACCCTCAGTTTGTTTCTCAGAGTCCAGTTTCTCATGGTTCATCTCCCACTCTAATACATTTTAAAACCCTTCCCACTCTCATTCGTCCGTGAATATGTAGTGAAATCACACAGAATTAATTTCTTTCTTTCTTTTTCTTTCCTTCGTTCGTTCGTTCGTTCCTTTCTTTTTTTAAAAATTTTTTATTTTTTTTAATTTTTTTATTTTTTTATAAACATATATTTTTATCCCCAGGGGTACAGGTCTATGAATCACCAGGTTTACACACTTCACAGCACTCACCAAAGCACATACCCTCCCCAATGTCCATAATCCCACCCCCTTCTCCCAAACCCCCTCCCCCCAGCAACCCTCAGTTTGTTTTGTGAGATTAAGAGTCACTTATGGTTTGTCTCCCTCCCAATCCCATCTTGTTTCATTTATTCTTCTCCTACCCACTTAAGCCCCCATGTTGCATCACCACTTCCTCATATCAGGGAGATCATATGATAGTTGTCTTCCTCTGCTTGACTTATTTCGCTAAGCATAATACACTCTAGTTCCATCCACGTTGTCACAAATGGCAAGATTTCATTTCTCTTGATGGCTGCATAGTATTGCATTGTGTATATATACCACATCTTCTTGATCCATTCATCTGTTGATGGACATCTAGGTTCTTTCCATAGTTTGGCTATTGTGGACATTGCTGCTATAAACATTCGGATGCATGTGCCCCTTCGGATCACTACGTTTGTATCTTTAGGGTAAATACCCAGTAGTGCAATTGCTGGGTCATAGGGCAGTTCTATTTTCAACATTTTGAGGAACCTCCATGCTGTTTTCCAGAGTGGCTGCACCAGCTTGCATTCCCACCAACAGTGGAGGAGGGTTCCCCTTTCTCCATATCCTCGCCAGCATCTGTCATTTCCTGACTTGATTTTAGCCATTCTGACTGGTGTGAGGAGATATCTCATTGTGGTTTTGATTTGTATTTCCCTGATGCCGAGTGATATGGAGCACTTTTTCATGTGTCTGTTGGCCATCTGGATGTCTTCTTTGCAGAAATGTCTGTTCATGTCCTCTGCCCATTTCTTGATTGGATTATTTGTTCTTTGGGTGTTGAGTTTGCTAAGTTCTTTATAGATTCTGGACACTAGTCCTTTATCTGATATGTCGTTTGCAAATATCTTCTCCCATTCTGTCAGTTGTCTTTTGATTTTGTTAACTGTTTCCTTTGCTGTGCAAAAGCTTTTGATCTTGATGAAATCCCAATAGTTCATTTGTGCCCTTGCTTCCCTTGCCTTTGGCGTTGTTCCTAGGAAGATGTTGCTGTGGCTGAGGTTGTAGAGGTTGCTGCCTGTGTTCTCCTCAAGGATTTTGATGGATTCCTTTCACACATTGAGGTCCTTCATCCATTTTGAGTCTATTTTTGTGTGTGGTGTAAGGAAATGGTCCAATTTCATTTTTCTGCATGTGGCTGTCCAATTTTCCCAACACCATTTATTGAAGAGGCTGTCTTTTTTCCATTGGAAATTCTTTCCTGCTTTGTCGAAGATTAGTTGACTGTAGAGTTGAGGGTCTATTTCTGGGCTCTCTATTCTGTTCCATTGCTCTATGTGTCTGTTTTTGTGCCAGTACCATGCTGTCTTGATGAAGACAGCTTTGTAATAGAGCTTGAAGTCCGGAATTGTGATGCCACCAACGTTGGCTTTCTTTTTCAATATCCCTTTGGCTATTCGAGGTCTTTTCTGGTTCCATATAAATTTTAGCATTATTTGTTCCATTTCTTTGAAAAAGATGGATGGTACTTTGATAGGAATTGCATTAAATGTGTAGATTGCTTTAGGTAGCATAGACATTTTCACAATATTTATTCTTCCAATCCAGGAGCATGGAACATTTTTCCATTTCTTTGTGTCTTCCTCAATTTCTTTCATGAGTACTTTATAGTTTTCTGAGTATAGATTCTGTGCCTCTTTGGTTAGGTTTATTTCTAGGTATCTTGCGGTTTTGGGTGCAATTGTAAATGGGATTGACTCCTTAATTTCTCTTTCTTCTGTCTTGCTGTTGGTGTGGAGAAATGCAACTGATTTCTGTGCATTGATTTTATATCCTGACACATTACTGAATTCCTGTATAAGTTCTAGCAGTTTTGGAGAGGAGTCTTTTGGGTTTTCCACATATAGTATCATATCATCTGCAAAGACTGATAATTTGACTTCTTCTTTGCTGATTTGGATGCCTTAAATTTCCTTTTGTTGTCTGATTGCTGAGGCTAGGACCTCTAGTACTATGTTGAATAGCAGTGGTGATAATGGACATCCCTGCCGTGTTCCTGACCTTAGCGGAAAAGCTTTCAGTTTTTCTCCATTGAGAATGATATTTGCGGTGGGTTTTTCATAGATGGCTTTGATGATATTGAGGTATGTGCCCTCTATCCCTACACTTTGAAGAGTTTGATCAGGAAGGGATGCTGTACTTTGTCAAATGCCTTTTCAGCATCTATTGGGAGTATCATATGGTTCTTGTTCTTTCTTTTATTGATGTGTTGTATCACATTGACTGAGTTGTGGATGTTGAACCAACCTTGCAGCCCTGGAAAATCCCACTTGGTTATGGTGAATAATCCTTTTAATGTACTGTTGAATCCTATTGGCTAGTATTTTGTTAAGTATTTTCACATCTGTGTTCATCAAGGATATTGGTCTATAGCTTCCTTTTTTGATGGGATCCTTGTCTGGTTTTGGGATCAAGGTGATGCTGACCTCATAAAAAGAGTTTGGAAGTTTTCCTTCCATTTCTATTTTTTTGGGAGAGTTTCAGGAGAATAGGAATTAGTTCTTCTTTAAATGTTTGGTAGAATTCCCCCGGGAAGCTTTCTGGCCCTGGGCTTTTGTTTGTTTGGCGATTTTTAATGACTGTTTCAATCTCCTTACTGATATGGGTCTGTTCAGGATTTCTATTTCTTCCTGGTTCAGTTGTGGTAGTTTTTATGTTTCTAAGAATGCATCCATTTCTTCCAGATTGTCAAATTTATTGGCGTAGCGTTGCTCATAGTATGTTCTTATAATAGTTTGTATTTCTTTGGTGTTAGTTGTGATCTCTCCTCTTTCATTCATGATTTTACTTATTTGGGTCCTTTCTCTTTTCTTTTTGATAAGTCAGGCCAGGGGTTTATCAATTTTATTAATTCTTTCAAAGAACCAGCTCCTAGTTTCTTTGATTCGTTCTATTGTTTTTTTGGTTTCTATTTCATTGATTTCTGCTCTGATCTTTATGACTTCTCTTCTCCTGCTGGGCTTAGGGTTTCTTTCTTGTTCTTTCTCTAGCTCCTTTAGGTGTAGGGTTAGGTTGTGTACCTGAGACCTTTCTTGTTTCTTGAGAAAGGCTTGTACCGCTATATATTTTCCTCTCAGGACTGCCTTTGTCGTGTCCCACAGATTTTGAACCATTGTATTTTCATTATCATTTGTTTCCATGATTTTTTTCAATTCTTCTTTAATTTCCTGGTTGACCCATTCATTCTTTAGAAGGATGCTGTTTAGTCTCCATGTATTTGGGTTCTTTTCATACTTCCTTTTGTGGTTGAGTTCTAGCTTTAGAGCATTGTGGTCTGAAAATATGCAGGGAATGATCCCAATATTTTGATACCGATTGAGTTCTGATTTAGGACCCAGGATGTGATCTATTCTGGAGAATGTTCCATGTGCACTAGAGAAGAATGTGTATTCTGTTGCTTTGGGATGAAATGTTCTGAATATATCTGTGATGTCCATCTGGTCCAGTGTGTCGTTTAAGGCCTTTATTTCCTTGCTGATCTTTTGCTTGGATGATCTGTCCATTTCAGTGAGAGGAGTGTTAAAGTCCCCTACTATTATTGTATGATTGTTGATGTGTTTCTTTGATTTTGTTATTAATTGGTTTATATAGTTGGCTGCTCCCACGTTGGGGGCATAGATATTTAAAATTGTTAAATCTTCTTGTTGGACAGACCCTTTGAGTATGATATAGTGTCCTTCCTCATCTCTTATTATAGTCTTTGGCTTAAAATCTAATTGATCTGATATAAGGATTGCCACTCCTGCTTTCTTCTGATGTCCATTAGCATGGTAAATTCTTTTCCACCCCCTCACTTTAAATCTGGAGGTGTCTTCGGGCTTAAAATGAGTTTCTTGGAGGCAACATATAGATGGGTTTTGTTTTTTTATCTATTCTGATACCCTGTGTCTTTTGACAGGGGCATTTAGCCCATTAACTTTCAGGGTAAATATTGAGAGATATGAATTTAGTGCCATTGTATTGCCTGTAAGGTGACTGTTACTGTATATGGTCTCTGTTCCTTCTGATCTACCACTTGTAGGCTCTCTCTTTGCTTAGAGGACCCCTTTCAAGATTTCCTGTAGAGCTGGTTTGGTGTTTGCAAGTTCTTTCAGTTTTTGTTTGTCCTGGAAGCTTTTAATCTCTCCTTCTATTTTCAATGATAGCCTAGCTGGATATAGTATTCTTGGCTGCATCTTTTTCTCATTTAGTGCTCTGAAAATATCATGCCAGCTCTTTCTGGCCTGCCAGGTCTCTGTGGATAAGTCAGCTGCCAATCTAATATTTTTACCATTGTATGTTACAGACTTCTTTTCCCGGGCTGCTTTCAGGATTTTCTCTTTGTCACTGAGACTTGTAAATTTTACTATTAGGTGACGGGGTGTGGGCCTATTCTTATTGATTTTTGAGGGGCATTCTCTAAACCTCCTGAATTTTGATGATCGTTCCCTTTGCCATATTGGGGAAATTCTCCCCAATAATTCTCTCCAGTATACATTCTGCTTCCCTCTCTCTTTCTTCTTCTTCTGGAATCCCAATTATTCTAATGTTGTTTCGTCTTATGGTGTCACTTATCTCTCGAATTCTCCCCTCGTGGTCCAGTAGCTGTTTGTCCCTCTTTTGCTCAGCTTCTTTATTCTCTGTCATTTGGTCTTCTATATCACTAATTCTTTCTTCTGCCTCATTTATCCTAACAGTGAGAGCCCCCATTTTTTATTGCACCTCATTAATAGGTTTTCAGATTTCAACTTGGTTAGATTTTAGTTTTTTTATTTCTCCAGAAAGGGCTTTTATATCTCTCGAGAGGGTTTCTCTAATATCCTCCATGCCTTTTTTGAGCCTGGCTAGAACTTTGAGAATTGTCATTCTTAACTCTAGATCTGACATATTACCAATGTCGGTATTGATTAGGTCCCTAGCCTTTGGTACTGCCTCTTGTTCTTTTTTTTGTGTGTGTTGAATTTTTCTGTCTTTTCATTTTGTCCAGATAAGAGTGTAAGAAGGAGTAAGTAGAATACTAAAAGGGTGGCAACAACCCCAGGAAAATATGCTTTAACTAAATTAGAGGAGATCCCAAATCGTGAGGGGGGAGAAAGGGGATGAAAAGAGGTTCTAAAAGGAAGAAAGAAAAAAAAGACAAAAGAAAAAAAAAGAAAAGAAAAGAATTTTAAAAAAAGGAAAAAAGTCAGAAAAATATAAAAAAGAAAAAATATATATATTAGATAAACTAGTTAAAAAACTTTAAAAAAGAAAAAGGTAAAAGTTAAAAAAAAATTTTACCAGAAGGCAAGAAAAAAGAAACAAAAAATGAAAAAGAAAAAAATTAAATTAACTGCAAGACTAAAAAAAATCACAGAGAAAAAGCCATGAGTTTCGTGCTTTGCTTTCTCCTCCTCTGGAATTCTGCTGCTCTTCATGGTATTGAAACTGCACTCCTTGTTAGGTGAACTTGGTCTCGATGGATTTCTTGTTGGTCTTCTGGGGGGTGGGGCCTGTTGTAGTGATTCTCAAGTGTCTTTGTCCCAGGCGGAATTGCACCGCCCTTACCAGGGGCCAGGGTGAGTAATCTGCTTGGGTTTGCTTTCAGGATCTTTTGTTCCCTGAGCGCCTTCCGTAGAGTTCCGGAGTACGGGAATACAAATGGCGGCCTCCTGGTCTCCGGCCTGGAGGAGCCGAGAGCCCAGGGCCCCACTCCTCAGTGTGCCCTCAGAGAACAGCGCCCAGTTACTCCCGTCTGCCTGACCTCTGGCCGCGCTCCCAGCTCACCGAGCCTGCGACCAGTTCAAGGTAACACCGAGCTTTGAGCTTACTGTCAGCTCTGTCTTTGTAGCCGGCTTTCCCGTTCCAATACCCGCAAGCTCTGCGACACTCAGACACCCTCTGATCCTTCTGTGACCCTGCGGGACCTGAGGCCACGCTAATCCCGCGTGGGCTTCGCCCCGGTTTAGCCTCTGGAGCGATGTCCCTCAGCGGAACAGACTTTTAAAAGTCCTGATTTTGTGCGCGGTTGCTCCGCCGCTTGCCAGGAGCCAGCCCCTCCCCCCGGGGTCTATCTTCCCGTCGCTTTGGATTCACTTCTCTGCCGGTCCTACCTTTCAGAAAGTGGTTGTTTTTCTGTTTCCAGAATTGCTGTCCTTCTTCTCTTTGATCTGCCGATAGATTTTCAGGTGTTTGCAATCTTTAGATAAGCTATCTAGCTGATCTCCTGCTAGCTGAAGTAGTCTCAGCCTGCTACTTCCCCGCCATCTTGACTCCCAGTTTTCCCCTTTCTAAAGCCTCTTAAATATTTATTGTCTAAGTTACAGTTTTTTAAAAGGTTGAAGATGCCTGCTGTTAAGTATATCATTATATTAGTCACTGAGAATTCTTTCCTGTTTTTGTTTAAACATAATATATCCTTAAACTTCAGAATCTAATACCCTTGCTAATAACTGTAAGTTCCAATATTAAGTTCCAATATTGGTTGGTTTTAGGAGATATATTTAGGAGATAATATTTAATCTCATCTATATATTACAATCTGATTCCCAGTGCAAAAATGGAGGGGAGGGTGATCAATGTGAGAGTGAAATTATGAGGGAAAAATTGGTCTTGTTATCCTATGGCAATAGCAATTATTCATTTATCTAAATAAACAATTTCTTTTAATGTCTCAGATATGCACATTGAGGAATTAAAAGTCAGGTGTCTCTAAGTCTTACATCAACATATTAACATGGACATTTTATTTAATTGAAAATTTTATGTATTAGTTTTTGTTTTAATTTTATCTAAAGCCATTCCTATCTTGGTAACGATCAGAAGTAATAGATAGCCCTTAATAATGATTCTTAGTGATCTAAAATTTTGGCAACAAGAATTTTGAGATGAATTCTCATTGATCCGCCCAATATTTTCCTTATTTTATTTTTTTTTTTGATGATTCTATATTTATTTGAGAGAGAGAGAGTGAGCAAGAGAGAGCGTGAGTAGAGGGAGAAAGAGGAACAAGCTGACTCCCCACTGAGCAGAAAGTCCTATTCTGGGCCCAATCTCAGGACCCTGGGACCATGTCCTGAACCTAAGGCAGAAACTTAACTGACTAAGACACCCAGGTGTCCTATTTTCCTTATTTTAAAAGATCCCACATTTCTCCTTTCTTTGTTTTTTCAGTCCTTCAGTATCACTAAACAAATCAATGAGGAAAGTCAATTGTTCAAGTTATTTTTCTTATTTCTACACAGAAGAATAACTTCCATAGTGTTTGGTTCTTGTAGACAGTAATCACATAATTTTTTAGATCCCCTTTATGTTTTTCTAAATAACTTCACAAAATTGCAGAGTTCATGCCATCTTTTTTATTTTGCAGTTTTAATTTTATCAGGTATTCTCCTTAAAGTCTTTGCTATGAAGGGAAACATACAACATACAAAATCCTAGAATAAAAAAAATTCTCATTTAAGATTTATTTACTTACTTTAGACAGAAAGAGAGAGAGAAAAAGAGTATGCACACTTGGGAGCTGAGGGAGGGGTGGAGGGAGAGAATCTCAGGTAGACTCCCTGCTGAGTGTGGAGTCCCTTCCCATGGAGGTCTTGAGGTCTTGGTCTCACAACCCTGAGATCATGACCTGAGCCAAAAATCAAGAGTAGAATGCTTAACCAACTGAGCTACTTGATGCCAAAAAAAAAAAAAAAAAAAAAAAAAAAAAAAAGAAAGAAAGAAAGAAAGAAAGAAAGAAAGAAAGAAAGAAAAGACAATTGTAATTTGGAATAAACCCTGAGTCCAGTCATGGAAATAGAAAAGTTATTTATGTTACTAGATCAAATAATTTATCTTTTTTTGTTTTTAAAGATTTTATTTATTTGACAGAGATCACAAGTAGGTAGAGAAGCAGGCAGAGAAAGAGGGGGGAAGCAGGATCCCTGCTGAGCAGAGAGCCCCATGTGGGGCTTGAACCCTGAGATCATGACCTGAGCTGAATGCAGAGGCTTAACCCACTGAGCCATCCACACACCCCTCACGTTTAAACATCTTAAAAAAGTAACAGTACTTGTTTTATTTTAAATAATATAATACTAAGAGTTGTAATGAAACAATCTTAATTTCAAATTAAGAAGAAGGGACCTCCGTGGCTCACTCAGTTAGGCATCTGCCTTAGGCTCAGGTTATAATCCCAGGTCCTGGAATTGAGTCCCGCATCAGGCTCCTTGGTCAGCAGGAGTGTGCTCCTCCCTCTTCCCCTCCTTCCACTTGTTCTCTCAATTGCTAGCTCTCTCTCTTTCAAATGAAAGAATGAAATCTTTAAAAAAATTAAGAAGATTATACATCAGTAAACAAAAAAAGAAAGCAAATCATTTAAAATAAAAACAAAAAAAATAGTTACAATAAAAGCATTTAGTTACCACATGAAAAGGAACTCTTTTCCCCTTATGATCATCCTTGGTCAGAGCCTCACTGGTACTTCTTTGATATTTTACCCATCTCTTTTTTTCTTTAGTTGACTCCACTGTTAACGTCCAAACCCAGTTAATGGTTATATTCTGGAGAAAAGAGGGTTATTATAACTTCATTGTATGGAATAAAGATATTTGTAATAATCATAATTTTACATAAAATAATCAGAATATTAAAATTATGTTAAAGATTACATGACCTTTCTATAATTAAGAATATTCTTTGTGATTTTCCAGTTTTCACCATGAACATGAAGTACTGATAATAGAGGTAAGTGTAAACATTTATCATACTCTATTTTACTTCTTAACTAACATTCATAATTGTGATCTACAAGAACAGGACTTGTCTTATGTTACTCATCTTACTGTAATATCTAAAATGTAGTAAATGCTCAATCAGTATCTGAAAATCAATGCTAACCTAAGAGAAACAAAATAGTAATACCTCTTTCACTATAATATCCCTTTTCTCCATGAATATTATATTTTGTGTTCTATCAAAATATTTATACAGTTATTCCCAAATACTTGCAAGAATTTGAAATATATCCCAAATATGACTTCAGTCATCCATCCCTTCTTTTATCAATGTCGTCAATGAAAATATAAGTATGGGAGGCAATGGCAAAACAAAGCACAGAATATTTTATTACTGGTTTGTTCTTAGTCTCATAATTCAATTCCAGAACTCTATAAATTTCTTTGGGCCATTTGAGGAAAATCTTACTTAGATTAGCTAATTGAATCAGTTCAAATGTCCTAAAAATAAAAGTATGACAAATCCCAATTTATAGGTTTTTGGGTCTAAACATGAAACTTGAAACTTCTCATTCAATGAAAGTCAAGTATTTCTATTTTAGTAAAAAGGCAATGGAATCAGAGACCTAAAGGAAGAATGAGTGAGCAAGATAGTTTTAATGCCACCAAATGGATGGGTATGTCTCTTAACTTGGATGTCAACCCTGATCTTCAACCAAGTATAAGCAGCAGGCACACCCTGGTAGCTATCAAGATGACACAGAATCCAAAGAGGGGAGATGGCTAGCCTGAGCCAAGGTCTTTATACCTTGGATACGTGGAAGGAAAAAAAAAAAAGAAAAAAGAAAAAAGAAAATTCACCCTATTCATATATGCTGACTTTGTAACAAATTCAAGATTTCTACTTTTTAGAAAATTGATTCAACCCATGGGCTTGAGTCAATTAATCAAGGCTATAACTTCTTCACTTACTCTTTTAAAATGGAGAGGCTTTGCCTTTGATCTTCACCAGGAATGAATTAGAGCAGAAGTAATTTATGAGGAGTGGAGGATGATGAAAGAGAAGACTTGAGTGCAGCTTAAAAGCCAATCATGTATTTAGTTGATCACTTGCTGACTAGATGTCATTAGAATTTATACTTTGTACTTCAAAATTAACTAAATTTGGCTTAAAAAAAAGTCATTGAATTGCTCAAGAAGATTAATTCTAGGGCACCTGGGTGGCTCAGTGGGTTAAGCTGCTGCCTTTGGCTCAGGTCATGATCTCAGGGTCCTGGGATAGAGTCCCACATCGGGCTCTCTGCTCAGCAGGGGCCTGCTTCCCTTCCTCTCTCTCTGCCTACTTGTGATCTCTCTCTGTCAAATAAATAAATAAAAATCTTAAAAAAAAAAAAAGACTAATTCTAAACTTTTGTTAGTATATTGCTTATCATATGTGAAAATATTACCCAATTTTCATTCACAGGCTTTATAATATTTGGATAGCTAATATTTTAATAATATCTATTTCTTTATAACATTTTGGCTGCAGGTATTAAGGCAACTGTTACTTTTATCGGGAATCTTAATGTTTATATTTCTTTCCATATAGAATGAGTCACAACATTTGAGAATTATTTCATACTTAAATACAAATAACTCATTGTATTGAACAATGACAATAGTAAGACAAATTCCAAATCTTGGTTCAGTCACTTGAGTTTCAATTTTGTTTTAATTCTTATTAACATTATTTTATTTGTTAGTCATAATTGAGTCATATTACTACAACCAGCTATGTAAGAGTTGCAGCTTAAAAAAAGGGAACTTGGAGTTTATTCTGCTCAAAGTATATATTTCAATATCAGTTCTACCAATTCCTTGTTTTATAATAATCTACGTTTATTATTTTAGAACATTTTAAGCATTTTTTTCTATGGGTATGTCTCTTAAGACTTGATTTTTTTTTTTTTTTAATTCTAGGTGCTTCTTAAAAATGTCTTTTTATTTATCCCTTAGTGTTAGAATTTTTAAAAATGAGGGAGAAGGGGGTGGGATTATGGACATTGGGGAGGGTATGTGCTTTGGTGAGTGCTGTGAAGTGTGTAAACCTGGTGATTCACAGACCTGTACCCCTGGGGATAAAAATATATGTTTATAAAAAATAAAAAATTAAATCTACATAATGGAAAAAAAAATCAGGCACATATAAATAATCAAAAAGTACTTTTATATTCAATATAGAGTTTGAAATTCATTTTTAATATATTTAAGCTAATATATATTTCATTTGAGTTATTATCTGATAATGCTTACTTTGAAATAATTAAGCATAGAAACTTTGCATTATCTGTATTGTGGTCATTAATTTTTAATCTACATTATTTACATTGGCTGTTTGATTAGAATTTATTTCAGTAAAATTTTCTACTCTATTTTTCTACATCTTAGAACTGTAGTCTAATGGATTTATACAGTGGTTGCTGCTTCAGAAGATTCAGCTTTTTGGCAATGATTTTAATATACTTATATTAAGTAATAGCATAGATAATCTAAGTCATTCTATCTTACGCTTTTCAAGAAACTCATCATTCACTAAGCATCTCAGTTATTTGACATCTTGAGAGAATTAAGAAGTGTGCCAACTTATTGAAACTGTTTCATGAATTAACTCAAATAAAGGATGATATGTGAAGGAAAACTTAAAAAGAAAATAAAATCCCACAAGAGCCACAACAACAAAAAGTTATTTCATAGAAATAAAATATTTATAGAGTGCAGTTGAAAGGAATTATAACTCATTTCTTAGTAAACTTCTAAGAATTAGCTTTGTGGCAAGTTTAATATATATCTTCATTTATCTATTTTCTTTTATTTCTGAACTTAGACCATCCCCTACTCTGAACCAGGTAGTCCACACTGAGTAAAAAAACCTGTATCTGCTACTTTGGTCTTCTCTCTCTCTCTCTCTCTTTTTAATATTCATTTATTTATTTTAGAGAGAGAGCACATGGGCACTCAAGCAGGGGTGTGGGAGGGGGAATGGACAGAAGGAGAGGGAGAGAAGCAGACCCCCTCCTAAGTGCAAGACTAGGGTTTAATCTCAGGAATCTGAGGTCATGACCTGAGATGAAAATCAACAGCTGGACACTCATCCAACTGAGTCACCCAGGTGCCCCTGTCTTACCTCTCACTTAAAAGATCTTCAGCTACCATTAAAACTTTTTGATAAAGTATAATGCAAGCAATTCTCCCTGGCAGGTCAGGAATCGTCTGTCAAGAGTCTTCTTATTTTAATGAAGCTACTACAAACATGAACCACTGATCAGTAATTTTCTAAAAACTAGATTACAATAAAATACATTAAAGTATGAAGATTTCACGTGATAGTATTTTTATTACAGATTGCCTCATGTTGCTTCAAAATTAGTATGATGACATAAATTATTGTTGATGTTCATACCATATACAAGCAGTATATACATACTTTGAGTTCATATGTTGATGTAATTAAAGCATAATTAACTTGTATAGCAGAAGTATAATCTCACTTTTAGCTATCAGAATGCCAGACAACCATATACACAGGTACATATTATCATTAAGACTTTAGACCAGGACATCATACTTCATAGAATTTTTTATTTTTTGGTCATCAATCCATTGATTATATATAATAAGTTTCATATATCTAAATATCTGTTAGAACTTTATTGGGACACCAAATTATTTCACCAACTTAAAAATATGAAAACCAGGAAAGACCATCATTTAATTATAATGAGGTCTTTCATACTAGAAATAGCATTTCTGGAGTTAGAAAACAAGAGTGCTAATCACCACTTCTGCATTTTTTTTTAAGGATACATTCAATTTGATAGTATCATTTTGAGATGTAATATTCAACATGTAAATAATCTGACTGATAAGCAATTATTCAAGGTAACTTTTCAGGCACATCTGTCAACTAAGGTAAAACAAAAAGCCATTTCTACAAATAAGAGAGGTTAAATTTACAGTAGCCAAAATTTAAGTGGTGAATCAGTAATAGAATAAAAGTTAAAGAGAAATGGAAATTAATGTAGTCACATTAGAGTGGGAATCATTAAACTGAGCGTTCCTTATTGTATCCGTACTGGTTTTTGACAGCCATTATCCCTTCTGATTGCTTGCTACTCATGTCACCATGAAAAAAGACATTAGTGGGGCGCCTGGGTGGCTCAGTGGGTTAAGCCGCTGCCTTCGGCTCAGGTCATGATCTCAGGGTCCTGGGATCGGGTCCCGCATCGGGCTCTCTGCTCGGCAGGGAGCCTGCTTCCCTCTCTCTCTCTCTCTCTGCCTGCCTCTCTGCTTACTTGTGATCTCTCTCTGTCAAATAAATAAATAAAATCTTTAAAAAAAAAAAAAAAAAGACATTAGTAAACAGGCAGAAGAGATTTCAAAATTAAAAAAAAAAAAAAGAACTGTATGCCATTATATGTTTTAGCTTAAGTATAATATTTCTTAGAAAATGATAGAAAAATTAAACTTTTGTGGAATTACTAAAAAAAAGTAAAACAATACAAACATTGCCACAAAGAAACCAAATAAAACAGCATTTACTCTTTTGTTAGTTTCAACAAATGTTCAGAGACAGATAACCATGCTATTTCATAATGTATTTTCTGAGAATGTTAAATAATAAATATTCAAAATAATTTTTTAAAACTAGCAAACCATAATATTGGATAAACTATAGATAATCATAATTATGAACTTAGAACCAGCAAAACAAAGTGTTTAATGCATAAATATAAATACAGTATGAAGATGTTGGATATTTTTCAAAAAAACATGTTGGTTCAACATAAAATCAGTAATTCATAGTTTACTAGATCAAAGTTTCCACATTTATCTGATTTAATGAAAAAGCTTAGTGGATATGCTGTATATATAATCAAAATTAAAAATCAAATTTCATGACCATTTATTTATAACCAATATTTAGAAATTCATTTAGAAAAAAATGCTAGTGAGGAATGTTGTGATGCACTGTTCATATTCCCCCTTCATGAATGAAACACTCCCCAAGTAGCCCAGCAGATGAGAGTTTGGATTGCACATAGCCCCTGTTGTCCCCTCCTTTCAGAAATGGCCTTACCAAATAAAAGATACTTTCACTAGATTCACGCCCACTCCCAGCCTGTCCACATACAGTGACCGATCAATGGAGATATAAAGGCCTCATCAAATAAGTCCCGATCTCCCTTTGAGCCACACCACAAAGCTAAAAGACGGACATTCCTTCCTGGATGGGACCGCTTTCAGTACTCTGCCTACAACTACTTACCTACGTTCCCTGATGGTGTGCGGAAGCCTGGGTGTGGTTATCACTGAAAGAGATCACATTCTAGAAATGAAGTAATTATGGCCTAAAGAATTTAAGAGAAAATATGGTTGGAAGAGGTGTTGTTCTATACCAACACTATAAAATTCTGACTGGTAAATTTAACATGGCCAGAAAAGAAATTGTCACTCACATTTTCATGCATACTCTTAGTAAGATATCCATTTGTGGTCCCCACTAAGAAAGCACAGTACCGACCTGGTAAAGAGTCTTTGGAAACCAGTATTCATGATGGATGATGCAGCATCTTGAGTAATGATATAATCAGCATCAGAATGAAATAAATGCTCAAAGAAATTAAAGAGGCAAGAAGATCTATATTCTAGTTTCAAAAATTCCCAAGTACCATGATGTTATAAGTAATAACTGCTTTGGTACCCCTTTGTTTATGATGGGACAGAACAAATTTAAGAAAAAAATAACATGAAGAGTTCTTTCCTGGAACTGAGAAGTAAAAGAGAGTAAAGATAGTTTCTTTATGTTACAAAGCATTGACAGGACGTAAGTACCTACTTAAATATCTTTATCCATTATTCTAAATTTTCATAAAAAAACACCATTATATGTCACATGGATGCATAAATCTTGTAATACATTCTTGTAAGAATTGTTCAGAAAAACAGGAGCCATGCACAAATATTTGCGTAGGGACAACACCATAGAATAGATTCTATACGGTGCTGGGAAAGACAGTTACATGAAAAAATAAGGAAAAATAATTTCTACTTTACATTCTGCATAAAAGCCTACTTTACATCAATTATATTATTTTCTATTTTTGGACACAAAAAGGACTTTATGAATCTGAGACAAGAAAGACTTTAAAAAATAATATTAATGTGGTGATGGTCCACTCGGATGAAAGTCATCCAAATGCTAATTCAATTGTTTATATTCATTTTTTCAAAAGTCTTTCTTGTCCCATATTCATAATGATACTTGTATTAAAACTGTAATGTATATCTTCTTGCCCCATTAGTTCCTTTTAGCATTTATTTAATGCCTATTTTGTATACATCATTATTTATGGTGCTGTATCATCCACCATGAGTAATGGTTCCCAAGGACTCTCCCAAAAGTTGTTACTGTGCTTTTTTAATGATCATTGAAGATAAGTGATTTATCTTTTCAGGTAACCAAAGATTGACAGATATTACATTGAATATACAATTTTATATATATATATATTTTAAAAGGTTTTATTTATCTACTTGACAGAGATCACAAGTACACAGAGAGGCAGTCAGAGAGAGAGGGAGAGGGAAGCAGGCTCCCTGCTGAGCTGAGAGCCCAATGTGGGACTCGATCCTAGGACCCTGAGATCATGACCTGAGCCGAAGGCAGTGGCTTAACCCCTGAGCCACCTAGGCACCCCACAATATTATATTTTAAGATAAATATAACAGATACTGGTACCTTATTCATATCTCCTAGTTACTTACAGCATTTATATTATCTTGAATGTTGTGGGCCTGCTTGTCTATCAATTGTCAGCACCTGTGCATTTTTGCATCCAGACTTTCTCTTGTCAAAGGAGAATGTGCTCTCTGTGTGAATTATAAGCCAGAAATCAGGGAAATAGAGATACTTCCCCATCAGCCCGATCAGTGAGTGACAGAAGTGGGTACATAATCCAGCAGCTCCATTATTCATTTGGTAGAATGTTGAGGTATATTTTCCATACTACTTCTTAAATACTATAACTTGATTGATAATGTACTCTTTGCTGAATTTTTTGCCTTTATATATCAATTCTAATGATTGAAATCTTTATATTATTCTAATCTAATCATTCTAATGATTGAAATCTATATATTATTCCCTATCGATGGTATATTATTGTATAACTACCAACATTTACCGTTTTGACTCAGGCTCAATTTCTAGGGAAATTATATATAAGACAGGTGATACTGTTTGTGACCCTAGAAAGCAAAGCCTCAAGACTGAGTTCTAGAAGTTGCTCACTTTTCAGGCAGATTAAAACCAAAGACACTATTATCAGTAGTAAGGAGATAATAATGTTCTCTGGCATGGTGATTTGAAACAGGATGGGTAAAAGAGGATACATGGTCTTATTTAGAATCTCCAACATTTGAAAGTTACAAGAAGAGATTAAGTTATGAGAAAGATAGAAGTTTTTTACTAACTGCTATTGCATCCCTGAAAGAAACCACAAGCAAACAAGCAAACAGGATTTGGTCAGCCATCTATGAATTCAGAGCACAATGTGAAAGTCACAAGGCTTCTCTGTAGCAGTGAGATCTTTATCTCCTTCAGCCACAAGGCAGACTGTTCAGAAAACCAACTCATAATTTGATTGTGAGAATATGTTCCCTATGTTTGCACACTAGGGAACTTCCCGAGAGAAGTCTGAAACTACACCTCACACACCCCACCATGCCCTGACCATCACCACTCTGACTCCTCCCCTCATGCAGAGAGCAAGGAGATCTAGGTTGGTTAGGGGCAGGTTTCATAAGCAAGGGAACTTACATACAAGACTTGTCTTGGGTGGCTACAAGACCAAAAGAGCTCTTCCCTTACCTGCCAGATTCTTGAAAATTTATGTAGAAGTTTTAACTGAGTTAAGTCATGTATTCAGTCCAGATGGTTTCACAACAACACATTGCTCTTTCAAGACCATGTCCTTTAAAACAGCTCCCACTGTGAGAATGGTGAGCAGAATGTGTAATCCAAGGATAGCAGAGGGTGTGAGAAACCTCCTATTACCCAGGCCTAGTTTGTAGATCAGCCAGCAGTCACATTTTCTTGATGACCTCTTCCAACAAAATTAACAGAAAACTGCATTTGTATACCCAATATATTTTTTATGCAAAAGTAATGACACAGATAAGGAAGGAGTGGTACCTGAAATAGGGACATCTCAGGGGGTGCACTTGAGAATCTTGAACCCCAAAGTTTCCATGAACCCTCTGGGCTGGCGTGAAGTAGCTTTCTTGTTCTTTTTTTTTTTTTTTCAAGATTTTATTTATTTGACACAGAGAAAGAGAAATCACAAGTAGGCAGAGAGGCAGGCAGAGAGAGAGAGGTGGGAAGTAGGCTACCTGCCGAGCTGAGAGCCCGATGTGGGACTTGATCCCAGGACCCTGGGATCATGACCTGAGCCAAACACAGAAACTTCACCCACTGAGCCACCCAGGTGCCCCGCTTTCTTGTTATTGTTAGAGGATATCAAAATACCTTTGATTGGAGACCATGGAAAAGTACCATCCGAGACATATGACTTGTCCTCCTCGATTTCTGACCTGAACTTCCATTGTATTACTTTTAGAGAAGTCTTTAGGGCTAAGTCATCTATTGCACGACAATGGTGCCACAACCAGGTCTCACACCCCTCAGATATAGAAGATCTGGGACACCCTATAAGGCAAGTAACAAAGTTGGCAACTAACTGAAAGATGAGGGATATGCAAAGTAGATGGTGGAGGGAAGATGATAAATGCCAGTTGCATCTTTGGGACCAAAACAGCACAGTTACTATAGCATGTATGACTAAAGCTTTTAATGTAGATCTGTCTTTTGGAGAATGTCATTAGCAGTCACCTTGGGAAATCAGTGAAAAGATGGAATGAATTTAACATGGGCTATGAATGTATCAGTGCCCTGCCTACATCAACTTGACACATCATTTCCATGCACATCAGCTCAATTTTCAATAGCTAGCAACTGTGTTTTTGCATCTTTGGCAGAGAACGTATCAGTCAAGTTTGAACCAGAGAAGCAGAAGCAGAATCAGTATCTCTCTCTCTCTCTCTCCAAGCACTGGGGTAGCTTACACAATTGCAAGCGTGGGCAAAGGAAGTCTGAAATCCATAGGGCAGGCAGAGTCAGGGAAAGCAGCACATGGCAGGTTGGAACACATGAACAAGGGTCAAAGCCCTTGTGTACCAGCAGAATTTCTTCTCTCTCAGGGAAGCCTCAGGACCACATGTGAAGTCGGGACCAGACAGATCATCCAGGATAATCTTTATTTAAAGTCAATGAAGAGGCATTTTAATTACATCTGTAAAAATCCCTTAACAGCAATACTTAGATTAATGTTTGACAGAATAAGTGGGGACTAGAGTCTAGTCAATATGACATATCAAAAAAGTCCTAACAGGGGGCTTTCTCTACTGGAAAGAGGATATTCTCTGTCCCCACTTGAGATCAGGCTGGCAGAGCCAGGGAATTAACTGGCCCCTGCCAAAGAGCCTTCAGCCACAGATGGATGAATGTTGGTGGGAAGTAGCCAGCTCTTTAACCCTTTAAGCAGATTTTCTCTAGGATCTGTATCCTACACTGGCTCTCCCACTTTCTGAGTGGGATATAGTTCCTGTTGCCTACAGATATAGTAGTTTGATAATTTACTCTTTAGTGACAATTCCTAGTCCTCTACTGGTTCTCCTATGATCATCTTCCAAATAAACTAATTTCTCTGGAAACCTTGCTTCCAGGTTTACTCTGAGGGAAGGCAAAGAAAGACAATAAGTGATATATTACATTACTGTTTGAGCCATTGAGAAAACATTATGCTTATTTTAAATTTTCTTACATTATATTTCATCATTGCTGCCTTTCCTTATGAAAAAAACAAGATAGCTCATAGATTCAGAGTATCAGATGGAAATTCTTTAAAGTATCTTTAATCAGGACAATATACATTTTAATGCAAAATTATTATGCTTCGTTCTTTGCCCTTCCATGACTAGATTAATGATGTGACTGTACATATACTGAATACCATTGATTTTTTGAGCTGCTATGCTCTGAGTTTGAGAAGAATATTTATCAGGGAAAGAGAGACTTTGATGACTAAGCAGGACTTTCTACTGTAAATGCTGTGTTTACGTATTTACATGGCCAATCCAACTTAAAAGATTCTGTCATAACTATTTACATGTGTTTGCTATCTGAAATATTGAATTGGCCATGAGAGTAGCATGAGAAGTGCATAAGAACAGGTGTTTTGATATGGCTGACTAGTAAAAACTGGTTAATTTTCTGTTAAAAAGTAAGATATTTCTCCAAAAACTTACAAATAACTGATAATATTCTTGATCTTCCAGTATGTAATTTTAATCAGTAATGTGGATTTAAGGTCAAGTGTACCTTCACTACAACATTTTTAAATCCCTGAAGATTTCATTGCATTATAAAAACATTTTTATTTCTTTAAATATGAAATCCTGTCTACTTTCTCTGAAAATTATTCTACCCCCCCCCCCAATCTACTGCCCATGGTAAAAGTGTAAGTCATTGCCATGTATTAAATGAGAATTAAGAAAAATTCAAGACATCTTTTTAGTTTGTTTTCATTATTGGCCTGCTAAAAGTAAAACTAAGCCAGTATGGCTACAGGTTAGATTATTAAAAAGTGCATGTTCGATATTATTAAAGTATTTCCAGCAAAATGAAGCAATTTCCCTGCATTTGCCTTAGTAAATTATGGGTTGTTTAATGAATTGTTTCAGAGTAAGAAATGAAACTTATTTCTTAGAGCAATTTAATTTGTTTAATTGATTAGTATTTTTCATGATATTATACTTAGAAAAAACTATCTATTAAACTTAGAGAAAAGATACCAAAAACCAGTATTACAGATATTTTAAGACTTTTTAAAAACAGCTGTATAGACTTTAGAACCCAGTCCATTATTCATATGTTTATATATTTGTCTTTCACTAGAACAACATCTGCTTTGTCAAAATAATACTTAAGTTTGAAAATAATTCAGTAGACACTGTGTGTGAGACTCTTAAGGACAAGTGTGAAATTGTTTTATCTTCATTTTCTGGAGCTCTGGACAGCTGATTGAGACAGTACAGAGAGCATCTGCTGGAGGGTAACTCCTGGGATACTTGTCAACTTGATTGTCTCAGAAACAACTGAGACACAAAAGAAAGAGAGCTTCTAATCACATTGCATTTAGAATGTTGTTCAAATCAGGAAACTATGTAATTTAAAACTAAATAGCTTTACTTGACATTTTAGAATTTTTAATTAACAGATTATTCTATTGGCTTATATATTTCTCTCCAGGTGACTGAAATGGATTTCCACCCGGGCTTTGTTTCCATATGTCAAGATTTTTCAAATAAGTAAGTAACACATTGATGTATTAATTCTGATTCCATAGACAACCAAGGGCAGAAGACTAAAAGTCATTCCACTATGCTATTTTTTTTAAGTACCTTGCCAGTGATTTTCTTGTGTCTTCATGATTACAGTAATTTTCAGTGACTAAAAATCATGCATACTTTATAAGGTAATCGATTTTTTAAAGAAAAGTATGAATGATTTAGGCAGTATAAAACTCATCAATTTTTTCAAGTATATGCATATTTTGTCATCTTCTGTCATTACCATTGTCATTACTTCCATCCATTGACAGAACTTTTCTTCTCATAAATGTTTGGAAATAGAGGTTCATGCACTATATCAGAAGAAACCTGAAGAGTGCTAAATTGAAACAGATTCTTGTTTTTGCTATTATGAGATTTGTTTCTGACTAAATGCCTGGAAAGAAAAAGAATACAATGCAGTAAGATTGTAATGAATTAAAGATGATTAATTAACAGGTATGATAGAAATCCCCTCAAGAATACAATAAATGTGAATGCCAAGTATCCCAGATTGATGACAACAAGATGTACAATTAGCACTTTTTTCCCCCTCTATTCTTTCTTCACCCCGAGCTTGTTGGGACTATTAATGAGAAGATAAAATGAAGAAGGGATGCAGAATATACCATTCCAGCATAAGAATTATTTTGAGCAAAGACACTTGAGAATCAACAGATTCTCAGCAGAAAGGTTTTGTCTAAACACTACCCCCTTTACCTGCCTAAAAGTAGAGCATTCCAAAAATAAAATTCAACTGCCATAAATCTCCCTGCGAAGGCAAATTGACTCCTCTCACTGGAAAGGAGAAGTCACCACCTGGATGAGAAATTGCATAAATAAACATGGTCACAGCACTATCACACTTCCCCTAAAAACTCCTAAAGCTCCATTTGTCTTTCTTAAAATTCATTTTTTTTTCCTTTAAGTGACTTTTCTTCCCCTGTCCTTTTCCTATTAAGAGGGTATATAAACTCTAAATTCTAGCCACTTTTATGATCCACTTCCCTTGTGAGCTTCCACAAACCTATGTGGATAAACTTTGTCCTTTCTCCCATTAATCTGTATTTTAACAGTTTAATTTATGGGCCACAGTTACTAATCCTAAAGTTTTTCCTCCCTGACAAATGACTATGACAATAAAATAATTAATACTATACTAAACTCCAGCTCTGTTTCTTTATTTTTCTCTTTACTTTGTGGTCTTTCTATTCCCTAATTCAATATGCTTGAAAACTGATCTTTTCTTTTTTTTTTTTTTTTAAGATTCATTTATATATTTGAAAGAGAGAACCCACAGGAGGCAGGGGTGGGCAGAGGGAGAAGGAGAGAATCTTCAAGCAGAATCCCCACAGGACCCTGAAGTTATGACCCTCCAACATCAAGAGTGGGACGTTTAACTAACTGAGCCACCCAGCTGCCCCAAACTGAGGCTTTTTTTTTTTTTTTAATTTCTTTCTTTCTTACACTTTGTTTGCCTCCTCCTCCTCCTCCTCCTCATCCTAAAATCATTTTGTGACTTCTGCTAAGAGCTTGCTATTCATTCACGTTGCCTGCCATGGAATAAAATGCTTTGTCAAGAGTGTGTTCCCATGGATTTCTGTGGCAGCAACATTCAGTGGCTGAGCACTCCAGGGATGAGAATGGAAGACAAAGGAAGTGCAATTCACTCCGTGAGGGCACATTCTCATCTTGACACAGATGTGAATGACTTTCAAGTGCTTTAAGGCCGCTTGAATTTGCATTCTTATTTCACATGCGTACACCCACAGTGATATAATCACTCTAGGGACCAGAGCTGAAACAAATGATTTCTAAAACATGATTAGATGTTTCTGAATAGACTCAATATTTAAAATATTATTCTCCATTACTTTAATAATGAACATACATTTTCAATTAACATACTTAAAGCATTAACCCAAGTGATATAAGAAATAGACTACATTTGATTTAATCACTCAGATTTATTGTAAAAATAATGTTTTTACCTTTGGCTAGATAATAGATATTTGCAATTCATCTGCAGTGATCATTACCTTATCATTGGTGCTATAGCCCAGGACATGGTAGCATATTGGATAAATGACAATTAACTCAAATTTCCCTTGCAAATTCATGCTTCATTTCTCTGGCTAAAGAAAATATGACACCAGTTGCCAGTACGGTTATAGTTGTTGTACTTATTGCTTAACGAGATCCTCTCTACTTAGCATTTTGTGTGCAGCCAGGTATGAAATTAACCTGTGAGGCTACTTTGAGGGCATATTTTCTTTTTTAGTTGATGTAATGTGAGTGAAGAGGAATAGGACCGAGTAATGATCTTTACGTTCCATTTGCAGCATGATTCTATAAAACATTTCCTTAGACAAATCTGTTCAAACTCCTAATTAAAATTGCCTTGGACTGGCAGTTTTCAGAAGTCACCTAAATGACCATAAATTGCCATATTTTACTTAAGTGCTAGTATTCATTGGGATAGTATCCTCTAACAGGACTTCTATGGAGAAAGAACTCTGATTTAAAAGTGAGCAGACACAAAGTTCAAATTTTTATACCTGAATCCGTAAGCCTTTTAATAAATATAAAACAAGGAAAAATTATTCTCTTTTTATAAAAATGAGTAGATCAATTAAGATATTTGAATAACATTTCATTTCATGGAACAGCGCATCAAAATCACTTGGGAGGTCCTCTTTTGAAATGTTGCTTCCTCTGGGTTTGGGAATAGCATAGGTCAGTGGTGCTCAAGTTTAAAACAAGCATAAGAGAAAAAATAGTGCTTATTAAAATATAGATTGCTGAATCCACGCCTAGACATTCTTATTCAGCAGGACTAGGGTGAAGGCCTAAGAATTTGCCTTTCCTACCAGTTCCTAGGTGATGCCAAATTAACTAGATTAACTAGTATATTACTAGTATAACAACAATTTGAGAGCTACTGGCATAGGCTGGAAAAAGTTTTACAGATAATTCATTTCTTATTAACACTCCTGCAGATGAAGTTAATTTAGATTTATAAAAAGCAATCAGAAATGAGGCAAAGTTACATGTATCTATGTCTATATATATTTTCTAAATCCAATTTAAAATAATATATCCCAGAAACTTGTGGCCATTCTTAATATGTCCTGAAACATTTGGAGAAGCATAAGTAAAATTAGCGTTTTGTTGTAATTTCTCTTTCACACACACACATATACTAAAGGTTTCACACTGGCTATAAAATTTTACTGAATGGCTTCATACTGGTCAGGCTGACATCAAAATTAAATTTGTAAGATGATGCTATTTGAGGAGATTGTAAAACAAAGGCTATCTGCAAGGGAAAGATGGTGGTGTCTACGTAATGATGACTTTATCATAATAAAGATTATACGGCTATCTCTTTAGTAAAAAAAGTAGTTAATTATATATTCCTAAATGATTACCTAAGAAGAAAAGATATTAGCATGCTTTATTAATATTGACTATATAAAACAAAAAGAAAAATAATTTATGTCTCTTAAAATTCCCAAACATTTGAATCACAAGAAACACTGAATTTTCTAAGAACTAATTACTAATAACTAATTACTGTTAGTAATTAGTAAACCACACTTACTATGCCTTTACTTAGCTGAATATTTGAAAATAAAACTAAAAACCAATATAAAATAGTTATGGTATCATAAGCATATGGTAATAAGTGTATTGTCATAGTTTCCTGTTGTAATTCTGGAATCATTAAATGTGAATTCTGACTAATCACCAAATATCACTAAAAATTTGTTCTTAACATGCTGACGGATGTACTGGATAGTTTTTTTCCCTACAGCAATAGGATATCCTACTTACTTCAAAAAATAACAATTCAGTGTAGCCTAATATAGTGGTGATTTACCCATTGATAACTATACTAATCAGAATAAAATAAACCAGAAGTAAATAAATTTAAATACATAATCAAAGTGACAATATTTTTACACTTTTTCCAGTTTTACTGAAGTAAAATTGACAAAATTATAATATATTTAAACTGTAGAGTGTGATGATTTCATATATGCATACATTGTAAAAGGATTTCCCCAATCAAGTTAATACACTCATCACCTCACATAGTTAACATTTTTGTGTGTGAGAACACTCAATATATAAACTCTGAGCAAATTTCAATTATACAATACAGTATTATAAATTATAGTCACCACATTATACATTACATCTTCAGATGATTTATTTTATAATTGAATTATAAGATTATTCATTTATAACTGAAACTTTGTATCTTTTTATATTATCTCCTTTTCTCCCTTACTGCCTCTGGCAACTCATGATTTTATTCTCTGTTTCTATGAGTTTGTCCAGTATTCCTGGATGATATGACACTGACATCAGCCAGATATTAATGGTAATCATGACACGAGCTGCCAAGAGAGGTTTCTCATAGGTTCTCTTCAGATTTTAGGATATAGATTCTATGACTCTGTGGACGTATTGCTCCACTTGAAGTAAAGGTTGATGCCAGCCAAGCAGGTTCCTGCTACAAGGAATTTGAGGCCATCCTCTTTCTTCATTTGCAAGACATCAAGGGTTCCAGACATTGTGAAATTTCCCTTTAAGTTATGACAGGAATGCAGAACAACACTGTACGGACTCTCCTGGGGTAGTGGAGAAAGACTCACGTTTTTCTTAATAACATTTTTTCTGCTCTGGCTTACTTTATGAAGAATACAGTATATAATACATGCAATATACAGAATATGTGTTAATCAACTATGTTATCAGTAAGACTTCTGATCAACAGTACACTATGAGTAGTGCCCAAATTTGGGCGGAGTCCAAAGTTATATGCAGATTTTCAACTATGTGGTGGGGAGTTAGCACCCTTAATTCTCATGTTATTCAAGAGTCAACTCTATAGATCTTTATTCTCCTTGGTTAAATTTATTTTTATTTATACTTATTATAAGCATATTATTCTTTCTTATGCTACTGTAAGTGGTATTGTTTTCTTAATTTTTCTTTTTACTATATAGAAAAACAACTAACTTTTATATGTTGATTTTTATCATAAAAATTTATTGAATTCACTTATTTCTAATAGTTTTTTCATGGAGCCTTTAGGGTTTTCTATGTATAAGATCATGCCATCTGCTAACAGAGACATATTACTTTTTTCCTTTGTGATTTGGATGCCTTTTTGTTCATTTGTTTGTTTGTTTGTTTTTGTCCTTGACTAATTTTTCTGGCTAAACCTTCCAGAATAATAAAGTTGAGTTTTAATCATAAAAAAATGTTGAATTTTTTCAAATGTTATTTCTCTGTTGAGATGACCATATGATTTTTATCATTCATTCTGTTAAAGTGATACCAAATTTATAGATTTGTAGGTTGAACTATCCTTGCATTCCAGATTAAGTCCCACTTGATTATGGTGTATAATTTTTTTATTTTTAAGATTTAAACTCATGACCCTGAGATCAAGACCTGAGCTGAGATCAAGAGTTGGATGCTTAAGCAAATGAACCACCCAGGTGCCCCTATAGTGTATGACCTTTTTAGTGTTGTTGATTTTTTGCTGTGGATATTTTGTTGAGGATTTTTGCATCATTGTTAGTCAAGCATCTTTCCCTGTAGTTCTCTTTTCTATAGTGTCCTTGTCTGGTTTTGGTATCAGGGTGATGCTGGCTTTGTAAAATGAGCCTGGAACTGTGCTTCCTTTCTTGAGTTATGTAGAAGAATTTGAGAATTATTGTTATTAATTTTTTAAATGTTTGGTAGAATTCACCAGTAAAGTCATCTCTTTGTGGGATTTTATTTTTTGACAAGATTTGATTCCTGCCTTAAACTCCTTACTGTTTTCTACTTGGAAATCATGAAGTAGCTTGTATGACCCTTCACATTCAGGCTATACATCTTCTTAAAGGTAGCTGGTATGAGTCTCTTGTAAGCAGCATAGAATTGGGTCTTCTTTCCTTTTTGAAAAATTTTAGTTTGTGCAGCCACTTTATGTCTTTTGATTAGAAAATTTAGTCCATTTATTTAAAAAGTGATTATTGGTAAGTATGAACCTGCAGGGGAGAGCTATGAGAAATGCTTGCACATCTGCTTAGAAAATGCTTCTTTCTTTATTGTGGTCCTGTGGCTGAGCCCTGATGATTTTCAAAACTAGATGATTTGGGGAACTGCCTCTTCATATTGTAGCCTTAAATTTAGGGTGCTAGGGACGCCTGGGTGGCTCAGTTGGTTAAACGGCTGCCTTCGGCTCAGTTCATGATCCCAGCATCCTTGGATCGAGTCCCGCATCAGGCTCCTTGCTCAGCAGGGAGCCTGCTTCTCCCTCTGCCTCTGCTGCCACTCTGCCTGCCTGTGCTCACTCTTTCTCTCTTTGACAAATAAATAAATAAATAAATAAAATCTTAAAAAAAGATTTAGGGTGCTAGATGTGTGATATAGCCCTTGCCTTCAGGGTTTTCTGCTTTCCCGTCCCCAATTTTAAGACACTGTGTTGGAGGGTGTGGTTTATAGTGTATCTGTCTTTCTTACCTGTTTGATACATTACTCAAAGTGTAGGAGTAAGTCTATTAGTTTCTTGATTACTGTCAGGATTGATTCATGTGTAGCTATACATGTAGCTAATACAGGATTGAGTCCCACATGGGGCTCCCTGCTCAGCAGGAAGCCTGCTTCCCCCTCTCCTACTGCCCCTGCTGTGTTCTCTCTCTCACTGTTTCTCTTTGTCAAATAAATAAATGAAATCTTAAAAAAAATATATTTTATTATTTTACTTCATTTTATTTTGCATATATATAATTTAGTTAGGACTTCTAAGTTTTGGGACCCACACAGGTCTAGTTTTTTTTTTTTTTAAATTTGAATTATCATGCTCTTGTTCATTTGACATTCTATGCAACTTTAATAATTCTATACATAAGCATAATCTGTTTTCTGGTAACTGAATCATCTCTGAAATTACATCTTCCTTTTTCCTCAACTGTAAGGCATCATTTTCTTTAGAATCTGCAGATGTCATAGAATTAAAGAAAATATGGCTTTGGTACCACAGAACACTTAAAGCCGGTTTCAAAATGTTACTCCTGGTGCTGTGCAAATTGCCAAAATAAATTCATTTTGTTTAATATGTTATCAACTTAACAGATGGTATTCATGTGTGGGCATCCAAAAGACCATAGATGAGCATCAAGTATGTATGTCTTAGAGTAGAACTTCAGGCCAAGAATGCTGAGGTTGTTATCCTTTTTGAATATCTGTAGCTCAGTGTCAATGACTTTGTGAAATCAGGAGCAGTAAAGAGGTGAATGAAATCCTTCATAATAAGCAGCATAATATGGAACATCTGCAACTGATCTCACATTCTTCACCTACATACTTTTTTAAAAAAACATTTTTAAAAACCATCTTGGTATAAGCGGAACTTGTCCACATAAGACAAATGATTGTATTGAGAAAGGAATTGAATAACATTTCATATGTGCCATATAAGTCTTGTAAGACAATTTTCAAAAAATATATAAAAATGTTGGATTGTGCTGCCTGTATATTTGTAAATTAGGGATTTTTAGAACAAAGCGAGAGGTTCTTGGGTGGCTCAGTTGGCTGAGCTTCTGACTCATAATTTCAGCTCAGGTCATGATCTCAGGATTATGAGATGGAGCCCCACGTCATGCTCTGTGCTGAGCACAGTGTTTCCTTAATATTATCCCTCTCCCTCTACTCCTTCCCTCACTCACATGTTTGCACTCTCACTCTCTTAAATAAATCAATAAATCTTTAAAAACACAACACAAAAAGCATATATTGAGTATATGTTCTTACAAAAATCATTTTCAAGCTAGTTTGAAAGTAGAACTCTCAGCTTCTGCTTTTTCCCCCTCATTACCTTTTGTTAACTGTTAGTTACTCTTTTTTTTTTAATATATATTTTATGCACATATAATGTATTATTTACCCCAGGAATGCAGGTCTGTGAATCATCATTTCACATTTCACAGCACTCACCATAGCACATAACCTCCCCAATGTCCATAACCCTGCAACCTTATCCCTAACCCCCCACCCCTCAGCAACTCTCAGTTTGTTTCTTGAGATTAAGAATCTCTTGTGGTTTGTCTCCCCCCTGATCCCATCATCTTCTGCTTTCTATAAATGGGGAAATCTGAAGCACACAAAGGCTAAGAAAATTCTCAAGGTCTTCTGTGAATTAGAGTAGTTCTGAGTCTAACACTTGATTTAGGACTCCCGAGGTAGTATTTTTCCCATTATTACTTGAATGGCTAAAAAATATTTTGTGGACCTCTACTTATATGGTTTCTGCAGATAGCAGCCAGAAACAATCCATTTCAATATAGGGAATTAAAGATAAGTACAAGTTAAGAGACACAATTTCTCAGTGGATTAATAGCAATGGCCATGGATCCATAATGATTTGGGTCATTATCACACCACAAAGCAGCTTTATAACTTTCTGCAATTTATTTTGTTTGTATGTACTTGCATTTCTTTATCTGTTTAATGGGGACTTTAGAAACAATTGTTTTACGGAAGCATTAAATAAATACTGTACTGCCTGGAACAAAGCAACATTCAATTATCCATCATTATTTGCCAATGGGCTAAACTTGAAGTTATTATCTCCATTTCACAGATAAGGAAACTAGAGGTTTGAAGTTAAATAATTTACTCAAGGTCATACAACTAGTAATTGCTGGGGCCATAATATGAACAGGAAAATAACTAACTTTCAAAGACTATGCTGCACCATCTGCTCCACCAATTACAAGATTGGTCTTCCCTCTAGTTCACTTCAAGCTATTTTTATCAATCCAGGGAACCTATTGAGCCCTGGCCTGCAAGCCATTCCAAGTAGATTTGCCTGTTTCGTGTCCCAGATTGTGCCAGATGCAGAGGTTCAAGGCCAGAAACCACACAGAAAGGGGATGAACATTTCTCAAATCATGCTGCTTTTGTTTTCTGTTACAGTAAATCCATTCAGTTCTCTGCTCAAGGTCTAGAATTAACAAGCAGTATAGAATGAAGCTGATAATCTAGTATTCACAGAAATGTAGAAAACTCCATGGAAAAAGCATGTGAGAGTATAATAATATGTCACAATTCCATAACCACAAAACTAGGACAATTAAGGCTTTTAAAGGTTAATCTTTCTTAAAAGAAATTTCCATAACTGTTTACAGTATTTCAGAAAAGTATTAGGTGATAACTATTTCTGTACTCTGATAAATTTTACTCTTCAACTTTCCCTGATTTTCTGTATCTGAAAAATGTAAGAGAAATTTTGTATGAATCCCCTGAAGAAATCCTACATTTTCTTCACCAGCCAGAATTCCTTTTAGTTTGAATTCCCTAGATAATTTCCCCTGCAGTTTATTTTGTGTTTCCTGTGTACCAGTCATTTTTATAGCAGCTGTATTCATTACGCTGATCCCTGACCATGTTACAGCACAGTTTTTTGTTTTTGTTTTTTTTGCTTTTGTTTTAAAGCAGTTTGTGTTGGCATGCAGGCAAATAACAGAAGAGAATTCTCTTGGGCTCTTCTTTCTATTCCCTCACAGTACAAGAAAATAAAAATTTCCCACCTTTTTATAAATACCTTTATTAGAACCCGGTGGAAGAAGTATTAGATTGTTTTTTAACTCCAAAGGGCAGAATTAGGGCCAATGGTTATAAGTTTTATAAAACATTTCTTTGTTTATTATGAGAAAAAACTTTTTTGGCAATTTTATGACAGATTTTAATTGGTTTCCATTTGAAGCATTCAAGTTTCTATTGTTAAGAAGGAATGGAATGACAGCTCCTCTCCTCAACCCTAATCTCGCCACATTCTCACAAAGACATACTTCTGGGGTGGTGTAGAAGTTACTCTTGCATTGTGTCAGAGACTGGGCACAATGATTTCCCAGGCACTTTTAAATATATAATCCTTTTGGCAAACACAAATATTAGACACCAATGTAATTGTTCACTTCCAGCAATATAAGAAAATAATACTAATAGAGGATTTTTTGTAATTTTAGAAAAATGTGTCATCATTTTGTATTTCTAGGAACTAATTATTTTTCAATTTTGTAGCACTAAAAGACAAGGTATATCATTGCCACCTTGTTTTCAAGAAAATAACCTTGGTATCTTTTGAGTAATTGACTACTTATTACTTAAATTAACTAGCATTTTGATTATTAATCTCTATTAAGAAATTCTAAATCAGTTTGTAACAACATGGAAGAAAGGGTGCCATTTTATTTTTCTGTCTTCTCATTTCATTTGATGGTTTGAATTTATCCTCAATGACTCTAGAATATGTTTATTTCTGGTTCATTTTGTGTCTTGAATAATGTTTTCTGTCATATTTTTGACAGGCTTTCAGATTATCTTTATAAGTGAGAGATGTATTGCTAGATGGGAAATAAACCAGATATTAGGAGCACAGAGGCACACAGCTGACTTCAAGTCCCAGATCTCCCATTAGCTAGCTGAAACATGGACAAGTTCCTAAAGTTCTCTAATCCTCAGTGTCTTTATAGAAAGAAAACTAGTTCTTGTACCTACCTTATAGAACTGTTGAGTAGACTAAATATGAATTATGCATGGATGGCCATTGACTAGGCTAGATATAAAATTTGGGAAATGAAGTTTATCTCACTTTTTTGGTCATCCATATGGGCTCATCAAATAAAGTACACTGAAAATACAGGCTGTTAAGACAGAGTTTAATATATTGAGAGTACATAGCATACAGGATAAAGTAAAGACAGCAACTGTGTACTCCCCCTAATGTACATCCCATGATCTTAACCTTGAATATCTTCCAGCTTATGTATCCTGTCTCTAGATAGAGATAGACAGTGGTGTGTACACTATAGAAGAGCTTTCCTGTGAGGTTGGAATACAGAAGGAAACAGAGTAAAGCCGGGTCTTGAAGCACCATCTGAGCAAGCAAGATGGTGACCAGATTGTGCAACTATGAATCAGTCTGTGTGTAATGTTTTCTCTCTGTTTTATCATCAGAAGTTGAGACCCGTTCCATACAGGTTCTTCATTCTTTCCTAATTATTTTACTTATAGTCAAGATTTCTCCTTAGAAGCAGAAAAATGAATAAGAGAAGTATTTTTTTGTTTATTTCTATGGTTTTCTTCTTGCATCAGATACAATCTAATATATTTAAATTTAAAAAGGAAATTGCTTCTTTTCATATACAATCTTTTCACAACTTTCTTCTTTGAAGACACTGTATTCCAGATTCCTAAATATTTTCAAAATCCTCATGACTTACACTTCTCTTCCTATTAAATATTAATTAGTAATATTCTATGCATAAGCATCTACTTAAACAGTCAAAAAGAGTGGGCTAGCATTATAAGCAAAACAAAATTTTCTCCTATAGAAATTATTATACCATATGTTAAATTAATCAATTTTACTTTATGTATCAATATTGAGATTTACCTTTGGGTTTGATCTTTGGTGACAAAAGTTCACTTACAATAAGAACCCATAGGAAATCTTTTATCAGAAACAAATATGGTATTGCTCCTTACTAATGCTCTTGGATTTAATCTAAGCATCCTACCCCATCCCATCCAAAACCCATCATTTCTCCAGTTTATCCAAATCTTTTCTATATGCTTGCCATTTAACACAGAGTTTAACAATGGCCTTATAGGTTACTGATTCTTGATCATTCAGAATCCTTCAGATTCAAAAGTTGTTATTAATTATAATTAATTATTGATTAGTTGTTATTAATACAACTATGGAAATACTTTTGGTAGAGCTGCCTTAAAAAATGCATACATAAGAACTTTTACTAATATATCTTTCTCCAAACCTTCCAAAAGTCTTAATTCAACCACTATACCCTTAAGGGCTACAAATTTCTATATATATCTCAACATCTTGCCTCCCTGGCTAAACCTTAAAACCTTAGATTGTAGTCTTTCCTGTATCCTGTAGCGTTTTTTATGCTTTTAAGTTCAAGTACAAGCATGCTGATGTTTGAGCCTGCAGTCTCATCAGAATGAGTCTTGGGTTAACACCCTATTGATCTCTGGATCTCTCTTTCTTAACCTCAGGTTCCCTCTCCTCCCATGACTTCATCACATATTCTCAACTTCACTTCACATGGTATGAAATACAAGCCTGTGTCATGAAATAGCTATGCAGAGAGTTGTTGTATAGCTTGTTCAATTCTTGCATGTTCAATATTCTTTTGCTTGGATCATAGCATTGAAAATATTTAGTTTAATTAATGCATGCTGTCAGTTAAAGTAATTTTTATATGGCTTATTGATATTTGAATACATTATATGCAAGCATTATTACCTGCTAATTTACCACCACCTTGTTGAAAGATGATAAAAATCTTACTGTTTATTTTGTAAGAATTCATTATGCTGTTAACCTTCTATTCCTTCAGACCACTAGAAAAAATTTCTTTAGTTAAATCAGTCTTATAATAATGCCTAAAAATAAAAACAGTGATTTGTAATACACCTCACCAAAAGTGCAGTAACAGTAAATTATTTTCTAATGCTTGTGCTTGCAAAGGTTTTCATAAATATTTCCATAGAATATACAAACACAGATTTTTAACTAGAGGGTTTTCAGAAAATATTTAAGGAACTCTTATGAAATTTGATATTTGAAATATTTCAGTACCCTATTTTATCTGTGTTATGTATAAATACAAAAAGACAAGAAAGAAAAACAAAAAAGCCGAGGTATTCAATATTTATCAATTAAAAAAAGAAATCTAACTCTTTCAATTATTGTGACAGTTTTAAAAATAACATCTTTTGTAATGCATTAAATGGTTACCATGGTGAATAATTCTTTTACTAATATCCTTTTGATATAAACTATGTACATACTATTTGGGGAAATTGTTCTATTTCATTAAATGTCTTGATTTTAAAAAATAAAATACAAATGTTTATGATGACAGTCATAATAATTTGAAGAATAACAATAAGGTCATGAATAATTTCCCTCAGACATTGAAATATTCACATATCATTTCATAGCTGTGAAAATTATGGTGAAAATATCTGTAAAGCCTTAGGTTAAATCTTCTAAGCCATATAAATGGAGAAAGATTGATTAGAAAATTTAATAATGTTTGGTTTCAAAACTGGCTTAAGTGAAAATTTTTTACCATTCATTTTAAAGGCTTCAACTCATTATATCTTTAGAAATAATAATTAGTTATTGTATATTCTGCATACTCTTTACCAATCATTTGATTCATGACTTATATCCAATAAGATAAAAGGACACCTACATTAGGAGCTGTAAGTTATTATAGAAGTATGACTCTGGAAAGAAAAGCCATAAATATATAGCTTAAATGAAATGTAAGATAATTTGCCAGAGTGTCACACTAATGCAATATAATCATGCTAGTTTCTGAATTTAGAAAAAAAAAATCAGGTTTAACACTAAACAAATTAGTAGACTACAAAAGAGTAAAAGACAAAAAAATCTTCAGTGGTAACACTTTTAAATGTCTTTCTTGTTTTCTTCTTCTTCTTTTTTTTTTTTTTTAAAGCAAATGATGTTATATTAAACATATTGTTTTTAAAATGCTTTTTTAGAACAAACACAATGTATAATAAAACATCACACATTTTTGATATTAACAGATGTATAGTATGTCTGCATTTTGTTGTACTGGAATTGCTTCACAACCATCTCTTGGTATTTAGATAATTTCCCATTCATCTCTATTTTAAACAATGCTACAATAAAAATTGTTTACCTGCTCCTCTGTATACCTCTACACTGATGTTCTAAAGATAAATTCTTGGATTTGGAAATGCTGGATGAAATAGTTTTCATACTTCTGGATTCAGTTCTGACATATAAAGATCTTGAAACTCATCACTTCCAACCTCGGAATGAGAAAATAAGCTGAACAGACTGAAAATGAACAACTTTTCTTGGATACCTCAGATAATTGAGGTTGCAGAACAGAGCACCTCTCTGAAATCGGTAGATACATGTCACTCTTGAATCCTATGCTATAAACTTAACATGTAGCAGAACCTGCTAAAGCCATAATCTGATAAAAACATTGCATACTTATGGGCACCTGTCTGGCTCACTTGGTAGAGCATGTGACTCTTGATCTCTGCATTTTAAGATTGAGCTCCACTTTGGGTATGGAGATTACTTAAAAAGATAAAGTCTTTGAAAAAAAAAAAAAAAACAACAACAACAACCATTGTGAGGCACCTGGGTGGCTCACTTGGTTACCTATCTATTGGTTTTGGCTCAGGTCAGAATTTCAGAGTTGTGGGATCAAGCACCCCACTCCAAAAATTAGGCTCTACACTCAGAGGGGAGTCTGCTTGAGATTCTCTTCCTTTCCCTCTGTCCTTCCCCTCCTCTCTAAAATAAATGAATAAATCTTAAAAAAAAAAATTAAAAACCACATTGCATGTAAATTACAACAAATTGTGGGAGGCTAAGTATGGACTGGCACAGGAGTGAGAAATTGCTGAGGTTGCAATCTTATGGTGTGCAAAGGTAGACAGGAAATAGGCCATGTGGACACTTTGGTGGGTTTTATATTCAGGAAACACATCAGGTTCTCACAGTAAATGGCTAAAAAATCCCCTTTTAACTATAATGCATGATGAAGAAATGTAATTGAAATAAAGCCAGAATATTCTCCATAAAATAGCTAATTTTCCAGGGGTGGTGAGGAAGAAAAAACAAAAAAAAAAAACTTTACCAGGGTCTTATCTCACCTGAAGGAAGAGCATTTTCCTGACACCAGAGCCTGCAGCATATTGTCCTATCTAAGGGGAGGGGGAGAAAGACTAAAAAGCATCTGTGAAGGTCACTGCCAAGGAGCACAGCCCCATTTTAAAAATATTGTTTAAGCACAAGATTATAGAGGGCTGTCCTCCCCACTCCTTATACCCCCCCAAAAGAATGCACACTGGTGAGAAATTATCATTGCTAATGTGTTTAATCGACCTTCTCTTTCTGTTCCACTATATGGCACTTTTCCCTTTTCTAAATCTGTCACAAACTTATTCCAATAATTATAAAAAGAATCAATGAGAGAGTGTAGAGTGCTTTGGACAATTCCATTCCATCCATTCAAGAAGGAATTATGATCTTCATCAAGAATAGGTCAATAACATCAAATTAAATAATTAATGGAAAACTATCATGTTAAATAGTTTTCAGTAAGTACTTTTTTCAACTTCCCACGATATGAAAGAGAGTATTTTTGTTAAAAAGGTATGAAGTTAGTAAGATTTGAATAGAGGTTACCCCATTCTTTAGAAGTTCTGTTTCATCTAGAGCTGTTTCTCCTACCCAATCCTTCTGTTGTTGCCATGCACTTATGTTTTTTTGATATTTCAGTTATTTTATGAGTGCAAATGTTCCAATGCCTGTCATTCTGATGTTAAAATTAGTGTAATCATCAACCTTTACAAAAAATTCCTTTTCCTTGGCATTCTATTCAAAAATTTCTAATGACTTCAATGTTTGACTGACAGTAGCTATGTAGAGCCATTTATTTGTGAGTCATAAGAAACCTAATGTCAGAAATTAGTAAAATTCTAATGGTAGAAAATCTATTTTATAGATATATTTTAAAAATATTTTTAGTATTTCATACCCAGAAAACTTTCATGCAGTTATTTTTCTAATACTTCATGTCATTTATTAAAATGTATACCAGTGAAGCTCGAATTTCATATTCAAATTAGTCAATTAACAGTTATAATAACCAATAATTCTTGGTTATTGGTAACAAGAATATACGGGACATAGGTACCTTCATGAGTGGGCAAGTAAAAAAGAGCAAATATAAGATTTTTAAAGAATATCTTAATTTGTATCATACCCTCTCATTCAAACTGGGCAACTTTCAAGAAACAGTTATGAAATACTAAGGCTTCCAGGACCTTGGAATTTATTCAGTGAATCCTGTCACTTAGGGTAAAGCTATCAAAGTCACTCATACCCCTTCTTTTTAAATACTGTCATCAATGATAAACTACTCCTTTACAGAACAGTCTGGTCTGTGTATTGACACATTTTGATTCTAGGGAGATTTTTTTTGTAATGCGTTTTTTGTAGTTTCTCTCTCATTTCCGCCCCCCCCAGCACGAACATTTTCTTTCCTTCTTTCCTCCCTCCCTCCCTCCCTATATCCCTTCCCTTCTGTCTCCTTCCTTTCATTCTTTCTTCTTTAATTTTCCTTTCTTATCTTTCTTCCACAAATACCAAAATCTTCCTTGGTACTAGGCATCATGATAGGTGCTATGGTTATGGTGATTAAAATAGAACCTCTATTTATCAGTAAAATATAGTGCATTTGACAGGTGCCCTGAGAGCACACCAGAAAGGCTGATAACTCAGTTACAGAAAGAACAGGAGAAAGAGACATTGTGTCTCTTCTAAAGCTTGCAGCTTACCCTAGAAGTATGCAGACAGGAAGGAAAGCTGTTTTAGAAACAGTCATGTGTGAAGCCTCTGAAGAAGGGGCCAAATGCAATTCCTAGATTTAATTTTAGCAATCGATACTGCATATTTCAGTTTTCAATAGCCATATATGGCTAATGTTTAATGTATTAGCAAGAATAGATGTAGAGCATTTCCATCCCCAGAGAAAGTTCTTTTCAACAAATTTGGCCTAAAATTTAACATTGTAATTGCTCTATATTTTCAATACCAATCAACTTTCCCAATGAGCTCTTGCTGTAGAACTACAGTTCATTAGTCTCGCTTTTATAAATCTCCCACTTTCCCCATGCCATCGTTTTCTTTCTTTCCCAGTTTAAGCATTATAGTCAGTTATTCTCACATACTGAGTGTGGTCTCAACTTCCTTATGCCCATGTATTGCTTCTTTGCTTTCCATATTCTCTTGATAAAACCACAATTACAAGTATCCATCTCTGCCTGTACCTACGCTTGAACTACATAAGCTGACCAACCTGAAGAAAACCATATAGTCATGCAAACTGTTCACACATTATTATGTGATCACTAATTACAGATGACTTTTTTATGATTTTTATGACAATCATACTCTATTCCTCTAGTCCATTTATTTTCCCACTCTCTTGGGTAACTATTACATATGTTCTCCAAACTTCCTCAAACCTCTGCTTACCTCTTGACTTATTCCACTCTGAAGATAAAACCATCAGAAAAGAACTTTGAATAGCTTTCTCTACCAAGTCTAACAATCCACCTGTAGTAAGTTCTGCTTTCTCTTCTATTATTTTGGATGAAGTCTCTGTGTTTAAAATGAATGCCAGCACTTTTACTAGGTTACTAGAAATCATTCTTTATCATTCACTCAAAGACTAGAACAAAATTTTCATGATCACTCTCTTGAATTGTCAACTTTTCCCTCTCCTCCAGAGCTTTCATGCAAAAAACTCCCATATTTAAAGTGGAAATCCACTTGACCCCACCAGCTTCTATGATTACTATCTATTTCTCAATTTTGTTTGTAGAAAAGATCCTTCAAACAAATTTTCTGTGTTCACACTTTTCATTTTCTTTTCTATTGTCACCTGAACCAACTCTAAATAACCAGTCACAGTCATGAAGCTGCAGAAATTGTTCTTAATGTCATAAAAATATCTCCCTATTGCTAAACCCAATAATCAATTCTCATTACTCTAGTCAGTAAAACTCACAACAGCATTTGACATGATTGATCATTTTCTCTCTCTCTCTCTCTTTCTCTCTGCTTCCAGAACAAAGCAATTTTTAACTTTGCTTCTTATTTAATTTTTCTTAGTTTTCTCTGGTTTTCCTTCATTTCAGACCTTAAGCTCTGCACTACTCTAAGAATAAGTCATTAGGCTCTTCTCTTTTCTCCCACCAGCCCCCTTATGTGAATCTGTGCAGCTTTTTAGGTCTAAACAACATCTATATGCTGACAACTTCCACATTTACATTCGACAATCTGGCTGCATATATGATTTCCTCACGTGGATGATTAATAGGCATCTTGAACTTAATATCAAAGTTAGCACCTACTCTTCCTCCCTAAAATCTGCTCTAGTCATTATCTCTTGGTTCTCTTATCCTATCCTTAGCTTTATTGTTTTTCTATCAGGTTGTCTGGGTTTCTATTCTTTTAACATTTCCAGTATATTCTTACCTTCCGGCTGAAACACACTTTATGTGGATTTACACTGTCTTGCTGTTTCACCTATGTCTAGGTCTCTGCTCAAATGTCAGCTTCTCAGTGAGACCTCCTCCCTAACATTCCTCTATTTTTCCTGATTTTTTCTTTATAACATTTATCAACATGCTACACATTTTTACTTTAAAAAGATTTTTCATGGATAAAGAAATATAAACGTTATGAAGTGCATACATATTTCTCTATTTTGTCACCCACATGTGAAAAGAAGGATATGTATAGATATTCTTTGACAAAAAATACTACGATTAGTCTGTGAAAATTTTTGTTCCTGGACTCATGGTTGCTAAGTAGCCTATATGTATATATATATACACACATATGTGTGTGTGTGTGTGTGTGTGTGTGTGTGTGTGTGTAGCCTCCTCTATATCTATATTTAACTTTTTGTTATCTAGATCCTGGGTAGTATTGTAACCCCTTTAACTATGAAGAGTAATGCCTTCTAAGCTTATGTGGAAATATACTAAGATTGCAAGAAGGAGGAGTGGCCAGATAATAGGAGGAAACCCAAAAGAGTAATGCATCAGAAATCTGAGGAAAAATACTGCTTGAAGGTGGAGGAAGGTGACCAGTTTCTTCAAATAAATAAGCTTCAGGGAAATAAAAAAGATATGAAGAGAGAATATATAGATTAATAACAATTTAAAAGATGAATCAACAAATTGAAAATTATGTTCTTTTTTGGATTCTGATTTAAAAGAAATCTTAAAAAATGTATGAAAGAAATTTATAGTTATGTATATAAAAGAATATTTTTTGCTTTAGAGATGCATTATATTTATTTACTGATAAAATATGATGTCTGCAATTTGTTTTAAAATAAGACAAATTTTAAAATAAGGGGAGATAACATGTGAAGATAACAAATTGAAGATATATATGAAACTAGAGTAATCATGAGTTGGTAAATGTTGAAGCTGGGTAATAAAGGCATGAAAATTTATTATACTCTATATCTGTATATGTTGGAAATTTTCTATAATAAAAGTTGAAAATATGGAGGAGACAGTGATGAACGTTCCACTGAAATATATTTGGGACACTGAAATATATGCTCTGTATTTCATGTCATTTTATTGGAGTTATATAATAGAGGCTGAATTAAAGTTAGTAAGATGTGAGTGGTAAAGAAAACAAACAGAAATATGAGGTAGATAAATGAGGTAACACAGCACTTTCGAAATGTGCCTTAAAATGCTTTTATTCCTGCAACCAATATCCATGCAGAGCACAAGACTTATGTTCACCCAGTGCATGAGGTAACATGTATAGTTGCCTAAAACCAGAAAATAAAGACGACTTTGAGAGTTCAGAGTCAGCTGTTAATAAATTAAGAGATAGATGGTAAGACTGGATATCTTATGTTTAGCCAGAAGAATGGATTTCATTTTTATCCTCATTACCTACTTTCTGGCTGGGGGTAGTGGAACACAATTTTAGAAGAAGATAAACAGAAGGTCCGTTTGATTTTTTCACACACCTGCTTACCAGTGTTTAAGATATCTAAAAAAAAAAAAAAGAAAAAGAAAAAAAAAAGAAAAAGAAAAAGGAACCTTGTGAACACCACCATTTTTCAGGTTGTAGTTAGAAAATGGTAACTATTACATACATAATGTATCAATGGACGTAAGGACTACAAGAGAGATATTGGGATGGTGTATTTGTATATTCTTTATTATGTTAGTCACCATACAGTACATCATTAGTTTTTGATGTAGTGTTCCATGATTCATTGTTTACATATAACACCCAGTGCTTCATGCAATACACACCCTCCTTAATACCCATCACCAGGCTAACCCATCCCCCCCCCCCCCCCCCCCTCCAAACCCCCCCTTTTTTTCCAATCCCCCATGGCCCCCCATGCCCCCCCCCCCCCCATTCCCTTCTACATCAAAGGTTTTATAACAAGGTTAGCAGGTGAGGACAGGGAATGGTTCACATGTGGGTGAGATGGCCTCGGCCAGAAGTCTGCATGGGACTGTTATCTGACACTCTCCAGACTGCCTCAGAGCCTTTTCTATTTTTGGAAGAGGGTGACATGGATAGTAGGTCACAGCATTTAACAAGGGAAGGGCTGACACTTCCCAGACACGCTGCCTGTATTCTGCTGTGTTCTGTGGGCCCATGACTTCCCTTACTACTCTCTTCCCTCACTTGTGAGTATAAAACCTGGAACCTGAGGCAAAGAATAAAAACAGAAAGTTTTAACTAGACTGTGACTAATTTATACATCACAAATTGATTCATTAGTCACTGGATTGGACTAAATTTAACTAAAAGCAGTTAAGTTATCTGTCATTAGACAGACTGGGGACTCAGAGTCAAAGATTAAAAGTCAGCTCTAAAAATAAAGAATAGCCCAATTCCTAAATCTGAATAAGTGAATGAACTAGTTAGTTATGCCTCTTTGAGAAAACTGTAGGAAAAGTTTTTTAATAGAAAACAAGAAATAAGGTATGATATCCATAAGGTAATTTGGGATTAAGGACTGGATCAAGATAAATATTTTACTTAATTCAGGAGATAATCATGTTTAAGAGCCAATGAGAAAGATCCATTGAAAGAGATTTTGAATATTCAAGAGGAGTAAGAGATAGTGTTAATTTAAGTTTCTGACAAGCCATGAAAAAAAAAATTAAAGGAGATAAACATGAAGTTATTGCCATTATGGGAGATGGCAAGATGGGCTTGATATAGGCAGGTTAATAGATAGCCAAATGAAAGAGAAAATATTTGATTTTGTGGTCACCCAAATCCATCTTGGGATGGATTTTATTTTACTAATGTATTTTACTAATATATCTTCTGAACCAATTTGTTGTTAGTGCCCATTGGAATATTTTCCAATCTTAAAAAAAGAAGGTTGAGGGGATGAATAATAGAAATGTTACATAACTCAGTAGGGATATTTTAAGGCATATTTATTTTTCATATTTTATTTTGCATCATGCATATACAATATGTGCACAAATATGAATTTTGGAAAGTTCTGCAAATATAAAGAAACAAATATTAATCTATCTTGTTCTTTAATTTGAGTGATGGTTGAACGGATATATTCAGTTTGTGAATTTATTAAGCTATGTACTTCCCATAAGTGCACATTTTAAAATGTGTATTACATGGCAGTAAAATGTTTAAATATTCAATACTAACTTCCCAGCTCAGAGCAGTCACGTATACCATAATTAATGTTTGGTGTTTTTTCTGCAAATGTTTTATAGTATAAATAGTAATCTCTATTAGGGGCTAGAAAACTATGAACTGGAGCCAAATCCAGTGACTGATTTTTTTCTGTTAATATATAAGTTTTATTGGAACTGAGCCATACCATTTGTTTATGTATTGTTTTGGGCTACTTTTGCAGCAGAGTTGAATAATTGTAAAAGACAATTTAAGGCCCACAAAGCACAAAATATTTACTATCTCACCCTTTACAGAAAATGTTTGCCAATTCCTACTATACACTCTTTTCTTTCTTTTTTTTTAAATTACATAATTACATCATGAATGTATATAAATAAATATACTGAATTTATCTGCATCATACTTTACCAAATATAATTTTTTATTTTATTTTTCTGTGTTTCAAGATTCACTGTTTATGCAGTACACCAAGTGCTCCATGCAATACGTGCCCTCCTTAATACTCACCAAATATAATTTATTTAGTTATTTGCCAAATTATGGAAGTTTTTTTTTTAATGTTTTATATCTTTGCTCCTGAAATTTTTGTTTAAATTTTATAATATTTTCCTAAGAATATATTCTAAGAAGGATAGACATTAAAACAAAAGGCATTACTTCATAAACCTTCCGAGTATGTATTAGTAAATTGATTTCCATATATATTCCACTCGTGTGCTTCCCATCAGCAATCATACAAATATTCAGGAACCATTTACATTGTTTTCTGCAATGAGTATTACTAAAATAAAAATAGCCTTATTAAACATGATATGGTTTGTTAGTTAACTTAAAAATAATTTAAACTAGAAAATCATAGAAATGCATTATATACATCACTTGTCATGTCTATTTTTTACAGAATAATTTGAATATTTACAATTTTACTGTAAATTTTCCACAATACTTTTTTTTTTACTTTTAATTTTTTATTTTTTATAACATATATTTTTATCCCCAGGGATACAGGTCTGTGAATCACCAGGTTTACACACTTCACAGCACTCACCAAAGCACATACCCTCCCCAATGTCCATAATCCCACCCCCTTCTCCCAGACCGCCTCCCCCCAGCAACCCTCAGTTTGTTTTGTGAGATTAAGAGTCATTTATGGTTTGTCTCCCTCCCAATCCCATCTTCTTTCATTTATTCTTCTCGTTGACCAAACCTATTCAACACCTTTTCAAAAATGAATGAGAAATTGACTCTTTCCAAAACGTTCAACTCATTTTCCACAGAAACAAAGCTCTCTTATCTCAGTTCTCTTATCTCAGCCATAGATCATGGCTTATATAATAGTTAATCAACATATATAATTTGCATATATATTTGAAATAAGAGGCACCTGGGTGGCTCAGTGGATTAAACCACTCTTGGTTTCTCTTGGTAGACTCTTGGTTTCAGCTCAGGTCATCATCTCAATCATGCTATGATTGAGCCACATGGTGGGCACCGTGCTCAGTGAAGTCTGTTTGAAATTGTCTCTCCAGCTCCCTCTGCCCCTTCCACTTGTGCTCTCTACCACTCTCTCTAAAACCAATAAATAAATCCTTAAAAAAAAGAGAAAAGAAAAAAGTTAAAATATACCAACTGTTGATAAGTATACCACTTAGTGCAACATTCTAGTACTTAATCTATTAACCATGATAATTCTTTCAGTGGGTATCAATGACTATATTTTACAATAGAAATAGTAGGCTTTACATTGAATAGGTTTTTATGTTAATTAAGTCATTTTATAAGTTTTTAATAGGTTTTGAGTAATATGTATGTGTGTTTGTGTGTGTGTAAAGCTAATCAACCTTTTTAGAAATATATTTCTCCCTTTCCTCTATTCATTTTCATTTTGAGACCATCTAGAATTTTTATTTCCAAATTATTGCTTTTTAAACATTTTTCATCAGTTAGACTGAACAAATTTTAGTTTACTTTCCAATATCATTTCTTGTATCTCATGTTCTTTTTAGATTTTTTAAAAATTTCTATTTTTAGTTATAATATGGTGAAAATATTAAACAATGTCATTTTAATACATGAAAATATATGAATGACTTTTTGTTCAACAGAACTAGTGATACTTTGGGCTTATTTGTATGAGTTTAATGAGCTGTTCATATATGTGTCTGTCTGAAAACATTTAGCTATATTTTAAAATAATACAATGGCATATGCTTAAGGATATTAGTAAAATAACATTAGCCATCATAATATTTCTAAAATACATTACAGTGAAATCCTTGACTAAAACACCTACTGAAATGTAATAAATTGGTGTTTCCATATATTTTAAAACTCCCATAACTTCTCTAGATAAGTTTGAAGGGTCTTCCTTTCACCTAATGTATTTGAATATCATCATATATAGAGTTATTTTTAAAATCTGAGTTATAGTTCAGTGTAAAAAATATTATGTAAACTTTTTAGAATCCTGAAAACATAATTAAAGTTGATGGAGAGTTAATCTGAATATAGATCCACATTTAACGTTACCTTTCACATGATGTTACATTAGTTCAAACATGGTACTATTGACATTATTAAAGAATCATAATAAAATGCCTACCTCTGATAAATATTTGAAATGTGTTATCTTGATTTCCATTTTTGAAAGAAAATGTGAAGCCATATTAAAAAGAATTTAAACACAGTTTACTTTAAACCCTTTATAGCTTTATTGAAAGTCAAGATATGACAGTTTTAAACCTGATGGTTACTAGAGGAGAGGTGTGGGGGGACTGGCATAACAGGGATGGGGATTAAAGAGTACACTTGACATGGGCACCAGGTGCTGTATAGATTAGTTTCAGGTGTACTGAAATAATAAAATATTATAATATATAATAATATATTCAGTACACCTGAAACTAATATTATATTGTATATTAACTAACTGGAATTTAAATAAAAACTTAAAAAAAAAAAGACATGAGAGTTTTAGTTTCAAAATCAGAAGCCCTCTCTTTTTACATCATTGCAGTTAATAGCTCAGACAAAATAACATTTTTCTTTTTTATTTTATTTTATTTATTTATTTGACAGACCGAGATCACAAGTAGGCAGAGAGGCAGGCAGAGAGAGAGGGGGAAGCAAGCTCCCTGCTGAGCGGAAAGCCCAACATGGGACTTGATCCCAGCACTCCAGGATCATGACCCAATTCAAAGGCAGAGGCTTTAACCCACTGAGTCACCCAGGTGCTCCCAAAATAACATTTTTCTAAACATTTTGTCTCTGTGAGAAATTGAAAAAGAGTAAGAGAATATCAATTACCAGAATGGCCTAAGTAAAAAATAAATTACAAAAGCAATAGAATCTCAATACTACTGCATCGCAGTAGGACACATGTACCAATAGAAATGACTTACTTTAGGGGCGCCTGGGTGGCTCAGCGGGTTAAGCCTCTGCCTTTGGCTGGGATCATGATCTCAGGGATCTGGAATCAAGGCTTGCATTGGGCTCTCTGCTCATCAGGGAGGCTGCTTCTCCCTCTTCCTCTGTCTGCCTCTCTGCCTGCTTGTGATCTCTCTCTTTCTATAAAATAAATAAATAAAATATTTTTAATAAAGAATTGACTTACTTTAGAACGTTAGAAATGTTCTACAAACATAATGTGTTAGGGGCAGGAAACATGTATAAGGTATGTGTAACTTTTACTGAGGACGTCTCAGCGTGAAAGAGAAATTTCAATCAGTTTCCTTTCTGCACTGCTGAAAATATGAGTGAGGTCATATCCACAAAAGCATCAGAAACTTACACAAATTTAAACCAAGATATAATATGGTATAATAAACTAATTGATGAAAACCTAAGGGTACATATAAAAAGCCCAAGGATTCTTTCTGCTATTGGAGTTGGGAAATATATCTTAACCATATTCAGAACTATAGGAACTTTGGTCAATTGACTTCTTTACCATCCAAAGACATTTTTGTTTTCAAAGGCATTAAAACAATGATGCAAGTAGACAGATTTACTTTTTGTGATAGTGGCACTTTGCTAGTAGAGCTTTCCAATAAACTCCAAATCATCTTCTCAAAATTCACATTGGAACAGGAAGACACTGATTATCCACTGGTAGTAATCAGTTTTTTTGTGTTTTTGACACAATTCTGAATATAAGAAATTGAGTGGCATAATTGAAGAAATTAGAACATTCACAAGCAACACAAAAGAAGTCATCATTAATTATAGTAAAATTAAGTGCTAAAGTATAAAAATATCTTCTACTGTCTATCAACACATCTAAGTTAATGTACTATTATGTGTTTGGTTGTCCTTCAACATTTTGATGTCACTGTTTGAATTAAACTATTAAATTGCCTAAATTCCTTAATGCAAAACTGAACCTCACAATGACAAAATTTGCCTTTCCTGATTAGGGAGAATTTTTAAAAGATTTTAAACAAAGAGAAAAATAGCTAAAAGCTAGTTGCATTATTTCCTCCTCACAATTGCTTGAGCATTCTTTTGGGAATTAATACAACTGTCAGTGCAGGTGGCACTACCAGCTAAATAGGGTGATTTGAATTAAGTGATGGATCTACCCAGAAACATGTCTCAACCTTGATTTTCTGGATTTCATCAATTCTTACTATTTTAGAACTATGAAAAAACTTACAAACCAAGTTGCAAAGGTTAGAGCAGAAAACAAACAAAACCTGGGAGAAAGACACAAGATTTGATGTTTTTAACTGAAGTGAGGTTTTTTAAAAAAAAGTCTGGCTTGAAGTAATGCAAGGAAGAATAGAGGACTTGTGGGCATCAGGGGAGTGAAGAGGGTAAAATTTCATACCTAGAGAGATGTTGCCTACAGTTGCCAGTTTAGAATTATGCAACATGAGCATGCATACTATATACAAATTATTGGTCTAAACCTAAGATTTCAGATTTGAGTGTCCTTTAGGAGTTCAGCTCGAATAAGTATCGATTTTATTTCTTTTTATTTCTTTTAACTGGCATATACTGAAATATTTCACATTATGAAAGCACAGGACCACAAGAAAAAAAATCTCAAAACTTAAATTTCAAATGATTAATCTTAATATTTGAGCTAATATTATTTTTAAGATTATTTGGGTTTGGGCATAGTAATATTTTTATGGTTTAAGATCATTATGAAACCAACATGCAATAAAAATTGTCATTGTCTATAATACCCATTAACCTCCTTCTGTCTTTTTTACAAGGGGTTTATCCATATGTAGAATTTTTCATATTTTGAACATATAAATAGTGATATGCTATATACAGTTTTCTTTATTACCTTTCTAGTAATTAATATATAGCTTAAAGATGTTCCTTGTTGTAAGTACATGCCTTTTTTTCCCCTAGTAAAAACCCATTTCCTGAGATAAGATTAACTTCTCTTTCTTAGCGTAATGTCTCCTAGGTTTGGTCATGTTGTCACAAAAGTCAAGATTTCCCTCTCCTTAGAGACTGAATGATATTCTGTTATATGTAAATACTGCAGTTTCTTATTCATATTTTGATAGATGTTAATGTTGCTTCCATATCTTGGCTATTATGAATAATACCACAATGAGCATAAGAGTGCAGATATGTCTTAGGTATCTTGCTTTTAATTCTTTTGGATATCCAGAAGTAGAATTGTTGGATAAGATAATGGTTCTATTTTTATCTTTATGAGGACTCTTCTTACTTTTCAAATAGTTCCTGCACCCAGTGCCCACAGTAGCCAAACTGTGGAAAGAGCCAAAATGTTCATTGAGACTTGAATGGATAAAGAATATGTAGTATGTATGTATGTGTGTGCACATATATGTGCACATATATGCGCGCGCACACACACACACACACACAGCCATCAGAGTGAGATACATCAGTCAGAGAAAGACAATTACAATGTGGTTTCACTCATATGGAATATAGGAAACAGTGCAGAGGATCATAAGGAGGGAAAACTGAGTGGGAAGTCATCAGAGAGGGAGAAAAACCATGAGAGGCTCTTAACTATAGGAAACAGAGGGTAGCTGGAGGGGAGATAGGTGGAGGGAGGGGGTAATTGGGTGATGGGCATTAAGGAAGACACATGATGGGATGAGTACTGGGTGTCATATGCAACTGATGAATTACTGAACTCTACTTCTGAAACTAATCTTGTACTATATGTTGGCTAATTGAATTTAAATAAATAAATAGATAGATAGATAGCTGCAATCTTACCCTCTTATGTTCCAACCAACAATGTACAAAGGTTGCCCTTTCTCCACATCTTTGTCAATGCTTGTTTTTTTTTTTTTTTTGTAATAGGCATAATTTTGCTTATTGAGATATAATTGCCATGGAACATTGGGTAAATTCAAGGTGTATAATGTGTTATTTGATACATTTGTATATTTCAATATGGTTACCACTGTAGTGTTAGCTAACCTTTATCACCTCACATTATCACCTGGTCAGGTGCATATTTAGATATCCTTTTCTTCTTCTTTTTTTTTTTTTCTGAGCATTTTTTTCATCTATTTCCTGATTTTCCTACTGTGTTGTATTTTTTAAATTGGCTTGAAAAATGCATTTATATAATCCATGGCAATATCACCCTTTTGCAGTCATTTCACCCAGATGTACTAGGACCCACATGAGATATTAAGGATGGAGTAAGAGGCTGGGGAAGGCATCACTGATGGTTCAAACCTGGGAAAACACCGCAGCCTTCACCATGGGAAAGTTGTTAAGGCCTCCTGGATTCCTCTACCTACTCTTCTAATCTTGTAGATAAAAAGTCTTACTTTCCCCCTCACATTTTTCTGGGTCATTCTTTTGAGAATAGATATAAATATCAGTGGAGACCACAGTACAAGTCCAGAGTGATTAAAGTGATGTAAATTGAGGATTCCTGGAAGATAAATCTTCCTAAGCACATGTCCCCTTCTTGATTTTCTGACAATTTCCTTGTTTTTGTTTTGTTTTGTTTTTTAAGCCTTTAGGGTTAACCTATCAAATGCCATTCTAAAATGTGAGTTGGAAAGTGAATCATTAGAAAATTATTACAATGTGAGTTTAAAAGTAAAATAGAACAAAAACCTAAGACAGGAATTGATAGTTTTGATCCAAGCAAGATTAAAAAAACAAAGAGAAAGAAACAAGTAAACAAAGGTTTTTGCCTGAAATTACAAAAGGAATCACAGAGAACTTATCATAGGGAGGGAAGAGTAGAGATGGTAACAATACATACATCATTACTTTGCCATGTAATTATTTTTTTCTCTGTAGTCTAGGGAGATTGCTTAAAGCCCTCATCTATTTTCTCTTAACCTCTATGCCTCACGAAGGGGAACAGTCTCTGGGGGAAAGGAAAGGAAGGTTGTGAAAAGATACAGTACATTTCAGTGTGATTTTTCTTTTGTTAATTAATTTGACTTCTCAGCTCTTGACTTTCTAGGTTGTTCTCTAATGCCTTCAAATAGGTGGGAAGTTTTGTTTCAAATTTGTTTATTGTTTTTATATTTTATTTGTTGTTACTGTTTTAGTAATTTATCAATTGCTTTTTAGAGTTCTATATGCAATAAAGTGTATCTAGTACTTACCAACCTATATGGAAGTATAATTCCATTGATGATTAATGATGATGATGATAATGTTTTTACAGACACAGAGAGAGAGTGTGGGGAAGGAAAGGGCAAAGGGATAGGGAGAGAGAGAAAATCTTAAACAGGCTCCATGCCCAGTATGGAGCCTAATGTAGGGCTTGATTTCAGGACCCCGAGACCATGGTCTGAGCTGAAATCAAGAGTCCAACACTTAACTGACTGAGCCACCCAGGTGCCTCCATTGGTTACTTTGAATTTATAAGAAATATTTGATTATAATATTCATCTGTTAAATGTATTTTCTCTGGTAAATATTCTTTATCTATTAATAATCTTTGATACTCTAACTCACTTTTTAAAATTGAATCTTGTCATTATGCTATGCTAGATCCTTTTATCATTACCTTTTACTGAATTCCTTGGATTTTTCTAAACCAGTTTAGGAAAGGAGTATCATACAACATTATGATTGGCTTTACAAAGCAAAGCATCAGTTATCTGAAGCCATAGTTTTTACTATTTTCTGTAAATATGGTTTGTCTACATTCTCATGTATCCTTGTTTCCTGTATTAATTCGAATAGTAGCAAGTCTGTGGAGTGCTGGCACAGCCTTATTCACCCTACTTCCAAAGTTAACAGACACAAAGAAGTTTTGTATCTTTCTATCTTAGATAATGCGTACTTTATTAGTAAGTATATTTCCTGATGGCTGGTAGTTTTCTGAGATCCACCACTACATGGCATTTTCATCTAGATTGCTCTCTAAGGCTATTGCATGATTCCTTCTTGACCTTGCATTTGCAGGCTTTTTATAATATTAGTTAATATGTAAATCTAAGTTTCATAATTATATTCTGCTGTATGACTGAAACATTTTATAATTAAGAAGGTAATAGTAACATGATATTATGAGGAATGAAAAGGAAGTGTCAAGGACATTTTGAGAAATCTCACTTATGTAATTAAGAATTTTATCAATCTGACATTAAATAACTGACTGGAAACTGCCAATTCTGAAAAAATTATCTCTTAATGTCATTTTTTTTTTGGTTGGATATTTGACTTTCCTTAGTACTAATCAATCTATTATTTTGGCATATCACTTATAAAACTCTTTACATTATGTCTCTTTTACTTGTTTGATTCTAGGTATATCTACATTTGGATATATGTTCTGTCTCACAAATCATATATTGAACTTCTAAAGAATAAGATCATTTTTTATCATTTTCCTCTCACATGGGGTTCTGCACACAGCGATGATGTAAATGTATCTGTAGATCATTAACCAGTTAGCCATCTATCTTTATGTTAGAACTCTTAACTATAAAAGTTCCAAGCTTGTTCCTATTGGCAATTTGGCTTCTTAGAGAAGACTGCAAATTGTGATTAAACAGAGTCTTGATTTATAACTGTTGTCTGTCGGTGTGTTTGTTCTAAGGGTGCAAGTCTGTAAATGCTGGTAACTCTACCATATGACTTCAAAATTTGCTAGTATTCAGTTCTAATTATTTTATTTAACTAGTATGAAAACTGCAAATGTCTACTTTAATATATATAGTAAATAAATTATATCTTTTTTTCATTTAACCCTTTTTAGTCTTCAAGAAAGCTTTTAAGAGAGTGTCTTTTCTAGTCCAAAAAGAAGTGACTACTTAAAAAGTCCCAAATGACTTCACAGGTGAGTCTGGGATTTAGGTGGGATAGTATTTAGATGGAATAACATTCTCTGTACTATAAAACAGTTATTTGCTGTTTTATTCAGTAGACTATCATTAGAAATAAATAATATTTATTCAGTAGAATATCACACAACAAAAATTTTTTAAACCTCTTTGACAAAACAGTATTGTGCCCAATGCTCTTGCCCTTATCAAACATCACAACAGAGATTATTTTTAGAAAAATGGTCCCCTGTCATATCAAGACAACATAGCCGATAAGATCAATGTCTATATACACCAGTAAAATAGACATTTAAATCAATAAGACTTACTATAAATACTTTTTGATAATAGTATCAATGTGTGCTATATATGCTTTAGTTTCAACTAAAGATCTATCATCTCTCAGAAGGTAAAATTAGTAGTTCTGTTGTTGTCTACCTCTCTGGTTACTATATGTTGCAAATAACTGAGAAAAATGTATTCATTTTAGAGTATATTAAACTTAGGATTTATTATATATCAAAATTCATATTACTAGAAAGTAATGTAATTTAGCTTACCAAATTTTATATTCACATAAAATCAGACCAAATAACTATTGAGATTATGATGCAATTTTTATCTTTAAAGCAATAAATCTATTCATTTTTTTGACATAATCAGATTTGACCCAGTGGTATACAAGTCGTGGAATAGAATTATACTTTATTTTTGAGCTTATTACTCTTTGAAGATAAAGTGTTGCCTTTTTGTTTGGAATGGGAAACCCAACTCTGAGTTTTCCACTAAAATACTTCTTTTTATAATCACTCCTTATGGAAATGAAAAAAGAGCATAATCCAATAAATAGTGGATTAGTGCTGACACATCTTTAGAAGAGACTGACAGACATTTGGTTTTTTATGTCTGAAAATCCTGTCAACATTGGCATTTTTGGACTATACACAGTCTCTGAGCTGCAGTCAAGGCCATCTGTCTGAGTGGCAAACTGCCTATTCATAAATTAGTTGGACCATTTCATCAGGGCAAAAATGCCAAGGAATAATAACTACAAAAGAGCAGATTATATATTTCACCACCTGCTGCTACATCTATAGAAAACTCACATGCACTACTGTGTTGTTGTCACCAATATTGATGCTGTCTAATCTTCCTGATGTAGGCCCTAAAAAGAGGCATGATGGAGACATTTGAGGTTATCTAAGATGTTAATATAATTTACATATCAATCTTGAACTGAAAGGAACAGTCAAGAATAATTTGTGAAACACACATCCAGACAAACAAGTCCAGGAGATATTATAAGTAAGTTTATATATATGTAATAACATTGAAGTGACGGTTGTCATTGTAATACAATGTTGATACTTTTTTCACATGAGACAATTTCATTAATTATAATAAATTTTCTAATAATGAGAAAGGAAAAGAAAATGTATGGACCTGTGTGTGCATTTCATCAGGAAAATAGAATGTTTGAGTTTTCATATCAAGAACTTATAGGAAATAAATCACTCCACTTGTTTTCAGTTAGATAAAAAGTTACATAAATTAATATAATCTGTGTATAATTTACCATTTATTTTGTAATTCTTCTAATGATATCCAATGAATTCACTCAAAAGATTGTTGGTCTTTCCATGTGTCTTCTTAGGAATCAGGAATTAGTTCAACTTTTATCACAAACAGTTTGTATACAAACCTTCTTTTAGAGCCATTCATTTTCTTTCACATGAATACATTGATTTTCACAAAAAATAAGTGTGAAAATATTCTATAAATTAATTGATTACTTTAAATATTTTGGTTATTATATAACTTTATAACCATCTCATGTTTTGATTGTGAAAATGACCTAAGTTTTGTAACTTCTCTATCAGTTTCCACACACAGAAACTATATTTAGCAGTTTTCAAACCATCAGAGTATCCTAAGGCATAGGGAATGTACCTAGTGTAATAATGCAGACTGGTAAAGTTGATTGTGAAAGAAGTCAAAGCAGCTTTTGCATATTCTAAATATTCCTTCACTGTCAATTAAAAATGAAGGATTTTTTTATGATGAATAATGGAATAGCATATGAATGCTAATGGAAAGGAGCTGAGAGTAGTCACAATTTCTAATATATTATGTGGAATCCTGGCAATACGCCATAATGAAAGTGCTCAACTTATAATATTATGGGAGTTCTCGTGCCCCTTCAATATCAATCCAATATTCCACTATATCATCTTTCTTTTCCATGAATAAGATGTTGTAAAGAAATAAAATATGTTAGCTTTGCAGAATCAGCAAAACTTTGTGAGGCTATACCTTTTAAAAAATTAGATCCTTTTCCCACTTTGAATGACCCAGAAGTTTTAATTTAATGAAGTCATTAGCCTACAACATAAAGCCAACAACTTAGGAAGTCTATTGTTCAATATTCATACCGTTTCAACCTAACATTCTTATTGTTATACATGAAAATGTTCATTTTTGAATGATTATTTTAAGCTATAAGGTGTCGATACTGAGCTCTTCATGTCTAACCTCCAAGTATTTATTACACATTGGGTTATATCAAAGGCTGATTTTATTCTTAGAGTTTTTATTATAAACTGCATTATACCCACTTTAGGAATTTCAATTTTTTTAAAAGATTTTATTTATTTATTTGTCAGAGAGAGAGAGCAAATGAGCACAAGCAGGGGGAGTGGCAGGCAGAGGGAGTAGCAGGCAGAGGGAGAAGCAGGCTCCCTGCTGAGCAGAGATCTCCATGCTGGACTTCATCCCAGGACCCTGGGATCATGACCAGAGCTGAAGGCAGACACTTAACCAACTGAGCCATCCAGGGGTCCCAAATTTAAAAATTATAAATATAACATTATAAAGACTTAAAATCTCCAAACCTCATAAATAGCATTTATGTATCACAAAATAAAATGTAGAAATCAAACAAAAAGAATAAATCCTGTTCTTTGGGATTCAGAAAACAGATAGTAGATATTCCACTGAAGATAGAAAAAAAAGATCTGCGTGGTGGAGATACTGTATTTGAATTTGATCTTGGATAATCATTTGGGCAGGGAAACCAACCATCCCTAAAATGGAGGATGAAAATTGACCAAGAGAAAATCCAGCTACATCTCATCAATAAGTTATCAAGAAAAATCACAAGCAATAGCACTCTAATCAAGGGAGAGTGTCACAAATATAAATAGAGACCCACTCTGGGATAAAGGTATAAATGGAAGACTAAAGATCGAGGGTGAAGCAAGAACATTAAGTTGAAAAAAATCTTTAATAATCCTAACTGCACTAGATAGCTCTAGAGAAATTTTATGCCAGTGATGTGTTGACAGTAACCATAGTAAAGAAGTAAAATGGAACAAAACAAAACAAAACAAAAAATCTCAACTCTGGACTTGACTGACTAAATCCCCACAATATCCATCAAGCAGAAATTACTTGTGCCCTTTTCCAGGAATGAAAGTCTCTGCTGTTCTATGCCCAGAATTCAGTGACAAATACTCAATAAGAAACTGACAAAAAAAAGAAAAAAAAAAAAAAAAAAAGTCAGCACACTTTCAAGAGACAAAGCAAGTAACAAAACCAGACTCAGAGATGAGTCCATATGTCAGAACTAAAATACAGAAAATTTTAAATAACTATTATATTGTATAATATATAGTGTGTAATCACATTAAATTTTTTAGGGGAAATGCAAAATATGCATAATTATGGAGAATTTCAGAAGGTAATGGGAATAATAAAAGTCAAATAGAAATGCTGAAATTGAAGCTATGGTAACAAAGATGAATTTTTTTGAAAGACTCATAAGTGGACTCATCATAGTTGACTAAAGAATCAGGAAAATTGAAAATAGGTCATTTGAAATTAACCATACTACATACAGAAGAATTATAAGAAAGAAATAGAAGTGAGCATTCAAAAAATGTGTATTTCTGGAATAGCAGAAGAAAAGAGAGAAAATAGGAAAGAAATATTTAAATTGATAATGGCTGAAAATTTTCCAAAAATAATAAAAAAATTCACCAAAATTTAGGCCCAACAATCACAGTGGACCCCCAAAATTATGGACAACACACACAAACACATACCACCTAGACATTTCATAATTAAACTGCTGAAAATCAAAGATATAGAGAAAGTATTGGAAATACCCATACAAAAAGACTCCTTACATACAAAGAAACATAAAGAATAAACAGCAGGCTTATATTTTGAAACTGTGTAAATCAGAAGACAATGGGTGACTTCTTCAAAATACCAAAAAAAAAAAAAAAAAGTTATCAACCCAGAATTCTACACTGTACAAAAATATGTTGTTAAAGTGAAAGAAGAACCAACTTTAAACCAAATGAAGACTGAGATAATTTATTGTCAGCTTATCAGTGGGGGGAAATAGATTTGGTAATGAATTACTTGATTAAATATAAATGTGAAAAATGCAGTCGGATGTGATGTTGCATCTTAAGGAAGCAGTCTGAATAGGATTATAAATTTTGGAGGGGTAGCCATTTAGAGAAATGTAAAAACCAAGTCATCTCACAGAAACTGTTCAGAGATTGAGAAAGGCACTTGATTATGGTTTTGAAGTTGAATCCAGATATGGAAAAATTAAATAGACGTAATCAAAATATTTATGTGAGTAGTAACAAAAATTGTTGTGAAAAGAAAGCTATGGAATTAAGAAAAATAATAGAGAAATACTTTATTAATCAAATGTGTTTAATTAATTACACATTAATTATAAATTATAAATTAATTATAAATTAAAATTTATAATGTGGTGAAAGAGATTTACAGAGTGTTTTTCTGATTATATATTTTGGGTATTTAGTTAATTAACCCAATATCAATATTTAGCAAATGCTAATTATACATTAAAGATAACAATATTATATATTACAATTTAAAATTTTTAATGATTATGCTGTAAAATTTATGCCACCAAGTTTTTGCCAATTTGTGTCTTACACATTTATATCTATCCTTATAAGATAAAGGCAATAGCAATTAGTCCTTATAATAACTACAAATCAAAGTGCTTTAAGTAGAAGAGCACTTTTCTGTTAAGTAAGTTTAAATAGTTCCTCTCAAACTGTAATATACAAATCTTGTAAAAATGCAGATTCAGACATTATAACTGTGTGGTATCTGAAGTAATGCAATTCTAACATACAGAGCAGTATCTTTGGTATTGTCTGTAAACTATAGTTTGAGTAGCAAAACGGCATCAAGATAAATGGTAAGCAAACTCAAATTTTTAAAGCAGGGTGATTAATGAGACATTACCAAATGTGATGCAAGAAGAAGCTTGACAAATGCTTGCATATTAAATTTTTGGTGTTTCTTGCTGCTCTCAGAAACCAGAAATCAAGTAAAACACTCAGAGCTAGCCTGACAGTTGAAGAAATGCCAATTAGAAGAGAATCCAAGTTCTTCATAAAGTAGTCATCAAGCCAAACACCAAATGTACACGTTAGGTCATCCAGGCACTAGCCAATGTACAAGCTGCATACTAAGTAATGAGAGAGCATAGCAGAGGTCATTTAAGTTGGCTGAGACAGAGAACTCTACAACTAACCCACAGATGTGTCAGCTGTATAAATTGTGGTTCGAATGTATTAGCATTTGTATAGTTTGTTATACAATAATAGCTAATTAGTAAACTTAAACATCCAAGTTTCCATGATCTTTTTTAGAGTGTACAGTGTCACATTAATAGTATCAACCTAGATTTTTTGCCTCTTGATTCATCAGCTTTCGTATGACCTTAGATTCTATTAAAATCTTCCTTGCTTAGTGCTTTTGAGTCATAGGAGAATATTCCTTCTTCCTCCTCCACTTCAATCATGTTGATGGCCTTAGTCTCCTTTGTCTTGTGGTTGCCTCTGAGGTCATTTAGAGTGGGGGCCCCAGTATTGCTGATATATATGGTGCTCATTGTGTCATTGTTAATGTCTTTGTGTTATCTCCTGAGTCCTCCTCTAACATGCCAAAGTTGTATTGCTTTCCCAAGAATCTTACATGAGTTTCTCTTCAATATTGCACGATTGCCTTATCTCTTTTTACTTTTTATTTTTATGCTCAGTCATACTTACAAGAATTTTTGAGAGGCACACAATTCAGTATACTATAAACATTCTTCATGTTTCCAAGGGGGAATTGAATTATTTTCTGGCATCATTTACTTTTAGGCTCAAGAACATTCTTTCCTTCTTTTAAGCTGGATCTGCTCATTGTGAATTCTTAGATTTTGTTGATCTGGGAGTATGTTTATTTCACTTTATTTGTGAAGGATGATTTCACATGTTGGTTCACTTAATTGTCTCAAACATTTCTCATAAGCTGTGTTTTTGTTTTTGTTTTTGTTTTTGTTTTGTTTTGTTTTTCATTTATTTCCCCTTTGCTTTTCTAGCTAAATAATCACTACTGACTCTCATGCACTCATTGATTCTTTCTTCTAACAGTTCAAATCAAATTTTCTAACAGCTCAAGTCACAAATTTTTATTTTTGTTGTTGTTTTCTTCAATTTTGTCCTTTTAATAATTTCCATCTCTGTATTAATATTCTGCATTTGATAAGTCAGTGTTAACACACCTTCCTTAAGTTCTTTAAGCATGGTGTTCTTTTATTCTTTGACCATTGTTATAATAGCTGTCTTAAAAGTCTTTGTTTACAAAGTCCAGCATCTGTGGTTCTGTTAAGTGTCTTTTTCCAGAATGTGGGTCACACCCACATGTCTTTTCATGTCTTAGAAGTTTTTTTTATGAAAACTGAACATTTTATATATGTATCAATTGTGGATACAAATTCAACTCTCCTTTCAGGGGCAACTGTGATGTTTTCTTTCAATCTAGATTTGAAAGTAATTTATTATTTTCTGAATATTAGAAAGTATTTCATTAAACATAAGGGTTTTACTTATTTCAAACTTACTAAACCTATACATTGATTTATCCTTTTCAGTTTCTTCAGTAATGTTTTGGAAGAATTTAATCATTCAGTGATTTATTATTAAGTCAATAATAACTGTGAAACAATTGTGAAGTATAAGCACATTTATGAAAAATTAGATTATCATCAAATAAGTAGTACTATCTCTGTTATAGATTTCTTTATAGCATTTTAAAATTCATTATTTGGAAAATAATCTCAATTTGTTTCTTTTATTGAGTATCTTCAGCCACTGCTAAGAAGAGAACAGATGAGTCATTTCTATGCCAGAATGAAATTCTTTAAATAAATTATAGATGAATACACAAAAAGTCATTGAGTGGGAGAAAACTGATATCTGTATCACTGTGTGATATTTTTAACTCTCTACAATTCAAGTCTCCTACAAAAGCTAGAGTGAAAATATGATTGGAATATTTGCTTAGGATCATTTTAATATGGTGAAAATTGTAGTTTTTATGGAGTTTTTTTTAGAACCCAAGGGATTAGTCAAAGGAAAGTAGAGAATTTCCTTACACAGTAAGTATACTGTAATAAAATTCAATGAAAATGGGATAATAAAATATTGAAAATGGAAAGTCACTTTGGAAAGATCAATTTGTGGGAGTTATACACAGATGAATAAAACATACCATTTATAACTTTTACAAAGAGTCTTAGTTCATGCTGTTTCATTTTCTGTTAGTGATTTGTGTTAGTAATTTTATCTTAGTAGGATAATTTGACATAAAGTCCTAAAAATCACTTATTTCTTTGGGATTCTGGCCTTATGAGGAAGAATATTATTTGGTTGTCCACATACACAATGGTTTGCGACTTTCTATGTCATTCTTTTTGTCTTGATGACTGATTTTTGTTCTTCTTGATTTTTGCTAAAATCTCCATATTTTTTTTTTATTTTTTATAAATATATATTTTTATCCCCAGGGGTACAGGTCTGTGAATCGCCAGGTTTACACACTTCACAGCACTCACCAAAGCACATACCCTCCCCAATGTCCATAACCCCATCCCCTTCCCCCAACCCCCCTCCCCCCAGCAACCCTCAGTTTGTTTTGTGAGATTAAAAGTCACTTATGGTTTGTCTCCCTCCCAATCCCATCTTGTTTCATTGATTCTTCTCCTACCCAAAATCTCCAAATTTTTTGAAATGCTTCTCCTATCTTGATCTAATCTCTCTTTAGATCTTTTCAGCTTTTCTATGCGTCTGACGCTAACATCATTTCTTTTTATCTCTAATCTATTCTACATATCTGAAATCAGATTCTCGTTTCTAATTCTTCATTTAATATTTTTGCTTAGATTTTTCATTGTCATAAGTAATCTGTGTCTTAGTTTGTGGTATTAGGTAGCTTCCTTAGACAGAAAGGAGTAAGTTTTCTACAGGTTATAACTAGAGGGCATACAAGTAGTCTCTTAACACTATGATAATATCTCTTTTTTTCATCGATCCAAGTTTAGTCCTAATAACATATCTATATCTATATCTATCTATTTATATAGATGTATATATGCTTTTTCATAATTTAAAACTCAAAAAATAAACTTGTCCTCCACTGATGCTTTTCATTGTATCTTATGCAAAATAGGATCCAATAAATTTAAAATTTATTCATTCTGCATCTGTTCTGTTTTCACTCTGCTTTGCTTTATTTGCTAAGTTTTAGAAGATTTTTTTGCCTTCAATCAGATAACACCTTAATAAGGAAATGGATAAGTTCACTGATAAACTCAATAGAGGGTAGCTCAATGTTATGATAATATGGTATCATGTACTCTTCATATTCTGTACCATCTGGGGAACCTCTAGGCTTCTTCTCATCACTCCTCCTAAAAGTGAAGCTCTTGTATACTTCAAAGAGTTAAAAAAAACATTTTTAATGCTAAGTTTTAAGAATTTTTTTTACATATTTTAAGTATAAGTTCTTTATCAGAGATATTATTAGAAAACATCTCCCAGGTTTTTAATTGTGATGAAGAATAATTTATGTATTTTTTCCTTTGATTTGGTCTTTCCTTTGGTATTGAGTCTTCATCAGGTCCAAATTCCTAAAGTTTTCTATTTTTTTGTAAAGTCTCATATAAGTACAGATATCTAGAAAATGGATGAAAATTGAAAACAGATTTACCAAATGACCCATCAATTGCACTCTTGGGCATACAGAGTCAGGAAAATAAAAATCTATTCTGCACACACAAAAAACTATTCATGAATATTTATAAATGCTTTATTTGTAATAAGCCAAAACTGGAAATGCATCCAAAATCCTTCAGTAGTATGGTTAAATAAGCCATGGTGCATCCATAGCATAAAATACTACTCAGCTGTGAAAAGAAATAGACTATATCTATCTATCTATCTATCTATCTATCTATATATATAAAACACATAACAACTTCAGTGAATCTTAAGGAAATTATGCTGAAGGCAATCTGGAAAGATTATGTGTTGCGTGATTTCACATATCTAACATTTCCAAAATAACATTAAAATGGAGAACAAATTAGCCTTAGATCTATATATTACATACATAACAATTTATAGAATCTCTCACTAGATCCAAGAAGCTTGATTTATACAACATCTCTATGGTTCTGACTTAGACTTAAATTGATGAGCAATTTAAACCCTACTCAATAACAAGTGAAAGGTGCTCAATGTGATAGAAATTTTCCAGAGATCACTGAAAGAGTCACAGAATTCCAAAATCAATGTTTTTGTTTTATTCATGTTATTTTTTGGAAGACTAAGTTTCATATTAGATTCTCAATAACTAAGAAGATAGAGACAAATTAATTCAATAACAAAAATAGTCTTTGTGCTCTGTCCTGTCAGAATGGGTCCTCAAACACTTCATCTGTGAGGGGATTTCTAATGAAGTGAGAATAGATAAAATAAAATATTTTTCTTAGACATTTCTAATGTATATTTGGGAAAAGGTCTTGAGGTTGATAAATGAACAAAAAAACAATGACTTTATACATCTGATTTAGTCATAGAAAGCTTCTGATTTTGAGCATTTCATCCCAGAATGGTGGGAAACCCAGGGTGATACAATGTTCCCAGTATGATGCTAACTGATTAACATTTTAATTAATGGTTAATTTAATAATTAAAAATTAATAATTAATTATGTTAATTATATAAATAATTTTATTAATTATAATTAAATGATTAATCAAACAATTAATAACTAATTAATGAATTAATGTTCTACCTTGATATTATAAAATAGTTTGATAATAAAATAGAAATACAAGACCAGACATTCTTATCTTACTGAGAAAAAAATACAAGCTACTGGCAATTTCTTTCTTTACTTAAGTTGGTTATTGACTATTAGATTAAAAACATCACACTTCAATGATAACCTAAATAATTAATGTCCATTAAAAGAAATAAATTCAAACTAAAGTCTCTTAAGGAGATATTTTAATTATTAAAAAACAACAACTATTATCACCTATAGAAAATCTAAATATTAACCCCTCTATATTTTGCATTTCAAAGGGCAAAAAAAGGAAGAGGTGGATAGGAGACAATCGAAATAATTCTTCAAGTTTATCAGAGTTTTACATATGGGCATGAAAGAGCATTGAGGACTTGGAGAAACCATTTTAACATCATCTACCACTGAAACAACACAATCTAAACCTTCAGTTCAGGAAGAACACAAGTTAGGTGAGTAGAGGAAGCTGAATTCCCTGGGGTCTTCCTTTTGAGCTATACTCAATGGTAGTTTTTAATGCCATGTGTTCAGATTTAGTGATCCTAAAATCCCAAGTATGTATATGATTCAAATGCTGATGTACTCTGACATTTCAAACTCCTGGATATTCTTGCAATAGCTATTCATTTTTGAGGATATTGGAACTCATTAATAATATGGTTTATAGAACAGGTTAGAGGACAGGCACCCAGGACAAAAAATAAAGTGTTTAAAAATAGGAGTATAATTTAGATTAAGGATATTATTTTGTGGTCTTTGGCTCAAAGTTTGAATTATTAACTACTCAGGTGAATAAAGTAAAATATTTTTACTATGACTACTACTATTGTGTTACTGATAATAACAGAATCCTTTCTTCACATTAAAATATAGAGGAAAAACCGATATATAAAACTGACAAAAGCAGATCCATTCTGTCTAAATTGGAAGATGCAGGTGTTGTAACTCAGCTTTCTGGGGCCTTAATCCTCCCCACATCCCAAGAAAACAATTAGACATAGATGGAATTCAATTAGAAACTTCTGTACAGTGACACTTTATGGCAAAATTGTGTTATAAAAGAAAATAAGGACGTCTGGATGGCTCAGTGTCTGCCTTTGGCTCAGGTCATGGTCTGCAGGTCCTCGGATTGACCCCCAAGTCAGGTTCCCCACCCAGAGGGGAGTCTGCTTCTCCCACTCTCTCTTTGTCTCTCCCCCTGCTTGTACTATCTCTGTCTTTGTCTCTCTCTCTCAAATGAATAAATAAACTTAAAAAAAAAAAAGGAAAATATTTTAGGAAATTAAAACCAGTGCTTGTGTTTGGCTATATTGACAGAAAGAAAAATAATGCAGAAAAAAAATCAATTACCCTATTTTTGAGATAAAGTAACTGTTGGATAAATGGACATGGAAAAGGAGAAATTAAGATGAAAAATAATTGCAAAAACAAAAAACAAAGAAAGAAGATTGATAATTGAGAAGATAGTTATGACAAAGGTAAGCCACTGGTTATGAAAGAAGGTCTATATCTGCATGTGTTACTATGATGGTAAGACTAGGAGCTTTTTATTGAGATTCATGTAGAATAGAGATATACATGGATCTTAGTAGATTCTGAGCTCTGCTTCTCATTAGCTATGTGATGGCAATCAAGTTACTAAATTTAGCCTTATATTCTCATTTTTAACAATTACAATATCTTCCTCTTCTAATCATTAATTTGTTTGTCCAACAAATACTTATTGATCAAATGGTATGTGACAATCTTATTATTACGGATTTTCCCATTAAAAAAACCAGATAGATGTCAAGAGGGTTTTAACATGAAGCTTACAAATTAAGTGGGAAAAAAAATCCCTAAATATATACTTCCAAACATAATGAAGACAAGAAAAGGGAAATAGAGGATGCCATCATAACATACAACAGGATTCTTGTGAGTATTAAATAAAAGGTAACACAAGTAAGGTTTGGAGTAAAATTCCAAGCCCATTCAGAACTATCAGTGGTTATTGTTATTTATGTGCTTTAGAGATAAATATGACAGGACTGTGCCTGAAAATGTTTGAGCAATTTCTAGTTGGATGAAACCATAGAATACCAATTCAAATGATACACAAGAGGAAAGCTTTCAAAGATAAAAGAAGCTCTGGATATTTATATTTAATTTGAGAATATAATTTTTTAAATCTCACTTTATAAAATGAGGGATACAAAGATGAGAGAAAGAAAATTATTATCTTAACAGGGATACAAATAATAGTCCATTATGTATCAATAATAGAGAAATTAAAAATAGCCATAAAAGAATGCTATCTGTATCTTTTTGCTATTGTTGCAAAACAATGATTAAAAAGGAGGCAAAGATTTGACAAGATTCACTTGGTTATATAAAGAAAATTGAAGGTCTGTAGAGTTCATTTAAATTATCAAAATAAGACACTTTTAATGGAAGTTTTGATTAAATACAAAAGACTGTCAGAATCTAAGTATCAGATAACCTTTGTTAAGTTTTTCACATCAATAACTAAACATTTCTTTTATTGTATTTGCTATTCATACTGTGAAAACATGACAATCTATTTTTTAATTTTGCTTTATTGGGGAATTTGAGCTCATCATAAAATTATTCCAATTATATCTTTTCTTAAAAATGCATCTATTAAGGAAATAAAGAATGTGTAGGAATAGAAAATATTCAAATAACATTTGTATATTTTGTCATCTCTATCTTTTCTTTGGTCTGCATATAGTTATTTTTACCAAAGTTCATTAAGAAAACAGAAACTATTTTTACATATTTGTAATTAGATAGTAGAAAGGGCATTAGTTCCTTAAATCTGAATTCAAAGTGAAATAGAATTCTCAAAGCCATGTACTAATTCATACTTTGATTACACTTCCAGTTCATCATACATCATACACCAAGGAATCAAGAACCAAAGAGGCGGCACAAAATTAATGTGTAATTAAAGCTAACCATATTTTACTATAAAGACCAGTAAAATAGAAAGTTAGCATGTCTTGTATTCTATAAATCTAAAATGTCCATAAATCATTTGAACCAAATGTTTATTCCTTGACTGCTTCCTTTCACACATGGAAAAATGACTTACGTAGTAGGATCTAGGTTCCCTACAGGCAAAAAGGCACCACGGAGTGAAGAGTCAATATGCAAAGTGTCTTAGAATTGTTTGGCACATCATTCAAGCCTTCTACATTTTGTCCTCTTACAGTTTTTTTTTAAACATCTGATCTCTTCCTTTTTGGAGTAGGGGAATCTTCTGATTAATATGCACGAGGGCACCACATGGTTGCCCATCTGTGTGGGTCAGTTTTGAATCACTGATCAGAGCCCAAATTGAGTTGAAATTTAGCCAAATAGCCAGCAACAATGACCTTCAAACCTGTTGTCGCTGGCTGATGGGCAGCTCTAGGGAATTTAATTTGCTTTAGAGCTTGTATCTCACATTCATGTCTGATTTTTAAAATGAATTTATTTCTTATATTGATCACTGCTTTTCTGATATTTAAGTTTTGGAAAAATTTCTTTTATGTTTTCAGTAGCAGACTCATTTAATAACGTTCTCTGAAAATAATAACTGGAGGAAATCAATAAATCAATAAAGTAATTTATATATTTATGCAGCTTTGGTAAGAGAAATACCTTCTTCTATTTGCTTTATAAGGTAAAGGAAATTAATCTATGTCTTTCTCCCTTAATAGTAGCTGACATACCCTAATTAACAACTAGGTATTTTTATTATCTAAAATAGGCAAAAGCAAATAAAGAATCAATTTATTAAGAACTGGGATAGGTGACCTTTTAAAAAGGAATTGAATTTGGCAAAATATGTACGTTTTGAAAGTAATCTAAGAGCTAACATTTTCATATCCTTTATTTGCTTTTTAATCTTACATATTTGAGAAATGGATCTATGAAATGTCCTAAGGCATAACAAAGCTAATTGTCTTTTCATGTTCTTGTAAAGACCATTTTTATTTTTTTATAAAATGGAGAGGAACATTTCCACGTTCCTAGATTTTCTATACATACAGCCAGGATAAATTTTATGCTGTTAAATTAAGTATCAGATTATCTCCATAAAAGGGGAGATGATTCTAACACTCCTAATATAAATAGGTCATCAGAATCACCAGTAATCACTCCTTGCCTTACCTCATTTTTCTTTTCTCAATTTAAGAAGTCTATGATCTGCTATTAGCTCTTTGTCAAGAGATTCAGGAACAAGAGCAATAAACTCAGTAGACTCTCTTCTAGGATAAGACTTTGTTTCAAATTTTAGGTGGTGCTATGGGTTTCGTCTCCATGTAAGGTTCTTATCCACAGTTGAGGGCGAAGGAGTGACTTCTATTTCTAGGACATGATAAGGAACAAGAGTCAGAGCCAAATCATGCACTTTCAAAACCTGTGCCTGGTGATGGCACACATAATGCCCATTCACATTACATTAAACAATTGAATACACTTTCCCATTCCAAAATAGGATGGGAAAGTGTATTCATCCTATACAAGACATAGCAGTGGGTAGCGAGTAAAGAGTTGGGATCAAATATAATCACCACATACTTCTATCTTCATTACATGTATTGGTTTCTCCTTCATAAAACTCAGTATAGAATCCATTCATGATAAAAACTGTTAGTAAATAGGAATAGATGAAAACTTAATAGAGAAACTCAATTCTTTCCCTCATCAAATAAAAGGCAAGAATGTCCTCTCTCAACCACCTTTTCCCTTTCTTTTCCCCAAAGATTTTATTTATTTATTTGAAATAGAGAGAAAGCACAAGCAGGAAGAGTAACAGAGAGAGAAGCAGACTATTCACCGAGTGGGGAGCCCTACACGGGGCTTAACCCAGGACCCTGGGTTCACGACCTGAGCTGAGACAGATGTTTAACCGACTGAGCCACCCAGGTGCCCCCCAACACTCGTTTTCAACATTCTTTTGGAAGTCCTTGTTAATACAAAAATCCAAGAAAAGGAATGAAAATGTCTACAAATTGGAAAGAAAGAAAAAAGGCTATGTTTGTTCATAGATGGCATCATTATCTACATAGAAAATTCATAAGAATTAACAAAACATCTTCTGGAACTGAAAAGCATCACAAGAATGTTAAAAAAATACAGAGGTTAATATACAAAGTTGATTGCTTTCTTATATACCAATTATAAAAATATAATTTACATTAGCACCCAAGGAAAGGAAATACTTATGTAGAAATCTAATGAAATTTGTACAAGATCCATATCAGGAAAACTATAAAACTTTTCTAAATTAAATTTAAAAAACCCTGAATAAATGACAGAAATTTTGTTCATGGAAAGGAAAACTCAATACTATCAAATGCCAGTTCTTCTCATCTTTATCTATAGATTCAGTGAAATACCAACCAAAATCTAGTCCATGCATTCCAAATTTTATCTAGTATATTATTTTGTGCATAATGACAAACTGATTATAAAATTTATATGTAGAGGCAAAAGACCTAGAATAACTAGCATGATGTTGGAGAAGAAAAATGTTGGAGGACTGACACTACCCTAACAAGACTCACTATAGAGCTGTAGTAAGCAAGAAAGCATAGTATTAAAAACAGAATAAATATATTTATTAATGGAACAGAATATAGAGTCTAGAAATAGACTCCTATAAATATAATCAATTGATCTTTCACAAAGGAGCAAAAACAATACAATGAAACACAAAGAAATTCTCCTCAACAAATAGTAGTGAGACAACATAAAAAAAAAAAATAAACAGTCTAGCAACAGAGCTTACACTCTTCACAAAAATTTACTCAAAATGGATTGTAGAACTAGGTATAAAACACAGAATTATAAAACTTCCAGGAGATTACAGGAAAAAAAAAAACCTAGATGACCTTCAGTATGGAGACTTTTTTTTTTTTTTTAAGATATAACAACAAAGACATGATCCATGTAAAAATAATTGATAAGCTGAACTTCATTAAAATTAAAAACTCCTGCTTTGCAAAATATAATATCAGGAGGATGAGAAGATAAGCTACAGACTGGGAGGAAATATTTGTGAAATATATGATAAAGAACTATTATCCAAAAAACTCAACAATAAGAAAACAAATGATTCATTTTAAAAATGTTCCAAAGACCTTAAGAGATACCTCACCGAAGAAGTTATACAGATGGCAAACAAGCATATTAAATGATAATTCCACATTGTTTGTTATCAGTGAGGTGCAGATTAAAACAACAATGAGGTACCACTATCCACCTATTAGAGTGGCCAAAATCCAGAACACTGAAAGCATCACATGCTGACAAGGATGTGGGGCAATAGGAACTCCCTTTCAATAGGCAAGTTCAATAAGAACTTGCTTGTGTGAATGCAAAATGGTATAGCCACTTTGGAAGATGATGTGGGAGTTTCTAATGAAATTACATATACTCTTGCCATATTATCCAGCTATCATTTTCCTTGGAATTTATCCAAAGGAGTTGAAAACATGTCCACAGAGGAATCTGCATATGCATGTTTTTTTATAATTGCTCAAACTTGGACCAAAAAAAGACATTCTTTAGTAGGGGTTTGGATAAACTGAGGTACACCCAGACAATGAAATATTTTACACTGAAAAATGAGCAATCAGGCCATGTAAGGACAGAAAGGAAACTTAAATGCATATTACTAAGTGAAAGCTACAATCTGAAAAGGTTACATAGTGTATGATTCTAACTATATAACATTCTGTAAAAGGTAAAAGTACAAGACATCAAAAAAATCAGTGGTTGTAAGAAGTTGGGGATGAGGCATGAATAGTTGGAGCACAGAGGATTTTTAAGGAAGTGAAAATACTCTGGATGATATCATAATGATGGATACATGTCATTTTACATTTATCCCCAAAAGAAAGTGCAATACTAACAGTGAACCCCAAGGAAAACCGTAGAATTCACGTGATTTTGATGTGTTGAATTAGGTTCAAGAATTTTAACAAATGTACCACTCTACTGAGAGATGTTGATAATGGGGTAGACTATACATGTATGGGGACAGGAGTCACAGGAGAAATCTTTTACCGTCCTTTCAATTTTTCTGTGAACCTAAAACTACTCTAAAAAAAATGAAATCTTTAAAAATAACCTCAATATAAAATCCAAAAGAAAACTCTTAAATTCTTAGTATTGAATTGATGTTTTGTTCTTTTCTCCAGAGTCAAAGTCTGTTAATACCTTTGCATGTCAACTTTTGCAGCTTTAAGAATTTAAAGATTTATTTTAATTTATTTTCATTTCTAAAAACTATCAAAAACTATAAAACTAAAAAATTATATAAAACTATAAAAAACTAAAAAGTATAATCATTCTCAATCTTGGTACAAGCCCCCATCTTCTCTATCCTGCAAAATTGCCATGGCCTCCTATCTGATCACCTACTTTCTGCTTTTGGTTCTAGTGTCTATTCTCAATCCACCAGCCACACAGAGTATCAAAGTTAATTATATCATGATATTCCTCTTATCAAAACTCTATAATTATTGCTGCCCATTTAATGTATATTTATATTTTAATCTAAAATACCTATAATTTAAAAGTGTCTTATTCAATTCAAAGACATAATGTATTCCCTTAATTTTTAATAAACCATTTTATAATCGGACTTATCAATATATAAATATTTCACAGATTTAAAAATTTCATTCTTTTGGGGTCACCTTTCATTTCACAAATATCTAGTTTTGGACAATAAATTATGCTGTCACTCTGGTGAACCTGTAGACTCTTGTTTCTATTTCCATTCTGATCCTATCTCTCACTAAACTTTTTTTTTTTTTTTTTACTCACTCTGTTTTAGCCACATCATTTTTCCATCCTCTGCATAGATAGGAGTATGCACACTTCATTGCTTATGCCATTATTTTTTCCAGCAGCAGGAAAGTCTTTTACCAGCTATCTATATGGCCAAATCCATTTTTCTTCAAGTATTTGTTCAAATTCCAACTTCTCAATGAAGTCTGCCCTGTACTCCCTATTTAAATTGCAACCAAATTCTCCAGTACATTCACCTCTGTAAACCTCACAGGTTTTATTTATTTTGGTAACTCAGTCATTTTATTCCTAGGTGAAACTTGTTTTTTGTTTTTACATAGCAAAATGCATGGAGATTTTCACTATCCATAAACAAAGTTTTAAGGACATTTATTTACATGATACATTTATTTGTATTTATTTATAATTTTGTTGCATACTATTGTATGAAATGAATTTAAAACAATTGATTATCCAACATTACATTGATGAAAACTTGGATATTTTGCTATTTTAATTTTAGAAGCCAGGCTGCAACTAAAATCTTTGTTCATGAATCTTTGTATGTATCTGCATCTGTATAACAGTTATTTAGAAGTGGAATTGTTGAGTTAATACTTATATATTTTTTATATTGATAGCTATCTTCCAAAAAATTCTACACTTACTCATACTTTAACATTGCAAGGTGGGTATTCACTTCTTTTACCCACACCAACATAAGATATTTTAAATCATTTAATTATTCTATTCTTTTGTATTTTTTGTGTGTGAATTGTCTGTTTATATTCTTTGCCTTCATCAGGGCTACCATAAGCCACTGGGCACCTGCAGTGAAGATAGAAGATAAAGTCTTCCTCCAAGTAGGTACAACCCCATGATGTTTGATGAATACAGTGCAGATTGGAATTCAGTCCCCTTTTCCACCCAGTAAGCACCCTTATACAAAGTACAGCCTAAGCAATCTCTGTGGTGGCCCTTATTTTCTTAAATTTTGGTGTGCTTTAACTCATGTATATGCATATTTATATACATATGTAGTTATATATATGGCAATTGTTTTCTAGTATGTTGTTTTTCTTTTCATGCTGTAAACTTTTTTTTTCCAAAAGATTTCATTTTTACATAATCTCTGCACCCAGTGTGGGGCTTGAACTCACAACCCCAAGATTAAGAGTTGCATGTTCTACTAACTGAGCCAGGCAGGCAGCCCTCAGGTTAAAATTTTATGTATGAAAATTTGAAAGTGTAAGGCACAAAAATTTTGATACTTTCCTCTCTTATTTCTTCATTAAGTATAAACATATATACATATATATATATATATATATTCTTCATAATACCATTAAAATGTACCTTGTAGCCACTAATTTAAAATAACTTCATTATATGTTAAGTGAGGTACCATATGTATGAATCTTTTTTGTGATACTATATTTTTATTTTCTGTACTCTACCAATAATATTATTGTGATTACTTATACTTGTATTATCAGATTTAGAGATCTGAAATCTTTAAGATAATTGTGTCTTTCCATTCATTAGCATGGCATTTCTGTGTGTATTTTTAGAGCTTACTTTTTTCCTTAAACTGTCACCACTTCCTTCATACAGATTTTTGCACATATCTTGATAACTTTTTTCCTAGGTGCAGTATTTATTTTTGCTATCTATGGACAAAATATTTACTCAAGAGACATGCTATGTCATTCTTTCCTTTTTTTCTTTTGAAGATTCTTAAAAATTTATTTATTTGACAGAGATCACAAGTAGACAGAGAGGCAGGCAGAGAGAGAGAGGAGGAAGCAGGCTCCCTGCTGAGCAGAGAGCTCGATGCGGGGCTTGATCCCAGGACCCTGGGATCATGATCTGAGCTGAAGGCAGAGGCTTTAACCCACTGAGCCACCCAGGCACCCCCATTCTTTCTTTTTTAAAAAGATTTTATTTATTTGTTTGACAGAGATCACAAGTAGGCAAAGAGGCAGGCAGAGAGAGAGAGAAAGGGGGGAAGCAGGCTTCCTGCTGAGCAGAGCCTGATGAGGGGCTTGATCCAAGAATCCTGAGATCCAAAGTTTGAGGCTTTAACCTACTGAGCCACCAGGCACCCTACTATATCATTATTTCTGATGAATGGAGAACTCTCGGTTTTGTATATTGATTGTATAGCATGCTGTCTTTCTTGGCTCCCATATTAATTCCATTACTGTCTTGGTTGATTTTCTTCATCTCTCACATGTTCTGTCAGTCTGAACATCCTGCTTGTTAAAATAACATTTCATATTCAGACTCGACACTCTTTTCTCCTTGGAAAAGCAAATGAAGAGAATTTCCAAGTAGTGATCACTCTATGGACTAAGAGAAGTCCCATATTACTAGCCATCTGAGGTGTCTCCATCATCATGGTGAACACCCAAACCAAAAAAATGACCTGTCTTCAGATGAAGTGTGGAAGTTTGGGGAAAATGTCAATTTTGTATTATTACTTATGCCTTTGCCTACTGCAGCAATGTAGTAGGTCTTTAAAGAAAAACACAAGTGTCTAGAATCTGGTGTTTAGAATGTTCAACTGATCAGCTAATATGAGCTAGATAAGGAAGAGGATTCTGAAAAACCTTTTTCTTTTACACTGGTTCCTTCTAACTCTGGTGCCAGCTAGAATTCATGTGCTGGGAAAATATCCACACCATTTCTTACACTCTAATATAAAGTACTATAAATCTATTTAATTGAATAAACATACTCTAAAACTATTGAAAATGTATCAATTGTAAATGGAAACTGAGAACACCCAGCCTATCTCTAATTTTCCCATTCTTCTAATTTTTTTTACTCCTATTTACTGACAATTCTGTTTCAAATTTTCACTTTATTAACTCAGATGCCTTAGTTTTCCATTGAGTAAGCTGGTCGCCTCTGATATACATAAAGGTAATGTGTTCTGTTTAGCAAGATTTTCCTGTTCATTTTCTCAGATCTGCCCTTTACTAAGATAATGTTTAAAATTATTAAAGAAAATAAAAAGTTATCTTATATTCACTCAAACAGAAACATCTTTCTCTGAAGTTACCTATGCTATATGTTTCATCCTCACGACTTAATTTATTTTATAAATAAAAGTTTGTACCTATTAATCCTCCTTATCTCTTTTGCCTATTTCTTACCCCCTCACCTCTGTAACAACTGGTTTATTCTCTATATTTAGGAGTTTGTTTCTCTCTTGTTTTTCTTATTATTGTTTTATGCTAAGTAAAATAAATCAAATAGAGAAAAACAAATACCTTATAATTTAATTTATATTTGGGATGTTTACCTTAATTCTTCATCTTTTCAACCCAATGTCACTATGTGATAAAATCTTTTTTCTTTAGAGTTTCAGTTTAGTTTTTCATCTTTTCAGCCCAATATTACCATGTGATAAAATCTTTTTTCTTTAGAGTTTCAGTTTAAATTCTTTGTGTCGATATCATATCCCCACATGGCATGTCTTCCATGGGCTATTTGTGTTTAAACTGTGAAAGCATATGTAATTATTTATGGGAAAAAAAAAAAACCCTTTAGTAGCAGACTGGTCGTATTACATGTTTAGGAAAGTATCTGGGGATATTTAAGGTTTGTTTTCAATAACGAGAGAAAAAGAACCTAGTCATTCTCATAATAAACTATTGTTCAACTCAATTAATTGTACTATAATGTACTGGAATAAAGTGGCATATTATGTTCCAGGAGGAATAACAAATTTCATACCCACCTGTAAAACATGGAATTGTAAAATTTGTGATATTTAGTAACATCAAAAACCCTCCTAAGAGTTCCTTTTTTATTAATATTGTGGCACTGCCCTTTCGCATGTGCTCTCCTTTCATAAAACAGGCTCCTCCTCCAATGGCTCTTTCTCAGTTCTCAGAGTCCTCTATGATTTAAGAGCCATCTCTTATAGTCTGTTACACTTTCCTATCATGCACTACTATCACAATCTTTTAATTGCACATTTTATTTATTTACTTCGTTACCATCTGTCAAAAAAAGAAAAGAAAAGAAAAGAAAAGAACACAAAGACTCATGGGCAGAGACTTTCATGTTTCCACAGCTCCTAACAAAATGACAGGAACATATTAACAACGACTAAAATTCAATGAATTGAAGAAAGAAAGAATTTATTTTGCTTCTTAAATATGTATATACCAGTAAGTTATTGAACATGATGTCATAGATCAGACTCTATTTGTTTTTGTTATTCATTGTATGTGATTAGTCCTAAAACAAGAAAGCCATACTCAAAATTATTTTTATTTTTTTCAGACATGACCAAGTACAAACAGTTTTCAAGTTTGAAATAATTGAATATGTTAAGCTCTTACCCTCTTTCTTAGACAGGAACATTTTTTCCCAATGACAATTCAACTTCTAAAATCACTACTTCTTTAAATGGACAATTTTGTGAGCATCTAAAAGACAAAAAGAAAAAAGGAATCATGTAAGAAATATTCCCAACAAGATTTCTTCTTATTAATATCTTTTGTCATACAAACTTAGATTTTCATTCTAATCCATATTCCTGGAGTGTAATAAAACACAAATAATGAACAATGTAAGAAATCTGTTCAAGCATTGTATTGTCTCTGTACGTGGGTAGGGTAATAGTAATCCTGATCTCTGCTCTAACAGATGGACATTGGAGGAAAGAGCATCATGAGATTGAAATCCAAAGAGCTAGTGAAAAGTGCCAGGAGTATTCTTAGGAATGTGAACATTTATAAGATTTGTTTAAAAAAAAAAAGTTATTTAAAAGTTAAATGGATTTGTGTAACAAATAAAACTCCCTGGTTATTTATCATAATGTAAAAACGGTCTTAGTCGTCATGCTACAAATTGAAAAGCTACTGATAATGGATTATGATCTTTCAATAAAATCTAAGAATAAGAATAAGAATAAGAAAATATTGATATCCAGAGCCACCTGAGTGGCTCAGTGGGATTAGTGTCTGTTTTCAGCTCAGGTCATGATCCCAGGGTCCTGGGATTGAGTCCTGCATCCCTGAGCCCCTCACTGGGCTCCCTGCTCAGCAGAGAGCCTGCTTCTTCCTCTCCCTCTGCCTGTGGCTCTGCCTACTTGTGCTCTCTTTCTCTGTCAAATAAATAAATAAAATCTTAAAAAAAAGAAAATGTTGATATCCAATTTTCAAGTATGCTTGTTTTTGATAGATATACTCCCTAACTTTTTTTCAGAGTAGGTGACCAAATATACAATTGATTATTTATTCTCCTACTGCATAACAAAAGAATTTCTTTCTCCTGTTCAAAATATGTCATCTCTTATATGTGTTCACATTTCATTTTAATAATAGTATAGATAAGGTACCCATTAATGCACACATGTACACACATGTACCCTACATGTATATCTTTTACATTTCTTGTTTTAAAATGGCCTGGAATATTTTACAAACATAAAAATATTTTTCTAGTAGGTATAAAGGTTAAGCTATTGTTTTGAATATATGGAGCTTGTAGTAGGTCAAATTTGCTAAACTCTTTTATTAGAAATGTTTCTTGATTGAGGATTAATTCAACTGGCTTTCTGTATAAACAACCATACTATTACAAATAATGAGTTTTAGCTCTTATTTTTATCTGATTTATACTTATTTCTTTTCTTATCTTATTGCATTATCTAGGATCTCTAATACAATCTTTACAGTTAGTGTATATCCTTAATTTTTACTTTAATGGTATATGTACACACTGTTAATTTGAATTCTCTCTCTCTCACTTAGAATGCAGATTTATGAAAATTTTTATTTTGAAAAATCTATATCTTTTTAGTGCCTATATTAGTTCCATATTTGAATATTCAAACATGTGTATTGAATGACTAAATAAGTCTGGTGAAGTGTGAACTAAATATTCTTAATGACAAATTTATTTAAGAGGAATGTCTGTGATGTTCTCTGTGTGGAATTAGTTTATCTGGTTTCCTAATCTTAAGGGTTTTCATTAATTGATAATTTTATCCATTCTGCTATGCTTAATTCAGGTTCTTGGTTTTTAAGAAGTCAGAAACACAGATACCAAATCTAAGTGATATAGAGCTGACTTGAAGTATATTTTGCAGTGGTGCTCTTTTCTTCTTTTATCATTAATACAAAGTGATAGAGAAACTGAAAAATTATATCACTATGATGTCACTAATAAAGTTAATGTTGATTTCCCAAAACTTCTTTAGTTTTGAAGGTATAATATAATATAGTAATATAATAAAATGAAGTGCTATTTTTGCATTCTAGGTATCTCTTTAAAAAAAAAAAAAAAAGCTCTGTCTTCATAAGAATGTCATCAATGCTGGGACGCCTGGGTGGCTCAGTTGGTTGAGCAGCTGCCTTCGGCTCGGGTCATGATCCCAGCGTCCTGGGATCGAGTCCCACATCAGGCTCCTTGCTCAGCGGGGAGCCTGCTTCTCCCTCTGCCTCTGCCTGCCATTCTGTCTGCCTGTGCTCGCTCTCTCCCCCTCTCTCTCTCTGATAAATAAATAAAATCTTTAAAAAAAAATAAAAAGAATGTCATCAATCCTCTTCAAAATGACCATAACAATAATCCTCAAAAGGAACATAGGCCAGCATACAGTATGTAGAATAGGCACCATCTGTGCATTGTATTAGTGCCTCCAGGCAATGAATTTTGGGGGCAATGATAAAAGCTAAGAGAAGCACATGGGTACAGTGACATGGTGACACAATGACATAATGCAGTTTTGATCTTGCATATGAAGAAATTAGTAATTTTCTCCAACCCGGTGCAAACAACAGTGGGGCATCCATTGCCCCTTTTGACAGCTTGCTTTCCCCTCAGAGGCAAAAGATAATTGGGCTCATGGAGCTGTACATCTGTCCATCCTTGCCATTTTACAAACGAAGTTCATAGCCATTAGGCTTATGTTCATAGAATTTGATGTGAAAATATTGGATTGATGTTAAAGAATATATGCAAATTTTTGTAGAGAAAAATAAGCTATAATTTGCGTTTTTGTCAGCTAGAATCAGTTGGATTTTGTTCACAAATATTTATAAAACTTATTCCCTTTGCCAGGCACTATGTTAAGTACTGCAAATAAAAAAATTATATATCTTTGAGTATCAAACATATAAGTGGATGAAGAAGTCTCAGAAGTAGATAATGGTTTCAAGCCTAGGGCAAAATATTACAGATATGCACAAAGAGGTCTGAGAGAGAGTTAAAGAGCTAACCTTACCCTCAAGGGTGAGGGCTCTGAGAATATGGACCTGTATACTCTTGAAGGATACGTAAATGGTAATTAAACAAATATCAGGGAAAGGTAATCCATACATTGTAATTCAAACATTACAAATTACTGGGATGTGAAAATATGGTATGTGCCAAGGAACTACACTCATATCCATTTACTAAAAAATAAAGTACAAGTGTAGATCAGTAAAGATGAAGCACAGAGGTAAGAAGGGCTTAGATAAGGCAGAAAACTATAGCTTTAGAGAAGCATTAACACTCCTGTCAAATATTTAAGCAAGTATGTGTATCTCACAACCAGATTCATAGTCAGATTCTATGATAGTGCATAGTGGAACATTGGTTTTAAGATGGTCAAGCAGGACACCTTTTAGGAGAGGATTTTTTTCCCCCCGTAAAATAAGGCAGTATGGAATGGAACGGAATGCCCTTATTTTGATTCTGCACCCTGTCCTAATGTGTGGAGGTGGGCTTCTTCAATACCACCCCCAAGCAAGCAATTCTCTAGATGTCAGCTGGATATCCCATAATTCAATTAGATTCTGACACTATCTACCTGGAAATAGCGTAAATTCCATGGATTGAGGGCTCTGTTGCACAAGACAGATATCTTCATCAGATGCCAGTCTCAAACCAAGTTGTTGCCTGTGCTTCTGATCCATTGGCTATAAATCAGAGGTTCCCATGACCCAACGCCCTTGCTTGGGTTGGATTAATTTTTTAGAATGGCTCACAGAACTCACTAGATTACTAATTTATTACAAAAGATATCAAAGGATACAAATCAATAGCCAGATGAAGAGAGAAAATAGCTGTCTGAATCTCATCTTTAGGGGATTTTATGGATGCTTTATAACACAGGCTCAATTGATTAAGTAATTGGCCATTGATGATTGATTCAATCTGTAGCCCCTCTTTCCTCCCCTGGAGTCAGAGGATGCTACTGAAAATTCCAACCCTCTATTCTGGATTAGCTCCCCATCAACCAGCCCCCCAACCTTAGGGTACTCATTAACACAAAAGTTACCGCCTTAACATAATAGAAGACACCTTTATAGGTCTCTTCACTTGGGAAATTGCAGGTGTTTTAGTAGCTCTGTGTCAGAAATTTGGGAGAAGACCAAATATATGCTTATTATATATCACAATATTATAATCTTAATTTAATAATGTTTAGCAATAAGATCGGTGACAATTTTTGATTTGATATAAATGGTGTAAAAAGGGAACAAATGAAAGATCTTTTATTTAATCACTTCCAGGAATGGCCTTTCTAACCTTGAAAGGGAAAATCTTATATATAAATCTAGAGGTAAGAAAATTCTGAGTAAGAGTGTAGAATGTGGAAGGGGTAAGACTTCCAGAATGGCAGAATGAGGAGTTTGATTAATCATAATCTATTTCCCTAAAGCAGTGCTAGGGACTGCATACAGGTGTCAGAACAACCACTTGAAGATTTAATAAATTAAGAAGAACTGTTTATTCAAAAAACCCCACTAACTCTGGGTAAGATTAGGAGTCTATGGCATTTCAGCTAGGGGCTGTATTCCACTCCTCCGACATAAAGTACAGGTCTTAAGCATCAGCAGCCTGGCTGTACTCCCAGATAGGCTAATTTTATTTGGAATGTAGTGTGGAAAAATCCATGCCCAGGGCACTGTCAAAAACAATAGAGATTTCTCTGGCAAATAATTAGAGAAGGCTAACATGGGCTAGCTGGAAGTCACCGCACTGGTTGGGGCAAGCATTGCAAAGGCAGACCAACCAGAAATTTAACAGGGAGATCCAGCAGTAGAGAAGCCAGAGGCCTTGCTGAAATCCCACTTATCTCTGGTGGTGTGGAAGATTGTGCAAAGGCATAAGGCTGAGCTTGCTCAGGAAAAATCAGAAATACCCCCAGTGACTGACTCACACCTGGTTGAATACAGAAAGTAAAAAATGGGCCCAAATGTCAAATTCCTTAAATTTAAATAAAAGTAACTATGGAGAAATTGACCATTGACTAAAATGGCCTAACTTTCCCTCAGTTTGACTAAACATAGAGAGTCCCCCTCCTACCACTAGTAGGCTCCTGACCTCTCTCTCACCTTCTCTTGAAGATTGGAGAAAGTTTACTCTTCTTTTGGACAGGTTGATTAACAAACACAGGTAGCCTATGATCCCACCCACTCCAGCCCTCAAAAAATATCTCCTGCTCACAGGGACAAATCTTCCAATTATTTCTATAAATCTAATATGATGTTCTGGCAAATGTCTCCTATTTACTCCTCTAGATTCACCCTGTCTCATAACTGTTCAATGTGGACTGATTCTTCTGGCTCCTTGTTTCCTGGCTTGTGGTTGATTTCAGTCAGTAAGTAGTAGCCCCAGAATGCGATGGAGGGGAGGGATCAGAGTAAGTCAGGATATTTAATCCCCTGAATTTCTTCCTGAAATTTTCTTGACTGCCTGTGTCAAGAATGGGTGAGCCTCTTTGGTTTCTGGTAACTCTTTTTTCCTCTAATATCTTCAGTTCTCAAATGTTAACAACTTGTGCTTCTTATATACCCTCTCCACAATTTTCTAAGTAGTTTCTTTTTTAAAGTTTCCTTGAATTATTCTAATTTGAGAGTACCATCTGTTTCCTATAGAGACAATGACAGATTAAAGTACTGAAAGCAAACTGTGATGAAGAACCTGGGGGCATCTGGCTGGCTCAGTCAGTAGAGCATGCAACTCTTGATCTCAGGGTTGTGAGTTTGAACCTCGTGTTGGTGCAGGTGCAGATTACTTAAAAATAAAATCTTAAAAAAAAAAAAAAAAAACCTGGAGTGAGGCAGGGAGTATAGAGCATGAGGTGGAAGGAAGAGACTGAAGAATAGTCTTATTTTAGCTTTTCAACTTATTTTATAAAATATAAGAATACTAAATCTAGAAATATTTTATTTTAGTTATACTGTATACTGTATACAAGATTGTATACATGTTGTTTGGTCCTATAAAATGAACTCTGTTAGTGTAATTTAATGTATTATAATAAATGAAAGATAAAATGTGATGATTTAAGTAAATATCAAAAGTCATTTAATTAATTTAAGGTTATTAAATAAAATCTTTTCATAAAGTAATAGTAGCATTAAAAGATAGCTTCAATTTTATGACAGTAATAAATTAGGTTTTTTTAAATACTCAACTACAGGTAGTAGACTATTTTTTTCACTGTTTCATAATATTTTTTCCAAGTTTAATATTGTCTAAATATTGACAAAGAGTCAGAAATGAGTCAAACTCATTTTTTTAAGGTGTTTTTTTTTTTAATTTTATTTATTTATTTGACACAGAGAGAGAGTGAGAGAGCAGCAGAGGGAATACAGGCAGGGGGAGTGGGAGAGGGAGAGGCAGGCTTCCCGCCAAGCAGGGAGCCCAATATGGAGCCGGATCCCAGCACCCTGGGATCATGACCTGCGCCAAAGGCAGACACTTAATGACTGAGGCACCCAAGGTCCCTAGACTATGTGTTCTTAACATGATTTATAATCTCTTAAGCAATAACCTAAAAATATTTGGTTAAGTTCTTCCTACTTTTTCTCTTTAAATGTACAAATTTTCAGAAAGTTTTAAAAACAACATATTTTTTGTTAAAATAATTTATTATAAAAAAGGAGTTTATTACCCAAAAGTAAAAGTGAGCACTTAATTTGCCTACATTTTTTCTGTTTATGTTAAGTTAGTCACCATACAGTACATCATTAGTTTTTGATGTAGTGTTTCACAATTCATTGTTTACATATAACACCCAGTGCTTCATGCAACACGTGCCCTCCTTAATACCCATCACTGGGTGAACCCATCCCCTCACTCCCCTCCCCTCTAAAACCCTCAGTTTGTTTCTTGGAGTCCATAGTCTCATGGTCCATCTCCCCCTCTGATTTTCCCCCTTCATTTTTCCCTTCTTTCTCCTAATGTCCTCCATGCTATTCCTTATGTTCCACAAATAAGTGAAACCATATGATAATTGACTTTCTCTGCTTCACTTATTTCACTCAGTATAATCTCCTCCAGTCCCATCCATGTTGATGCAAAAGTTGGGTATTCATCCTTTCTAATGGCTGAGTAATATTCCATTGTGTATATGGATCATACCTTCTTTCCATTCATCTGTTGAGGGTATCTTGGGTCTTTCCACAGTTTGACTATATTGGACATTGCTGCTATGAGTATTGGGGTGCATGTGGCCCTTCTTTTCACTTTTGCCTACATTGTTAAAATGAATAAATTATAGTTTCCATCCTCCATTAGCTCTCTACTCTTTCTAAGAGAAAGGAAGCACTTATTGTCTTTCTTGACTTTTACTTAAATTCAGTGGGTTAAAGATCTTTTAATGAGGATTTCAATTCAGAAAAGCTAGATTACGTTTGACTCATTTGTAAATCTTTCAAGCATATAATTTGTTTTACATGGCTTGATTAGTGTTTTTGCTAGTCATGATTAATTTGGTTATAATCAAGTAATGATATTGAAAAATTGCTTTATTTTTTTTTTTTAGTTTAACTCTTTGAATGCTCTTATTTATGCTGTTCTGTTAACCAGTCAATTTTTAAACCACAGGCAATTCTTAAATTTTTAATGTCTTCTACTGTACATATATAGACAATAATTACTTCCTTTATCTTCTTTTTTTTCATTTTTGAGGCGAAAAATGTATGAATGAATATAAAGTCTTTTTTAATATGCATTATGCTCTGGTGCCCGTGTGGCTCAGTCAGTTAAACATCTGCCTTAGGCTCAGGTCATGATCCCAGGGTCCTAGTATCAAATTCCATGATGGGTTCCCTGCAGACTGGGGTGTCTGTTTCTCTCTCTCTCTCCCCCTCCCCCATTATTCATGCTCTCTCTCTCTCTCTCAAATAAGTACAATCTTTTGAAAATAGTATGTATTATCCTTTTATTTTTCACTTACATGTTCATGTAGAATGATATAACTTCTAATAAATCTACTGTATTAAGGCATTTTAAAGATCCTACAGATAACTGTAGCAAATAGTTTGATGCACTGGGCCACATTTCTTCAGTCCATATGATTTAAGCATAGTTTGTATAGTAGACAGACTTTAAAATGGACCAAATAATCCTGTCTTCCAATATTTACACACTGTGTAATTCCTTCTGCCTGAGTGTGAGCTGGATCTAGGGACTCATTTTTATTTTTTATTTTATTTTGCTTTTTATTTTAAGTAGAATCCATGACCAGCATGGAACCCAACACAAGGTGTGACCCCATGACCCTGAGATCAAGACCTTAGCTTAACTGACTGAGCCACCAAGGCATCCCTAGGGACTCACTTTTAAATAGAAAACAACAAAAGTAATAGGATGTCCCTCCTGTGATTAAGCTACAAAAGCCATTGACTTCCATTACGTTTATAGACTGTTTTCTTTTCTTTCTTGGCTTGAATGCTTTAATGAAGCAGACTGCCATATTGAAGAAGCTATTATGGCAAAAAACTGGGAGGCCTATAGCTATCAGTCAAATAGGAACTGATGACTTTAATTTAATAACTCACAAGGAATTGAATTCTATCAACACCTATTTGAGTTAGTTGGGAAGTGAATCCTTCTTTGTAAGGGCTTTGACATGATTGACACTTTGGCTGACATCTTGATCATAGCATTCTGAGAGTCCCCTGAAACAGATAAGTTGCATCATATTAGAAACTAGTAGAGTAGAAGGTATACTTTATAGTCAAGAGCTAGATAACTTCAAAAAGTCTATTGGAAAGAGGTACTAATAGTAAAAATGGTCACAATATTTTGTCAACTAAGATACTGAGAAAAATAAAAGGTATGTGACTATGTACCCAGGGAAAACAAAATAAGTTCTATGAGGAGGCCAGAATCTTGATCTATGGGAAAATTTTTAAATACCTTTGTTAGCCACATTTTTTAACCATTAGAAATTGCAATATGAACTTGTGTTAATTATGGAAAGGCTAACATTATCAGCATGCTCTAAGAAATAACTTAAAATTATCAACTCAAGTGGTTTTCTCTGAATTTCTGTTTATAATAAATAGTTCTAATTCATATGTAAATTCTCTTTTATGATTTTTAAGATGTTATAAAATCATCTTTATGAATAAGGAACTGTAAAGGAAAACTTAAAATAAATTTTTTCAGTATATGAAGAGACAGACAATTGTCCAATCAACATCTATTTTACCTGTCTTTTCCCAAGTTTTCTCTGGAAAGATGGCAGCCTACCTATAAATAGAGTGCCTAAGCATTGCTCATAGCTAGTTTTGGCCATGTGACAAAGTTCTGGCCAAAGGCTGATGACTGGAAATTACACCAAGTCTCTTCATGATCTCTAAAAAAATGCTATAAGACACCTCATTTTCTTTTTCTCATTTTCTACATGCTGTGAAGTATCCTAGAGCTTATGCTTAAAACACAGAGATAAACACTACATGATAAAAACAGTAGGGTCATCTATGAATTTCTCTCCTCTGGATTTTATGCAAGAGAAAAATCTCTATTTTGTTTAAGTCATATTTAAGGTCTCTTTGTTACAATTGTGTTGCCTTCATGTAACAATAATCTAATATTGGAGGTATTAACATTGGAGATATAATCTGTTTTACAGATTGGACTCCTTACACTGTGATATAAATATTGAGTCTGAAATCTGATGACGCTTGTTATGCTATGGCAAAGAAGATAAATTTCTTATCTTCAGTAGATTGGAAAGAAGATCATATGCTTAAAGCAATCTGACGATCTAACAAAAAAGACTAGAAAAAGTCAGAACGTATGTTTGTTTATCACAAAAGAGAACAAAGAAGAGCCTTAAGAAGGAATTAATCAGTTTGAGACTAGAGATAAGATGGAGTACAGCTGTGCTTGACAGGGGCATCCTCTGAATATGGCCTGCAATCAAATCGATGAGGGATCCAGTAATTTCGAGACTTACAGGGTTAGAAAAGCCAACTAGTTCCAAATTCCAAACATCAAAAATATGAGTGCCATTAAAAGTCATTTTCATGACCTTCTCATTAACTACATTTTGTCTTGAAATTTTCAGTCTATGTTGAAATGTTTAATTTGTGATTCAGTGACTTCCTTAAAGTTAAGAGGAGGCAAATGTTCATGTCTCAAACAGAAAAAAAAGACATATCTCCCATTTTTTCCAATCTAATTTCTGAAAAAGAGGAAGGAATCTAATTGACAGAAATAAGATACCAAATTTATTATTTATGAAAAATAACTTTTAGGGAAAATTTCAATTAAGTGGATATAATTTATTTAATAATATTTCCACCTGAATTAAATAGATTTGACTTCCATTTGGAGAAAACATTAAGAAAATAAAAACTCGGGGATATCTGGGTGGCTCAGTGGATTAAAGCCTCTGCCTTTGGCTCAGGTCATGATCCCAGGATCCTGGGATCGAGCTCCTCATCAGGCTTTCTGCTTAGCAGGGAGCCTGCTATCCCCAACCCTGCCTGCCTCTCTGCCTACTTGTGATCTCTGTCTGTCAAATAAATAAATAAAATCTTAAAAAAAAAAAAGAAAGAAAGAAAGAAAAGAAAAACTCTTCTCTACTCTTCTGTGGCTACTTCTGGAACTGCTATTAGAAATACGAATTTAAAAATAAAAAGAAATACGAATTTTGCTTTCAAATGATATCACCGCTAAACAATAAAGACATTAATATACTAATTTCAAAGTCATTTTATAATCAAGTCTGTTTCATTTCTTGTCCCAAGTTTGGTTCAAGCATATATGTAGAATAAAACTCATCATAGGGGTTGGGATGAGATTGAATGAATGGCATTAGAATACACCAAGTTTTAACTTGGTGTCTCCCTTTATGAAGTTCCTAAGGAAATAATAAAGATGAAATAAAATTTTCTTTGAAGGTTAAACTCCAAAATAAAGATCGAGGGAATTCTTGTGAAAAGTAAATTATCTTATGTATTAATCATCCATGGCATAACCAGTTCAAAATTCTTTCTCTCCAGTTTCTTACTATGCTTGGCCTCAGCCAGACAGAAGTCAAACACAGGTGACTTCTATGATTCCTGAATCCTTTATTGTGGTTACTTTAGGACCTAAAAACTTAAGGTAGTTTCCCATGTATGATGGGGCTAATGGGTTATGTAATTAGAGTAGTAAAACAGTGGCTGGAAACATAGTAAATTTTAAACAATACATCATTCACAGACTCTATTTCACATACTTGAACGAGAAATATAGTCCAACAGAAAATCTTTGCTATTGAATTTTATCGGTCACATGTCTGCACTGAAAATTGAAAACTAATTTTTGCTTAGAGCCCCATTTTTTTCCATATCCATGTGTGCTTAGGTAAGAATGTGCTTATAAAACTTAGTATCAAGCACAGCATCCAACATACTGACAACCCACAAAGCTGGTATTCTTGTATAAAAATAGTTACTCAATTTTGCGAACATTTGTAATTTACAGTGACCTGAAAAATGTCACAATTCCACATAACATGTTTTCTAAGCTTGAGTTTCAATCCAACCACCACATTTTATTTCTGTAATTCTATTCTGCATATTTTTAGTATTCATGGCTAATGCATTAGACACTATGATTGACAAGGACTAATAAATAATAATCCTTTTTCCCTCCCGAGTCCAGACATGTGGGGTAAAAATCTCAGCTTTATTATTACTAAAGACTGACTAGAGAATGTGGCTTTTATATATGGGCACATGGCCTTACAAATAATTTATCCTTAATATAGGGAGACCTATGCATATAAGAATAGCTTGATAATGACAGGTCTCTTCAAAGCAGTCCGTCCTTAACTTTCTGATACCAATGAGCTGACCATGTGTGTTATCTGCAAGTAGAAGAAGTGTAAAAGTAGAAAAAAGAAGAAACTCAGTTGAGCATTTTAAATGTTTTCTCTAAAAATTTATCAAATAAGTAAATCATTCTCTTTCCTTGGAGAGTAGTAAGAAGGTATAATATAAAATCAGGCATGGTTTTCTTAAAGACAGTCCTCCATATGGAACCCTAAACCAAGGGGTAAGAAGTCCCCACCCTAATATCACCACTGTATCTGTCATGTGCAAAGTACTAATTTGGACTTCATCTACAAAATTATAGTATTGTCCTCAAGACATTTATAATATAGAGTGAAGTATAGAAATATGTAAATAATTAGAACATGGCCAACTAAGTGCTATAAATAGATGTGAAAAGACTCCCACAGTAAACTTGAAGGATGGAAAATTCATTCTCCTTTTAAAGGTGAGATCACAGGATACGATTTACAGACAATTGGTATTTAAACACACAAAAATGATAATGTGACAAAAGGAAGTATAAAATTTTAGAAATTAAGAAAAAAATCTCTCAGAGATACTTTGTATTATTCCTCTGATCCTACATAAGCCACTCAAGTTGTAAAATGTTGACTATATTCAATAATATGTGTTAAATTTGGTGAATCCTCTAGGGCAAAAAATGAGTGCTATTTCTCAGGATCTTTCATAATTCATGAGACAGTAAACACTGTCTTCTCTGTGAAATTATTAGGCAAAATGAAAAAAAAAATGTCAACAACTATGGCCTATCATAACTTAATTAGCATTGTGCCTGACACTAGAATCCTCAAAGTCTCAACATAATTATCTATAAAGTTAATACCACCTATAACTCAGAGTTCTTGTAGAAAATAAATGAAGAAGAGATCAAATGCCTGTAATACCCTATAACACAAGCTGATGAATACTAGGGTTTTAGTAAGTGGTAGTTGTGCTTATATATTTTCTCTTCTTATTATTAAAAGCATGGAAGAGTTATACATTTTATATGATAATTTTTGAGTACATGCTATGAAAAAGTTAATATCCCAACTTGTATGAGGAAAACTCATAAAATCATAATTAATCTCTGACCTCGAGTTACTTCATGTTTATGGTACAGTTAATATTTGTTACTGTGGAAATTTTCAATAAATTTTCAGGAAAAAATGTCTAACTTACAAAGAAATATCCTGCCAAGACCTAAAAACATAAATATATAGTCCTAATTCCATACATTAGTTTGGAATTTTGGATTTCTTGTGAATTATCAGACTGATAGGATCATTTGTCTACGTAAGATTAAGGCAATGAAACTTCCATTTCGTCTAGTAGAAATAATGGTCAATAATTGAGGTCTTCTTTGTTTCCTTCTGTAACATGAGTGACTTATAGAAGTTAAAGGAGGCTTTGCTGAAATCCACTAAAAAAATATTAAATTAAAAATTAGAAAACAATTTTGGATTTTTCTGATAATATGAGAATCTGACATAGACTCCATAGCATATAAGGTGATGTTTTGCTGATAAGTATTCATTTATAATCACAATATACTTTAACCAAAATACACACTCTTCATGATTCAATTCAAGGAGAAATATATTTATGTTGAGCAGAATATGCATTATTAAGAGGTGTTCAAAGGTACCAAATCAAATCTGGGGCCCAGGAGCTTACAATTTATTGTATGATAAAGAAATATCTATAATGAAAGGCAGTTTTTTTCTCATAGTGTAGTTTCAATTGGTTTTCTTCCTCCAAATTTTTATTTAAATAGCAGATTTTTCAAAGGCTTTGAATAAGGAGAAAAAAGAAAGAGATATTCATTGAGAAGGGTAGAGACTATTTATTTTACATGTAATAGGATAATACTCAGCTTGCAGAAAAACTTAAATGATAAAACATACCTAGGATATATAAAATGTGTGTCTGGGTGGCTCAGTCAGTTAAGCATCTGCCTTCCATTCAGGTCATGATCCTGGTGTCCCAAGATGGAGTCCGGCATTAGGCTCCCTGCTCAGCGGGGAGTCTGCTTTCCATGCCCCTGTCTGCCCCTCCCCATTGTTTGTGTTCTTGCTCTCTGAAATAGATAAAATCTTAAAAAAAAAAACAAACAAAAAAAAACAAGATAAAATGAATAAGTAAATTATAATGGGTATGTTCAAGAAACATCCATATATATGCTGTATGTATATATTATGCTGCTCTCATTATCATATTGCTTTCTCATTCAGAGTTTATACCACAATAGCTCTTCAAAAGCTCTATATTTTCCCTCATCTCTAGAGATAACCACTTTCTGAATTATTCTTCCTTGAGACATTCTTGAGGCTTATGTGTTACTTTGTCTGGATTTCTTTAAGGAAAACACACACATTAATGCTATTCCATGTTAATCAATGCCCATATTGTAATTACCACCTCAAAACATTTATAACACTCAATTATAAATGTCTTTTTACTGGTCTACTTTTTATTGTAGATGCTGTGTAGAATACTGAATCTATCCATACTGTCTAAATTAATTCTCCAGCTGGGTAATCTTGGGCCTGTTATAAAACACCACCGAGTTTGCTATAGCCTTCATTTATAATTTGCAAATAATGATATAAAAATCCACCTCTGGCACTTACAGTAAACATTAAATAAGTTAGTACATGTGAAAGACTTAAATAGTATCCAGAATATGATATATAAATGATTTAATTATTCAAAATTATATCACCAACATCTACCCACTGGCATTCAATACATTTAAAATATATTTGTGCAATGAATTAATATATCTTTATCCATAACAGAGTTTGAAAAATGCATATCAAATATTGAAAATTACTGTGTTTATATGGTAGAAATTCAAATAATATTCTATTTTATGCTGTTTAGCTTAGTGTTTCATTATCTAATTTTGATACATTTTACATGTCTTATTTCACAAGGAAATTTTTGCCACTTAAAATATATTTATTGATATAAAGTAAACTTGAGTTATTATTGTGAGTTCTCTGTTATTTTTTTGATAGTCCAAGGTTGAAAATTTTCATCTTATAAATCATTTTTTAAAAATATATTCTGCTTTCTGGAATACCTTATGCTTTTTAAGACTTTTAAAATATATTATCCAGTTTTATGATTTTGTTTTTTACAATCAAATACTTTTTTTATTCTAGGGAGTGAATCATGAATATTTAAAGTGTTTGTTTACTTTATAGTCTAGTCAATGTTTGCAACTTTTATCATTTATTGGCATGAGTACAACAAAAGGTACAAAATACCTTTTACCTATGTATTTTCTGTGCCATTTAAAAAACTATGTTTTTGGATTTCATGTTCTGATCAATTTCTCTCTTAGACAATTTGGTGCCCATATCAATATATGTATTTGTAGATATGAAATGGGAGATGTTATCAGCTATGGTAAATTCTCTCAATCTTCTCTCATTTTCTTATTTATATTTTTTTCCTTTCCTCTTCTCATCTTGCTTTTACTTTTATTTCACCAGGAAGGTATGAAAATTCAAAATTTGTGTGTCTAGTAGCAAAAGTCCAAGATTATAAAGTCAAAATGGAGAAAACTACAAGAACAAATAAGTCTCTCATTAATTGACAAATGACCACAAATGATGAGCAGAATGAATATTTGACCAATACATATAACAGATTTGAATTTATGTGCATATTTAAAATAGCATACTAAACAGAACACTTCATTCATGCAAAATACACATTCTTTCCAGCACAATGGGATATATATATAGCAGTTGGTCATATGCTGCATTACAACAAATTTCAAAGATTTGAAGTTATATAGTTCTCTAACATCTCAGTATAATGTAAAAAAAAAAAAAAAAACTGTTTAAAAGGTAACTGGAAAATATCACATGTTGAAAATTAAGGGATATACCTCTAAGAGAAATGAAAATAAAAGAAGGTTACAAAAAATTGGATAACTTTTGAATTAATGGAGGTGTTAACTAACACTGTTATGGTGACTGTTTTACAATACCTAAGTATTAAATTAACGTGTTATACACCTTAAACTACACAATGTTATATGTCAATTCTAACTCAATAAAACTGGAAAAAAAGGTTTTTAAATATAAAAAGATAATGAAAATGCAATATATCAAAACTTACGACCTATAATGAAATCAGTACTTAAAGGAAATTTTAGTTATACATTTATATATTAGAAAAGAAAAAGTTTAAATAAAAAAAGAAAAAGTCCGAAAATTAATGATCTATGCAACTATCTCAAAAACATAAAGACAGATCAGGAAATTTGATCTAAAGAAAAGAGGAAAGAAATATAAACTTTAAGAGTCAAATTTTAAAAAATATTTTAAAACTCTATACAATAATTTAAAATTTTTATAGTAGGTTATTTAAAAAGCTCAATGAAGTGCTATACCTCTGGAGGAATTGTTCAAAAAGAAATAAGACAAATAAATAATACCAGAAATTTAAAATAATTACCATTGTAAAACTCACAGATATTATAAAGATCATAAAATCATATTGATATAAAAATTGGGGTTATCAAACAGCATTAAAAAAAGGCAGTATCTTACACATACAAAAAATTCGATCCTTAAGTAGCTTCAGTATCTTTTTAAAAATGAAAATAAGGGTGCCTGGGTGGCTTAGTTGGTTAAGTGTCTGCCTTTAGCCCAGGTCATGAGCTCAAGGTTCTGGGATCCAGTCGCATTGGACTTCCTGCTCTGCTAGGAGCCTGCTTCTCCCTCTGCTTCTGCCTCTCTCTCTGTCTCTCATGAATAAATAAATAAAATCTTTAAGGAAGAAAAACAAAAATGTGAATAAATAAACACAGCTTATAAACTGTCAGCTTTACAAGTAACTAAAAAATGCAAAACTTAATTATCTTTTTTAAAAGATATTATTTATTTATTTGTCAGACAAACATTTATTTGTCAGAGACAAAGAGAGAGAGCGTACAAGCAGCCTCCCCACTGAGCAAGGAGAACAATGCAGAACTCGATCCCAGGACTCTGAGATCATAACCTGACCTGAGAGCAGACACTTAACTGACTGAGCCACCCCAGCATTCTGCAAAACTTAATTATTGATATTATCTTCTATTTAAATAAAAATGTTAACCTCTTAATATAGATCAAATTTCAAAGCAAGCAAAGTAACAGCATGAGATAGTTATTTCCCATCATTTAGCAACAGTATTAATCATGTCTTTGACCCCTTTGACCCCAAACCTCTACTTCCGAAAATTTCTCCAGACAAAGCAGTGCAAAATGCTGCCCTCAGTGTATGGTCAAAGGTATTCAACCCTTTCTTATAATTACTCAAATCAGCAGAAATCCAAAAGTGCAGGAGAAAGGATATAATATTAGCATGTAAGGACTTCCTCTACTGCAGGACAACAGTTTTTGCTGGAAAGTCTGCAAGGGAAATGATAAGTAGTGAATCCACAGAAAATTCAAGGACCAGGCACTGCAGCAGTTTTTGTGTCATTTGGTCAGGTAGAGAACACAGGCACTGTCCCAGAAATTGTCATTGGTAAGGTAAAAGCCTACCCGACCCTTACAAATGTGAAAGAGATGCAAGCCTTTTTAGGGATGTTAAGGTCTTGGAGGACTTTTATTCCCCATCTGGCACAATGTCTCTGTCTCTTATGCCTCCTGGTAAAGGAAGAGCATGTAGGGGACTGGGGATCAGACAAGCAGGCTGATTTCACTACAGCAAAAATACTAATAAGACAGATTTTATTTATTTATTTATCAGAGAGAGAGTGCACATAAGCAGGGGAGCAGCAGGCAGAGGGAGAGGGAGAAGCAGGCTTCCCACTGAGCAGAGAGACCAACATGGGGCTCGATTGCAGGACCCCTGGGTCATGACCTGACCTGAAGACAGACACTTAACCAGCTAAGCCACCCAGGCACCCCAAAACATATTAAACCTCTAGGCATCTCCTAAGCAGGGCTACCATTTGAGTTATACGTGTTTGATTCCAGAAAACATGGGTTGGACGCTGTAGCGGAAACAACAGAGGGAGAGAATACCCCTAGGATTTAGGTCCCAGCTCTGGAGGGGGCAGAAACCTGAAATACTCCCACAGAACGTCTCCTAGCAGTGTAAGCAGTGCTCTTCCAGGTACAGCCTTTCCCAAAGCCACGTTATATGATGATAAAAAACATAGACCCATCGCTGCCATGGCTCAAACCCCAACCTTAAACAAAGGACATGCTTATTTGCAACAGAGCAGCGTCTGGTCCTCCAGCCCCCTGTCACTGGAATGTAAGTGCTATTAGGCACTCCAGAGTATGCAGATTTCCCATGGGAATCTATTTCAGTGGTGGCCTCTGTGGCCCATAGCCAGAAAATGAGGGAAATTCCTGTTGATGCTTGGTATTCAGATGGATCTAGTCTAGGCAATTCTATTTGCATGGACTGCAGTTGCCAATCAGCCCAACACTAGCGCTGTCTGGATGGAAACAGGAACAAGCCACAGCAGCTGGTGGGTGGGACTAAGAGTGGTCTTTCTAGTAATCGCTTATGAGTCTTGTCCCTTAACCCTTTACACTGACAGTTGAGCTGTTCTAAAGGGATTAACTTTATGCTTGGAAAATGGGAAGCCAAGGGGTGGGTTATGAAGAGGACCTTGTGGGGTCAGGATATGTGGAAAGACATTTGGGTTCACCTGCAAGAGATTGAGGCAGTCATCGCTCTTCCACAACCCAGCTCAAAGACACTGATACTTGCTGGCATCAGGAAGCTGATGCCCTAGATCAGGTATGAGCCCCAGAAACTGGCCCTTCAGTAGATAAAGCAGACTGGATACTAGAAAGGACTGACACAGCAGTTCCCAGGGCAGATGGCTATTGCCAAGGATGCTGGATTACCCTCGAAATACAGTGATTTCATTAATGCAGTAACAATTTACCTTCTAAACAATATCAAAGGCAGCTGCCAAAGGAGCTGGGTCCACCCATCTGAGTTCCCAACTAGTAAGGCATTGGCAAATTGATCATACTGCCGCCCTCCTTCAAGTGAAGGTTCTAAATATGCCACGGTTTGGGTGGACACAGCATCTGGTTAAACCAAGATTTCCCATGTCACCATGCAAACCAATACACTACTGTTATGGAATTCAAGAAGCTGAGTACCAGGTATGGATGCCCTCATTGAATAGATAGCTATTGGGGGTCACGTTTCAAAAGTTATGATGTATAAGCCTGAACAAAAGAACATGCCATTGAATCCAGGTTCCATCTCCCTGCAAGCAGCAGAGTTAAAAACAAAAAGAATATTAATGCAGGAGATTAAGTTACTAACAAGCAAGATGACCTTCATTGTGAGCACTAAAGTACTGTCTCAGGGTTTAATACCTTTAAATGATCAACTGGTAGGTCCTTTGCCCTGACTCTTACTGTGGATCAATACTCCATGCTGTTCAGAACATCAAGCCTCATCATGTCTGGGAAATTATCTACTGGAATTTACAATATGATGTCTTGCCAGGGTGGGCAAGTTACTGTACTCCTGGGTAAGGGCAAACTACTCAGTCTCCACTGGGACCTTGTTGTCCTGCTGCAAGATTCACCTGTTGAATGCATTATACTTGGCATAGAATATGCACCATTGAAAGAGGGGAAACTGTAGGGATCCTCGTCTGGAATATCCCATCCTCAGCCCTTCTTACACTTGCCAGTGCTGCCTCCAGTAGCCATCATGTATGGTATGTACAACCTGGTCAAATTCCAAAAGCTGCAACCACATCCCCATCTAAGGATCAGGACACAAGTGTAATTTGTATCGAGGGGAATATTTCCCCATACAGGATCTTGGCTAAATATCTGTCATTCACCCTTAGATTTCTGCTGCTTCTGTGGTGTCCAGTCATGGGATCAGCACGTAATGGAAACACTTCTCTACAGTGGCCCCATTTGTTTGCCTGATGAAGAAATCAATCCAACTGCTGGGTGTGAGGGCAGCTATTCTCTCTAGATTTTCAGGATTGTCATGGTGAGCATCACCATTCCAGGGAGGCAATTAGAAGTTTCAAAAACAGTACACTAAGGAATAACAAGCTAGAACTAGTGTTCTCAATTTACCTGACATTACCAATATTGATCCAGAAACTGGCCTGTAGTACACACTTTCAAGTACACTAGGTATGGGAGTTGTCATTTTGTCAAACTCCATGAGCACCCTGTCAAACTACTGACCAGAGGGTCCTAAAAATACCACTATTGGATAAATGAGTAGTTATACTCAGTTTTGGGATGGGTTTATGTGGCTTACCCCAGATTTTGAAAACCTAGCACCTGGGCATCCCTATGTTGCGAACAGAAAAATCACTCTAAAAAGAATCAATCTAGTTATACCAGGAATATGGGATGGATGTCAACAGAATGGTGTAGTCATTCTGCCATATTAATGGGTAGCAACTGGTTTGGCATTGACTGGTTTTATCACCAAGTATGCATTAGGTGGCTCCAAATGGAACCCAGTGTGGTTTCCACCTGGGTTGTTGGGCTGCTGTGCCCTGGGTTTTCCTGGGGGCAGGAGAAAATCTGCCCCATGGTTACAATTGCCAACCTCCTCCTCAAGGCAGGTAAGCATTGTCTGTTGTCTACGGGAGTTATCATTTGGTTGCAGTCTTTGTTCCCTTCATTAGGCTGGAGTACATTATAATACACATAGAAGCCTCCATTAATTTACCCAGCAAACCTTAAATGACAGCCAATAAAGCCTGTTCTCACTGAACACTAAGGAGAACATCTGTCCTCCAAAATGGTATAGCTTTGGCCTGCCTCACAAAGATACACTTGTGACATTATACAAACAGAATGTTGTGTGTTCATACCTGATGGGTCTGCTAGTGTATCACCTCTAGTAAATTACATGAGGGCACAAACAAATGCCCTGAGCAATCTGTCCCCCAGACTAGAGGGCTCAGTAAATCAACAATTGGGATCATGGGCCTGTTGGTGGAAAAAGTTGTTGCTGATCTTGAGAATTGCTATCATAACCTGTGTTTTCTCTTACACATGCCGATATTGTTACTTCTGTATCCAACGCAGCCAGATTGCTATTAAATGAGCTACCTCCATGCTAGTGAAACTCTTTGCTTATTGCTGAGGGCACAGTGGAAGGAAGAGGAGTGGAAGAGGAGCATATGGGACTGTAAGAGCCCATCATAATAGGTGCAATACTGGAAGAAGTCATAAAAAAGATATGACTGCCAGTTGATCCTCAAGCTAGACTTGGGTAATCCCCACCCCCTTCCCAGTCCTCAGAAATTTGGTTTCACCTGCCCTTTCTGCTCTCAGAAGCTGCGCCAAAGACACATTCTTGAGACAGAGTTGTGGTGTGGAGGCTATCTGGCCTGGGTACATGACTAAAGCCAGTTAAGGCCTCTATATAGAAACTTCTAAGATTCCAGCAGGCAGGTGCAGAAATCTACTCATCTTTCTGCTGCCCAGGATGAGCTTCTGGTGTTCCTTGCATATGAAACGTGCTACCCACCAATCTGGACTGGTCTGCCTCTTTCTTTGGTCTCTCCTTACTCTCCGGGCATACAGGTGCTGGTTTTAAATTATACCTGGAAAGTTCCCAAAGAGGTTGTGAACCAACAGATGCATACACTGAAACACCATGCAGCCACTGAGAATATGAAAGATCTAATGGCAGAAAGATTCTTATATGTAGAAAAAATAAAGCAAGATGTAAGTTATTTATATGGTGTTGCCTCATATGTGCAAGTATATATCTTTCCATTTCTGAATTCATCTAGTAATTTTTATGTTATATTTCATCCATTAACTGCTATAAAAGAAAACATATATACTAGCAGTCCCCATGTGGTGAGATTATAAGTGGTTGTAATTTTATGTTTTCCTTCCTGTACTTTTTCTAGTTAACACATTTATCTTTTTTTTTTTTAAATCAGCAATCGATAAATAAACATAATGACCATATGGAGCCAATCTAGGTGTATAGACTCCATTAAGTAATATTGTTTTAAACAGACCTCTTTCACTTTGAGTTTGCTAAACATCACACACCATAGATTTCACTTCTTGTTTCAAGCTTTAGTAAAAAAGAAAAAAAAAGTATTTTGTTGTACACAAAACTTTGAAAAACATGTAGAAATGAACACATGCAATATTGCACCTGCTCTTGTCCTGGAATACTTACAAGCACCAAGGTTGTTTGGGGTCAGACATTTTTAGTAGATTGAATGTAGTGAACTCTGGGTGCTAAGGTTGTGGATGATCATGAATGTGCAGAGAGGCCAGTGTAAGCCGTTACGCAAGGATTAGGAACACCCATGTAGTATGAAATTTCACTGGTCAGTGGAGGAAATGACTGCAATCAGCCAGTCACCTTAAATACACACTGAATTGTACTTAAAACCAGTGGGTTTGGTCCACAGGCATTATCCAGCACAGCATCACAGACTATAAAATTATGTAAAAAGCAGAAATAAGGCAACATATAAATTTCCAGCAATCCAGATCTCCTTAAAACTAGGATGGAGCTACAGTTTTATGCTAAGTGAAATAAATCAGAGAAATATAAATGCCATATGATTTCCCTCATATGTAAAATTTAAGAAAAAATGAACATAGGGGAAAGAAAAAAAAAAGAGAGAGAGAGAGGAAGGCAACCAAAAGACAGACTCTTAACTATATGTTAACTAACTAGAATTTAAAGAAAAAATTGAAACATAGGGGCGCCTGCGTGGCTCAGCCTGTTAAGCTTCTGCCTTTGGCTCAGGTCATGATCTTAGGATCCTGGGATTGAGCCTTGAGTTGGGCTTCCTACTCAATGGGGAGCCTGCTTCTCTCTCTCCATCTATTTGCAGTTCCCCCACTTGTGGATGGGATCCTTTTCTCTCTCTCTCTCTCTCTTTCTGTGAAATAAATAAATAAAATATTTAAAACATTTTTTGAAACATAAAACAACCCTTAAAAAACGAAAATAGTACTTTTTTTCTGAAGGCCAACTGGTTCTTTTGGAGGTTACAAGACTTTAATAATACTCCTGACAAGGCTAACTACAAGTTTAGGTTCAGAAGTCAACAGTAAGTCAGCTTCTTCTGACTGCAAACTGTCACTCATGCACAAGCCTGAGCACATCAGGAAAAAAATTTAAGATAATTAAATCTTAGAAAATAGAATATTATTAGGATAACTTTAATGTAAGATCTTCAAGGTGAAAGAGACAGATTGACTTTGGAGTTCCTCAAGAGCCCTGTCCCAAGAGAATTACAGATTGAATATTGAGGACAACTACAAGCCAACCAATCAGATAACTCAGATGAAAAGGACACATTCTAAGAAAGACATAAGCTACCGAAAATGACGCAAGAAGAAACAGAACATATGAATAATCCTAAAGCAGATAAAGGAATGGAATCACCACATTTAAAACTTCTCATAAATAAAAGCCCACACCCAGATTGCTACACTAGTAAATTATGCCAAACACATAAAGAAAAATTTATCTAATTCTTTAGAAATTCTTCCAAAAAAACAAAAGAAAAAATACCTTCTATTTCATTCTATGAGGCTGGTATTATCCTGATGCAAAAATTGAAGGCATCTCAATTAGATAATATCATAGACTAATATTCCTTATAAATGTACACATAAAAATCTTTATCAAAATAATAGCAGAGGTTCCTGGTGACTCGGTTAAGTGGTTAAGCATCTGACTCTTGCTTTGCCTCAGTTCATGATATCAGGAGTCTGAACCCTGAGTTGGGCTCCACACTGATCATAGAGCCTGCTTGAGATTCTCTCCCTCTCTGTCTGCCCCTCCCCCTACTCTCTCTCTCTCTCTAAAAATAAATAAAATGATTTTTAAAAATAGCAAATTGAATAAAGTACATATAAAAAGGAGTATGTACCTTGATCGAGTGGCCTTTATCTCAGGTTTTTAAGGTTTGTTCAATAGCTAAAAATCATCCAATTTAATGCAAGATACTAATAGATTAAGAAAAAAGAATATAATCAGGTTTTTTTTTTTTGAAGTATTTTCTTTATTCACGTCAGAGAGAGAGAGAGAGACAGCAAGCAAGCATGAGCCAGGGAGTGGTGGAGGCAAAGGCAGAAGAAGAAGCAGACTCTCCACTGAGCAGGGAGCCCAATGTGGTGTTCAATCCCAGGACCTGGAGATCATGATCTGAGCTGAAGGCAGATGCTTAAACATCTGCACCACCCAGGTGCCCAAGAATGTAATCATTTTAATAGATGCAGAAAAAGCAATACCTATTCATGATAAGATTTCTCAACATATTAGAAATAGAAGGTAACTTTTTCAACCTGATAAAAAGCATCTAAGAAACCGATAAGCAGATCAACAGAATATAATTGCTCCATGAAATGCAATATTATTTGTCAATAAAAGGGAACAGTGTGCTAGTACATGGTTATAGCATAGGTGAAACTTCAAAACATTATGTTAAGTAAAATAAGTGAGTATCAAATTAACACACATTGTATGATTTCATTATATGAAATTTCCAGAATAGGAAAATATTGAGACAGATAATAGATTACTGGTTACCAGGGACTGAGGGAGAGGACCTATGGGGTTTCTTTAGGGGATGAATAAAATATTCTAAAATTAGATGGTGGCAAGAATTACTTAACTGTGTGAATATCTAAAAGTGACTGATGTATATTTTAATAGGGTGAATTGTATAATGTGCAAATTAAATTTAAAAAAGCTGTTATTTTTTGAATAGAGAAAAAAGAACAATTAGGATTTACTCATTGAAAAATTATTTTAAAAATTGTGATACTATATTAGAATATTTTGAACTGCAAATACAGGGAAAGTATAATATGTCAAAAATTTAATATGATGTTATCCTTAAGGTATCACAATGAAAAATGCTATATATAATTAATGAAACATCAATTTTACTTATAATTAATAGAAATTGTTTTCTCTGTAAGAACCTCAACAAATTCAGCAAAGAATGACATATAGAATGACTTGACAGTTCCCCAAATTTTCCACTGTGCATTTCACAGATACTAACTAAGGAGATGTGCTAAGGAATTTTACAGCCTGTAGCATGTGGTATACTTAATATAGATATTTGACTGACTCAAATTAGTATTTTCAAAATTGTTATTAATTTCTAGAAAATTAATATGCCTTTACCTTAACATACAACCTGCCTTTCATGCTTTTTCAAGGTAGCTTTAGGTTACAAATTCAAGTCAAAATAAAGTGTATAAGGAATCTAATTAAAAAAACACAATTCCCAGACAGTGAGAAGAATCTGTAGAATTAATTAAATGGCACACAGCTACAAATACCAATACTAGTGTTACTGACTAGTGTAACAGATTTGTTCTGGGAGTTATGTCCCACATTGATCTGGGTTCAAATCCTAGCTCTACAGTTATTTTGTGCTCATGAACCAGTCAACATGAAGTGCATTCCTCTAGTCCATCAGCCTATAAAATGAAGGGGATGAACTACATAATCACTTCAACTGCTTCCAGCACTAAATTCCTATTTTCCACATCTCCAATTTTGAATTTTTATTGCTATTGCGTTTAATGCCACTGAACTTGAAACACATCCATTAAAAAAAAAAATATGATGTTACATATCAAACCTCCAGATCACCCTTGAATAAGAAATATGGTTGCTTTTGAAATTAAGTAAAAATATTACTTCACTAGATCTATTTAAGAAAGAAAACTAAATATTTGTAACCAGGCCAATTTAAGATGAAGGTGGAGGATGTCTATTGTTGCACATATTTCAAAATGCTTTCTAATATTTCTACTTTAAACATGTTTGTGTGCTATGTTAATCATTTTAGAGTTTAGAGTCTCTGTTTAATACATGCATATTTTATTTCTTATTTAGATTTTTGTGTAATTTCTTAATTTTATCTTTCGTCCATGATGAATGACTCAAGAATATTTCAGTATATTATTTATGCTGATTACACAAATTTATAAACCACTGCAACATAGTCAGAGCTAACTTTAGGAGAAGATAATCTAAATAGTAAATAGGAGGACTACTTAAATAAAAGACTGTATGCATATTTAATAAAAATATTCAAGACTTCATATAAAATGCAAATTTAAATTGTTTTACCATGGCTTGGAACAGAAGAGAATTAGATAGTTTACTCCTGCCAAATTAGATGTATAACTGCTTTTTAAACTGGAAATAAAATAGCTTTGGAAGAAAGGGAAGAACATAAAGTGTCCTTGATACTAAAAATGGATCATGCAAAATATGAAAAATCTCCAGTGTAAACAATATAATTAGAACAATAAATTTTAATTCTCTATGCCAGTTATTTAGTTGAGGATGAACAATTCCCTGATTCACACTTTGCATTTCGGTGTCTTTGATATTCTGCTGTTATATACCCCATGGACAATGTTGCTGTGGCTGTGAAGGATATTTCCAGCCTTTACTTTGTTGCCTTATTGGCAAAGAAAAATCACAATTGTCAAACTTTTGTTAAAATAAGTTATAACCAATTTCTGACAAGGCAAGTAAGCTCAAAGTATCCATAAAAATAGCTTTTGGAAAAATAGCCAGCAGCAACGTAACCCATGGGATAGCACAGTTATAACACAATACAAGTCAGATAATGGTGCTTCAGAATTTAATTACGTCTGAAGGATTAAATAATGTAAAGAATTGATTTAAAACTATTTTTTAACATTTTGAGGAACCTCCATGCTGTTTTCCAGAGTGGCTGCACCAGCTTGCATTCCCACCAACAGTGTATGTAGTGATCCAAAGGGGCACATGCACCCGAATGTTTATAGCAGCAATGTCCACAATAGCCAAACTATGGAAAGAACCTAGATGTCCATCAACAGATGAATGGATCAATAAGATGTGGTATATATACACAATGGAATACTATGCAGCCATCAAAAGAAATGAAATCTTGCCATTTGCAACAACGTGGATGGAACTAGAGCGTATCATGCTTAGCGAAATAAGTCAAGCAGAGAAAGACAACTATCATATGATCTCCCTGATATGAGGAAGTGGTGATACAACATGGAGGCTTAAGTGGGTAGAAGAAGAATAAATGAAACAAGATGGGATTGGGAGGGAGACAAACCATAAGTGACTCTTAATCTCACAAAACAAACTGAGGGTTGCCGGGGGCAGGGGGTTTGGGAGAAGGGGGTGGGATTATGGACATTGGGGAGGGTATATGATTTGGTGAGTGCTGTGAAATGTGTAAACCTGGTGATTCACAGACCTGTACCCCTGGGGATAAAAATATATGTTTATCAAAAATAAAAAATTAAAAAAAAAAAACTATTTTTTATGGTGAAAAGAAAAGGAGAAAAGGATTAGAACAAGACACTAGTCAGCAACCGATTTCTAATGCATCATAATTAAGAGAGATTTAAAGTAATAATGATAGTAGGGGCAAGGTTTGACAATGGTTAGTAAAAATTTAGTTTGTTGTTAAAGTTACATTGCTAATCTTAATTGGTACTTTGTTTTTTCTTATTTCTAAAAACCTTTCAGGTTTTTTTTTTTCGAAAGCTGCGCTTAAATAGCACTAAAAATTATTTGGACGTTAGAATTCAATCTAGACATTATTCTTCATATAAATCAACATTTTCAGTAGTTAATAAAAGGCAAGAATCGTAACTTTTAGCATCTGCATTCCAAGATAATTGTTAATATGAGCACTCCTGAAATACCAAAAAAAAAAAAAAAAAAAACCCAACAGCCAGAAAGAAAAAATTTGAAAATTTAATACCTTGAACAGAATTTGATCTAAATTGAGGTCTCATTCTTTTTTGCTTATTCAATCAAGTTTTCAATGATGTTTTTCATTTTTACCTTTGTTATTTTTGTTTTTAATTAATTTGAAAGTGTCCATTAAATAATTGTATACTGTTCAAATATACCATTAATTACATTCACTGTGTTAGAATCTAAATGAACAAATTTTCTACCATAATGAATGTCAACATTTACTAATTTAGAGATAAATCTGGTAAAAAGAGAATGAAATATATGTAATATAGAATATTTTTATTTTCTAGTATAATAAAAAGTATACAAAAATATTACTTGTTTTAAACTGACCATTATTGCATAGTTATATACATTATCATAGAGAAAATCTTCAAAGTAACCGAGAAGATAATTAGAATTGGAAGCAGATTAATTAAATATATATTTTACGTATTTTTCCTATAAATATATCAGTTTTCTGATAATTTTTCCATGGTCAACAGATCTTTTACTATCACAAATAACAAACAAGAACATTCATGATAAGAGGTATTTCTTATACTGTTTATTCTGTGAGTAAAATTCGATTAATTTTCTCTTTTTTGTGTAAAAGTACAAAAGAAGTTTGGCATTTTTAGAAACATGCACAATAGGTTTTATCTAGCTAGTAAATAAGATCCCTTTATTACAGAAAGAAAGAAAATGAGAGAGAGAATATAAGAAAAGGGGAGGGAGCCGAAGACAGGTTTGAACAAGCAAAGAGGATTATCTGACACAGTTTCTGTGATTTTTGGTAGTGAGACACAGCTGGCCAACTGAGTCTGCAGTGAGGAATGCTTGGTTAATATATAATCAAACTCTCACCTTGCCCCATGATGTCATTCTAGTGCTTTCTACTGGGCAAACCACCAGGAGCCAAAAAGAAAGGAAATTTTAATGTAGCCCAAATACATCAATGTATCAAGATTCACAGGGTGGAGTTTGGATCTCAATGTGAACATAAAGATAGCCACAACACCAACCATAAAGAAAAACTGAATCTCAGTAACTGAAAAAACCACATCATGAACCATTTTTACTATGTCAGGTCAGGTGTGCCTTAATATCTAAGAAGTGATAAATGCCAATAATTAGAGTAGCATGTTTTCTGAAATGTTTTATAAACGTTATAGACATAACTAGATTGAATATAGTTGTAATCCTAGTTCATATCAGTAATGAAAAGGAGAAATTATCCTGATAGTGTAGGAAGTACTTTTATATTTTCTGGACATAAGCCTAGGTTTAGTATTAATAGATAAAGATATCAAGCAATTGAAACATCTTAACATTTTTTCTCAATTCTGAATAAATAAATGATGGCATAACAAACTATGTAAAGAATAATGTTTATATAGTAGATGATCTTGTTTAGATGTTAAATAAATAATAAATCAAAAATATAAATGTCAGCCTGGTCTATACATTCGAGTAAATCAAATCGAGAATTTATAAAGCAACTTTTGCTTATTTTGTGACATTACTGGTCTTTTGTAATAAATTACTAGTGAATTCAAGACAAATAGTGTTTCTTACCTTGTCCAATAAGAATAAAATATTCAATTCTATCTTATAAATAACAAATTAATATTTGTGTATTTTACTGTAAGGATTTCTTTATTAAGAATTTGTTTTTAATAGCAGTTTCAAACTTAATTTACCCAAAGGAAATCCAAACAAGTTAATCCAAAGAACAAGCAAATTCAAGATTTGTTTTCTTTAAGATAGATTGATATCTAGCCAATTTTTATATTTAAGAAAAGATTGGAAGTTGAACTGTTTTCTTTATCTTATGTGTGTTTGTGTGTATAATACAAAGAAAACTTAAAATACAAGAAAACAAAAAGGCGGGAACAAACTATCCAATTAAAAAATGTGGAGGGGCGCCTGGGTGGCTCAGTGGGTTAAGCCGCTGCCTTCGGCTCAGGTCATGATCTCAGGGTCCTGGGATCAAGTCCTGCATCGGGCTCTCTGCTCAGCAGGGAGCCTGCTTCCCTCTCTCTCTCTCTCTGCCTGCCTCTCCATCTACTTGTGATTTCTCTCTGTCAAATAAATAAATAAAATCTTTAAAAAAAAATGTGGAAAGGTCTGAAGATATTCCTTATCAGAGAAGTTATATATATGGCAAATAAGAATATAAAATTTTGTTCAACATCATGTGTCATTAAAACAAGATGGGATTGGGAGGGAGACAAACCATAAGTGACTCTTAATCTCACAAAACAATCTGAGGGTTGCTGGGGGAGGGGGTTTGGGGAAAGGGGGTGGGATTATGGACATTGGGGAGGATATGTGCTTTGGTGAGTGCTGTGAAGTGTGTAAACCTAGTGATTCACAGACCTGCACCCCTGGGAATAAAAATATATGTTTATAAAAAATTAAAAATTAAAAAAAAAAAGAATATAGAGGTCACTATGCATAGTTACATATGTTGATAAAGGAAATATGGTACACATTAAAAAGAAACTATCAGAATTACTTCTTTTGCATTAAAGATGTCAGGAATCACATTAGAATTGACAAAGATCATTCATTCTATCTTTAGCTAAATGTTATCAATTAAATGTGCCTCACCAGCATAAGATCTTGATTGGTTTGCGTTTCAAATGTGTACTGGGACAGCATTAATTTTATGTCATCCAGAGCTATCTATAGTGATACAATCAGGGGCAATTTCATTTTCTTAATGAGATTCCTCCTAAGAGACTTGGACAGAATGAGACACAAGGTAGGAAATTTAACATATATCCCGGGGGGGAATGTTATTCCTTGAAAGGTAAAAAATTAAAGATAAATAGCAACATTTAACTTACAAAGTATTTCTTCTCTTAATATTTCAATTTAAATATTCAACATTTAACTTACAATGTATTTCTTCTCTTAATACTTCTTACAAACTATTAAGGCCTGAAACAGTGAAGGATGGCACTCCACTATAGGGCACTTTGGTATAAGGATTATTTTGAGCTAAAGGCATTTGTAAAATGGTAGGTACAAGAATAGCATGCTGACTTCCCCTCTTCTTCCTGAAAGCAGGAGATAAAAAATCCCCTGTAAAAGAAAGATTCCTTCCCTGTTTCAGGAGGGAAGAAACATTCTTATCACCAGAGAGGGGGAGCAGAGACCAAGAGAACTATACAAACAGGCCTTGTTAAAATAACTCTTCTTTTATTCTCTTCACTCATGTTAGTTACTTTCCCACAGTTGCGGTTTTGTTCAACCGGGTATAATGGTTAGGCAGAGCCACTACTTTGGGTCTTCATTTTTTTATGAGGGTGCTCCCATATATATGTAAGAATCTGTAGGGTTTTTTCCTTTCAATCAGTCTTATATCAATTTACCCCTCAGGCCCAGTTGGAGACCTTAAAGAGAACAGAAGTAAAGTTTTGCCTCCCCTACACCATTAAGACAATTTTAATACAATAGATCAATTAAAATGATGGGGCTGATTTTCCTTTCATTAATTGGGTACTGCACCTGTGCCGAGATGACACTTCCACAATTTTATTTCATATTAACCAAAATAGTGACTGGTTTAAAACTATATGTTAGTATATCATATGTATTGCTGAAATCCATATTCTCTAGTAATATTTTATTCCTATTAGTCCAGCTTTGAATTTTCAGTGTCATTTGAAAATTGCAGTAAAACACAGTGATAGCAATAAATCACAGAATACTCAAAAACATAACTGAATTATTAGGCCAAAGATTTCAAAACACTTCTTATGTTTTTGTGACAAAATGGACTTCTGGAATTTTTCATGTTAACTTTCAAAAATAATTTAGTACCTTAAATTTAATATGTTTAATTATATTAGAGATGATAGATGATTGATAAGTAGATAGGTGGGTAGGTAGATAATAAATAATACCATAAGTAGTGCTATGATTACAAGTCATACTGAAGTTTCCCAACGAGAGTGATTTTTTTTCTAGTTCTCCTGAATTTTTTCCACAATTTCTTTGCAGTGTTATTTTCCCTCTTTTTAGTGATTATAGAATTATTCTTAGTAGGTTTATTGTAAACTGTTTTCCCTTCTGCTCTTGCTTACCTTTTTGTAGCTGATAGTATCCATTCTGCTGGCCTCAATGATGTCCTCAGCAGATTTTTCTTCTGAACTTCCATTCTTACCAATTTCACTGGAGTATTTTACCAGAACCTCAAATTTAAATGGAAAACAACTGAAGATTTTAACTTCCCTTCCAAACTTGGCCATTCTCCTAGTGTGTAACAGTGAGATAATCTAATGCTCAAGCATTAGATGCTCAGGGTCCTTTGCACACAGTCCTTTTCTCCTTCGTGGGTCGTTCAATAAATTCAATCCATCACCAAGGCCTTCAGTGTTTACTTTTTAAATCACTTTTTTTTTTTTAAAGATTTTATTTATTTATTTGACAGAGAGAGATCACAAGTAGGCAGAGAGAGAGGAAGGAAAGCAGGCTCCCTGCTGAGCAGAGAGCCAGATGCGGATGCGGAGCTTGATCCCAAGACCCTGGGATCATGACCTGAGTCGAAAGCAGAGGCTTCAACCCACTGAGCCACTCAGGTGCCCCACTTTTTAAATCACTTTTAAATTCATCTCTTTCTCCCCTACGGTGACACCAGTGCTACCATTAAGCCACTGCAGAAAATTTTACATTGCCGCAGTTCCTTTTTTTTTTTTTTTAAAGATTTTATTTATTTATTTGAGAGAGAGACAGTGAGAGAGAGCATGAGAGGCGAGAAGGTCAGAGGGAGAAGCAGACTCCCCATGGAGCTGGGAGCCGGATGAGGGACTTGATCCGAGGACTCCGGGACCGTGACCTGAGCTGAAGGCAGTTGCTTAACCAACTGAGCCACCCAGGCACCCAGCAGTTTCTAATTAGTTTATCAGCCCCTAGTCTTTCTTCCCCAGAATCATTTTTTTTCTCATTGTGAAAAGAGAGAATATTTTGCAAAATCTTAACTTTGTCAGAAGCTTAAAGTCCTTCACTGACATTTACTTAGATTAGTATCTAAACTCCTGAATTTAGCTTTTAAGTCTCTCTTCCTGCTGCTTCTTTTATTGACTACTCTCCACTGCCTCTGAACTTCATACTACAGCCACATGACAGAATTTTATTGTCTCATATCCCAAGCTTTTTTCATTTCCTGTTCCATGAATTATGCCTCTCCTTTCTCCACTCCAAAATCATTCAGCCAACTTCAACCTGCTCTCCTCTCTTGACCTAATCATCATTTAATCCAGGAGAAACTCTTAGATCCCTAACCTCTAGGACAGTGGCTCTCCTAAGACCTTGAAGCCTCACAACTCTATGCTGTGCAAACATTATCCTCATTTCAGAAATGAGAAGATTCCTTCAGAGCAGGTTAATAATATGCTAAAGCAAAAACATCAGAGACAGGTTTTAAGCCCAATATATTAATCTAAAGTCTCCTATTTTAAATATGCTATCTCACTAATATAGTTATGCACAAAATAGGATCCAATCACAGGGTCAAATTAATTTAATTTTTCCCCTTTTTTAAAATAGTTATTTTATTTAAATTCTAGTAATTAACATATAGTGTATTATTAGTTTCAGAGGTAAAGTTTAGGGATTCATCAGTTGCGTACAACACCCAGTGTTCATTACATCATGTGCTGTCCTTCACGCTCATCACTGAGTTACCCACCCACCTTCTCTCCTGCAAATCTCAGTTTGTTTCCTATAGTTAAGAGTCTTTTACGGTTTGTCTCCCTCTCTGGTTTCATATTATTTTATTTTCCTTCCCTTTCCCTATGATTCTGTTTTGTTTCTTAAATTCTGCATATAAGTGAAATCATATGATAATTTTCCTTCTCTGATTGACTTATTTCTCTTAGCATAATACCTTCTAGTTCCAACCATGTCATTGCAAATGCTAAGATTTCTTTTTTCTTTTTTCTTTTTTTTGATGGTGAAGTAATATGTTCATATCACATCTTCTCTATTTATTCATCTGATGATGGACATCTGTTCTTCTAATCCACAAGCATGGAATATTTGTTTATTTCTTTGTGTCTTCCTCAATTGCTTTCATAAGTGTTTTATAGTTTTCAGAGTACAGATCCTTTTCCTCTTTGGCTTGGTTTATTCCTAGGTGTCTTATAGTTTTTGATGCAATTGTAAATGGGATCGACTCCTTAATTTCTTCTTCTGTCTCATTGTTAATGTATAGAAATGCAACTGATTTCTGTGCATTGATTTTATATCCTGCCACTTTGCTGAATCCCTGCATGAGATCTAGCAATTTTTGGGTGGAGTCTTTTGGGTTTTTCACATAGAACATCATGTTATCTGGAAAGTGGGAGACTTATCAAAAAGAAAAGAGAAATGACCCCAATAAATAAAATCACAAATCAAAGAGGAGAGATCACAACCAACACCACAGAAACACAAACACTTAAAAGATAATAGTATGAAAAATTATATGCCAGCAAATTAGGCAATTTGGAAGAAATGGACACATTCCTAGAAATGTAGATATCCCAAAACTGATAGAGGAAGAAACAGAAAACCTGAACAGACCCATCACCAGCAAGGAAATTGACACAGTAATCAAAAATCTTTCAACAAACAAGAGTCCAAGACCAGATGATTTACCAGTGAAATTCTACCAAACATTTAAAGAAGAATTAACACCTATTCTTCTGAAGCTATTTCAAAAAACAAAAACAGAAGGAAACTTCCACACTCTTTCTATGAAGCCAGCATTACCTTGATCCCAAAACCAGGCAAAGACCCCACCAAAAAGGAAAACTGTGGATGAATATCCCTGATAAAAATGGCTGCCTAAATTCTCGTGAAGATACCAGATAATAGGATCCAGGAGTACATTTAAAAGATTATTCACCACTACCAAGTGGGATTTATTCCTAAACTAAAATCAATCAATTCAATACATCACATTAGTAGAAGAGGGAACATATCTCAATATCATAAAAGCCATATGTGAAAAGGCCACAGCAAATATCATTCTCAATGGGGAAAAACTAAGAGCTTTTCCTCTAAAGTCAGGAACATGATTTGCATTTAATTTAATTTAATTTTCAAAACTACCAAGGTGAGAAACTCATTGGGGGTATTTAAAAATAGATTATGGTCATCCAGGCTAAGTCAAGCATTTCTAATGGGAAAAAAAAAAAAAGGCTTAAATTGAAATATGTTAAATTTTACTCCACTCACAAATATATCTAGCTTTATACCTCACCACCTATCTATATGTCTCATTCTCTATCTATTATCTACTGACTATCTATCTATCTGTCTCTCTATTTATCTATCATCATCATCCACTTCAGCTACCATCCTGCAAAGCAATGGCAAAGTCTAAATACATATATCAAATTCTCAGAAACAGTGCAGATTTAGTAATCTCTACCACAGTAACACATAAAATTAAAATATCAGCAACACAGGGAAGCTTGGGTGTCTCAGTGGGTTAAAGCCTCTGCCTTCAGCCCAGGTCATGATTCCAGAGCCCTGGGATCGAGCCCCACATCAAGCCCCACATTGGGCTCCCTGCTCTGCAGGGAGTCTGCTTCCTCCTCTCTCTCTCTCTCTCTGCCTGCCTCTCTGCCTACTTGTGATCTCTGTCTGTCAAATGAGTAAATAAAGTCTTTACTTTACTTTACTTTTTGACAGACTCTGTCAAATGAGTACAGAGACAGAGTCTGTCAAATCTCATTTGACAGGGATGCCTGGGTGGCTCAGTTGGTTAAGCAGCTGCCTTCAGCTCAGGTCATGATCCCAGCGTCCTGGGATCGAGTCCCACATTGGGCTCCTTGCTCGGCAGGGAGCCTGCTTCTCCCTCTGCCTCTGCCTGCCATTCTGTCTGCCTGTGCTCGCTCTCTCCCCCTCTCTCTCTCTGATAAATAAATAAAATTAAAAAAAAAATCTCATTTGACAGATAAAGTCTTTACTTTATTTACTTATTTGACATATCAACTAAAGTTTATGCTCGATCAACTGGGTTTACTCCTTGTGTATTTAGAATCTAGAAGCTCCTAATTTCTGTATTATATTTTTAGTCCTGAAGAAAAAGAGTAAGAGAACTGATGGAAACATGCAATAACTCAAACATCTGTTCAGATGTGGTCTGTGTTATATCTACTCTCAGGCATGGATATATCCAAAGTCACTGGGATGGAATTTCAAGTAACACAACAATGGGTTGGAATATGTGATATTCTTACTGGAGAAGAGAGTGATACTTCAGAAAAAATTATTATTTCCAATAGCTATTCCTGTGATGAGATTACTTATTCTTTCATTTCTGCCTTCCTTCTCATAAGTCTTTGCCTAATCCCATTTACTTTTGTACTATTAACTGAGTAGAGGAACTATTGATGAAAATGTTATAGAGTATGTGGCAGATACTTATTTATTGAACTCCATTAAAACATGGAACTTCAAAGATGCTTATGTTACTATTACTTCCTCAAGTTTCATTTTTGTCAGATTGTCAGTGAAAATTATTTTTACAGCAAGTTTCTTTTTTTTTAATTTTTTATTTTTTCAATGTAACAGTATTCATTATTTTTGCACCACACCCAGTGCTCCATGCAATCCATGCCCTCTCCAATACCCACCACCTGGTTCCCCCAGCATCCCACCCCCCGCTGCTTCAAAACCCTTAGATTGTTTTTCAGAGTCCATAGTCCCTCATGGTTCACCTCCCCTTCCAACTTCCCTCAACTGGCTTCTCCTCTCCATCTCCCCTTGTCCTCCATGCTATTGGTTATGCTCCATAAATAAGTGAAATCATATGATAATTGACTCTCTCTACTTGAGTTATTTCACTCAGCATAATCTCTTCCAGTCCCATTCATGTTGCTACAAAAGTTGGGTATTCATCCTTTCTGATGGAGGCATAATACTCCATAGTGTATATGGACCACATCCTCTTTATCCATTCTTCTGTTGAAGGGCATCTTGGTTCTTTTCACAGTTTGGCGACCATGGCCATTGCTGCTATAAACATTGGGGTACAGATGGTCCTTCTTTTCACTACATCTGTATTTTTGGGGTAAATACCCAGTAGTGCAATTGCAGGGTCATAGGGAAGTTCTATTTTTAACTTCTTGAGGAATCTCCACACTATTCTCCAAAGTGGCTGCTCCAACTTACATTCCCAACAGTGTAAGAGGGTTCCACTTTTTCCACATCCTCTCCAACACATGTTGTTTCCTGTCTTGCTAATTTTGGCCATTCTAACTGGAGTAAGGTGATATCTCAATGTGTTTTTAATTTGAATCTCCCTGATGGCTAGTGATGATGAACATTTTTTCATGTGTCTGATAGCCATTTGTATGTCTTCATTGGAAGAAGTGTCTGTTCATATCTTCTGCGCATTTTTTGATATGATTGTCTGTTTTCTGTGTGTTGAGTTTGAGTTCTTTATAGATCCTGGATATCAACCTTTTGACTGTACTGTCATTTACAAATATCTTCTCCCATTCTGTGGGTTGCCTCTTTGTTTTTTTGACTGTTTCCTGTGCTGTGCAGAAGCTTTTGATCTTGATGAAGTCCCAAAAGTTCATCTTTGCTTTTGTTTCCTTTGCCTTTGGAGACATATCTTGAAAGAAATTGCTGTGGCTAATATCGAAGAGGTTACTGCCTATGTTCTCCTCTAGGATTCTGATGGATTTTTGTCTCACGTTGAGGTCTTTTATCCATTTAGAATTTGTGTACGGTGTAAGAGAATGGTCAAGTTTCGTTCTTCTACATATAGCTGTCCAGTTTTCCCAGTACCATTTATTGAAGAGACTGTCTTTTTCCCACTGTATATTTTTTCCTGTTTTGTCGAAGATTAATTGACCATAGAGTTGAGGGTCCTTATTTGGGCTCTCTACTCTGTTCCACTGGTCTATGTGTCTGTTTTTATGCCAGTACCATGCTGTCTTGGTGATCACAGCTTTGTAGTAAAGCTTGAAATCAGGTAACGTGATACCCCCAGTTTTATTTTTGTTTTTCAAAATTTCCTTAGCGAGTTGGGTTCTCTACTGATTCCATACAAATTTTTGGATTATTTGATGCAGCTCTTTGAAGAATACTGGTGGAATTTTGATCGGAATGGCATTAAAAGTATAGATTGCTCTAGGCAGTATAGACATTTTAACAATGTTTATTATTCTAATCCAAGAGCATGGAATGGTCTTCCATCTTTTTGTGTCTTCTTTAATTTCTTTCATGAGTGTTCTGTAGTTCCTTGAGTACAGTTACTTTACCTCTTTGGTTAGGTTTACTCCCGGGTATCTTATGGTTCTTCGTGCTATAGTAAATGGAATCGATTCTCTAATTTCCCTTTCTGTATTTTCATTCTTAGTGTATAAGAAAGCCACTGATTTCTGTGTGTTGACTTTGTATCCTGCCATGTTACTGAATTGCTGTATGAGTTCTAGTAGTTTGGGGGTGGAGTCTTTTGGGTTTTCCATATAAAGAATCATATCATCTGCAAAGAGAGAGAGTTTGACTTCTTCATTGCCAATTTGGATACCTTTTATTTCTCTTTGTTGTCTGATTGCTGTTACTAGGACTTCTAATACTATGTTGAACAAGAGGGGTGAGAGTGGGCATCCTTGTCATGTTCCTGATCTTAATAGGAATGCTGCAAGCTTTTTCCCATTGAGGATGATATTTGCTGTGGTTCTTTCATAGATAGATTTGATGAGGTTCAGGAATGTTCCCTCTATCCCTATACTTTGAAGCATTTTAATCAGGAACGGATGCTGGATTTTGTCAAATGCTTTTTCTGCATCAACTGGGAGGACCATGTGGTTCTTCTCTCTTCTCTTATTGATTTGTTCTATCACACTGATTGATTTGCAAGTGTTGAACCATCCTTGTAGCCCAGGGATGAATCCCACCTGGTCATGGTGGATAATCTTTTTAATGTGCTGTTGGATCCTGTTTGCTAGGATCTTGTTGAGAATCTTAGTATCCATATTCATCAGTGATACTGGTCTGAAATTCTCCTTTTTGGTAGGGTCTTTTCCTGGTTTGGGGATCAGGGTAATGCTGACTTCATAGAAAGAGTCAGGAAGTTTTCCTTCTGCTTCAATTTTTTGAAACAGCTTCAGGAGAATAGGTGTTATTTCTTCTTTGAAAGTTTGGTAGGATTCCCCAAGGAAATCCATCAGGTCCTGGGCTCTTGTTTTTTGGGAAGTTTTTGATCACTGCTTCAATCTTGTTACTAGATATCAGTCTATTCAGGTTGTCAATTTCTTCCTGGTTCAATCTTGGTAGTTTATAGTTTTTCAGGAATGCATCTATTTCCTATAGGTTGCTTAGCTTATTGGCATATAACTGTTGATAATAACTTCTGATGATTGTTTCTACTTCCTTGGTGTTAGTGTGATCTCTCCCTTTTCATTCATAATTTTATTAATTTGGGCTTTCTCTCTTTTCTTTTGGATTAGTGTGGCCAATGGTTTATCGATCTTATTCTTTTAAAAAACCAGCTTCTAGTTTCATTGATACGTTCTACTGTATCTCTGGTTTCTACCTAGTTGATCTCTGCTCTAATCTTGATGATTTACCTTCTTATGTGTGGAGTTGGTTTGATTTTTCATTGATTCTCCAGTTCTTTAAGGTGTAGAGACAGCTGGTGTATTCTGGATTTTTCTATTTTTTTGAGGGAGGCTTGGATAGCTATGTATTTCCCCCTTAGGACCTCCTTTGCTGTATCCCATAGGTTTTGGACTGAAGTGTCTTCTTTCTCATTGGTTTCCATGAATTGTTTCAGTTCTTCTTTGATCTCTTGATTGATCCGAGCATTCTTAAGCAAGGTGGCCTTTAGCTTCTGGGTGTTTGAGTTCCTTCGGAACTTTTCCTTGTGGTTGAGCTCCAGTTTCAAAGCATTGTGATCTGAGAATATGCAGTGAATAATCTCAGTCTTTTGGTATTGGTTGAGTCCTGATTTGTGACCCCGTACATGGTTTATTCTGGAGAAGGTTCCATGTGCACTTGAGAAAAATGAGTATTCTGTTGTTTTAGGGTGGAATGTTCTGTATATATCTATGAGGTCCATCTGTTCCAGTGTGTCATTCAATGTTCTTGTTTCTTTATTGATTTTCTGCTTTGATGATCTGTCTATTTCTGAGAGAGGCATGTTAAGATCTCCTACTATTAATGTATTCATATCGATATGACTCTTTATCTTGATTAACAGTTTTCTTATATAATTGGCTGCTCCCATATTGGGGGCATAGATATTTACAATTGTTAGATCATCTTGGTGGATAGTCCCTTTAAGAATTATGTAGTGTCCTTCTGTATCTCTGACTACAGTCTTTAGTTTAAAATCTAATTTGTCTGATATGAGAATCACTACCCCAGCCTTCTTTTGAGGCCCATTGGCATGAAAGATGTTTCTCCATCCCTTCACTTTCAGTCTGGGTGTATCTTTAGGTTCAAAACAGTTCTCTTGTAAACAGCATATAGATGGGTCCTATCGTTTTATCCAATCTTCAACCCTGTGCCATTTTATGGGCGCATTTAGGCCATTCACAATGCGAATGATTATTGATAGATACGTTTTCATTGACATCGTGTGACCTTTGAAGTCTTTCTTTCTGTATATTGTCTCTATATTTCTGTTCAGTGCTATTCTTAAGATTTTTCCTCTTTTATAGTACCCCCCTTGATATTTTCTGCAGTGTCAGCTTGGTGGTTGCATAGTCTTTTAAGCCTTGCTGGTCTTGGAAACTCTTTATCTCTCCATCCATTTTGAATGTCAGTCTTACTGGATAAAGTATTCTTGGCTGCATGTTTTTCTCATTTAGTGCCCTGAATATATCTTGCCAGCCTTTTCTGGCTTGCCAGGTCTCTGTGAACTAGTCTGACGTTATTCTGATGGGCTTTCCTCTGTAGGTAAGGAGCCTCTTTGTCTTAGCAACTTTCAAGAGATTATATCTACAATTATGATTCCTCAGTTTGACTATCAGGTGCCTTGATGTTTTTCTGGAATTTATAATGTTGGGTGGAGACCGTTCGGCCTCTAGTACATGAACACTGGTTCCATTCGTGAGATTGGGAAAATTTTCATGAAGAACTTGTTCCACTCTGTCTTCTAGACTTCTTTCTTTCTCCTCCCCTTCAGGGATTCCAATAATTCTGACATTGTAACGTTTCATGGCATCATTTATTTCCCTGATTCTGTTTTCGTGGATTCTAAGCTGTTTGTTCCAGGCTTCCTCCTGATCCTTTCTCTCTATTTGTTTGTCCTCCAAGTCACTAATTCTGTCTTCTGTCTCAGTTCCCCTAGCTTTGAGAGAATTTAGATTAGATTGGAACTCATTGAGAGCTTTGTGAACCTCATCCCTGGTAGCTTTCAGCTCAGCCCTAACATTGTGAACATCTTCCCTGGTCGCTTTCAGTTTGGCCCTAATCAATTATGTTTGGTCATCCATGGCTTTCTCCAACCTAGCTATTGCCTGGATAATTGTTAGTCTGAATTCTCTTTCTGACATATTGTCTATGTTGATAGCCATTAGCTCTGTTGCAGAAGGCCCATCCTTTGTATTTTTCTTCTGTTGGGCATTCCTCCTCCTAGTCATTTTGGTGAGACATGACTGAACGGATATAGGTGGATGTATCAACCATGGTGCAGTCTAGGTGCACCCTGGAACGCTTTTGAGCAATCATAATTCCCCACCCAAATGAGAGAAAAAAGAAAAGAAAAAGAAAAAAAAAGAGAGAGAGAGCGACAGGAAAAAAAGGGACGATAAAAGAAAAAGTTCAGCCCAAATGGGCCCCAAGGTAAGATTTAGGAAGTATACAAACAAAAACAGACAAACAAAAAGACTGATAAAAGTATATGACAAGAGAGAAAAAAATATATATATATACACACAAATAAAAGAAGAACCTCGTCAAAAAGAACCCCAAGTATAAGATTTATAAACTATCAGGACAAACACAAAAACACAGAAACACTGGCAGAAGAAAAAGATGGGAGAGTGGTAATAAATTCTCAGTGTGGGCGAGGAAGTTTGTTTTGATTCTTCCTGGATGTATCTTGATATCTTTGTTAAAGGACTCAACTTTCCTAAGATAAAGGGGGATTAAAAATTGGTTTACCTATAGGGGTAGTGTTGATTGGGAAAAGGGGATTACCTTGAAGTTTAACTCTATATGAATATTAGGAAATAAAAATAAAAAGGGATAAACTAGACTAAACTAAACTAAAATTTAAAATAAATAAAAAATAGAAATGCAAAAGAAAAACACTTGTGTATGAATCAAAAACTTCAGGTTAAAAGGTTATTATGGAATTTGATGTACTGGACATATCACTGTGATGGTAAATAGGTTAAAATATTATCTATATAAAAGAAAAATGAACCAGAATAGTGGGAATGAGTTAAAAATAAAAGTTGTCCTATGAAGTAGTGGTGGTTGTTCTCTTGTCTTTTTTTTTTTTCTTTCCTGGTTGGTTTTCTGGGAGAGGGGCCTGCCACGTGGGTTTTCAGTCAATGATGTTCCCTGAGTTAAGTCCTCCTGCCCCCCTGAAGGGGGTGGGCTCTGAGGAAACCGGTTTTTTCAGGCTTTTGTTCTCTGGAGGTTTTTATGTTTGTTCACTTTTTTTTTTTTTTTTTTTCCTTGCCTTGACCGCTTTTGATTGACCACTTTAGAGGAAAGCAAACTGCATCCTGACCTCCCTCTGAGAGAGAAGCCTCAGTCTGGCTGCAGAGTCCAAGTAAATTCTCCCTTGGCCTTTGGCAGAGCAGGTTCTGAGTCGCGGTCCCTGGGGACGCAGGATCTTCTGTTTGTACCCAAAACCACGGCAGCAGTGGCTGTCTGGGCAGCTCCAGACCACCAGAAAGGTTCCAAGCAGTGATAGCACACTGAGATTTTCCCGCTGGCCCGGGCTGGGAGTGCCTGGTCTTTCTGGGTCTAATAGTGCTGGGCTCGCATGCACCTCTCTCAGGGGAGTGTGTGGGGCACACACACGCGCGTCTCAGGCTCTGGTGGAATGGCGCGGGTCTAAGAGCGCGGGGGTGGGGTGGGGTGGTGTGCGTTTCTGGCACTGTAGCACCTGCCTTCTGGCTCTGGAGCCTCTGCCTTCTGGTGAGGCTCCCAGGCCCTCACAGGAGCCGGACCTCACGCTATCTCAGGCGCGCTGGCGGCTCAGGATCAAGGCCTGGTTTTTCCACCTCACTCTCTCTGGCTCAGGGCCAGAGGAGGCTGTCCTGGGTCTGGGGACTTAAGCCCCTGTCCCTGCCCCGATTCCTGCAGTTTCCCCCCATTATCCTTTGCTCTCTTTGAGTGCTTTCAACCATTCTCCAAGTTAATGCTGGTCCCCAGACGCAGGGCACTCTCGGATTAGGGTATTACTTTCCAATCGGTTGCCTCTGGTGGCTCCCTCCCACTTTTGTTTATCTTCTGGTATCAGTCTGAAGTTCCCACTCCGCTTTACCTGCCCACTGGCGTCTTTTGCCCCTTTAGAGATCCAGACCTGTATAATTCTGATCTCAGGCTGATTTCATGGGCGATTGGAGTTCTTTGGTAGGCAATCAGCTCAATTTAGGGTACAGGTTGAAAAGACGCCTCCTCCTACTTCCCCGCCATCTTGTCTCCCTTGCAGCAAGTTTCTATCCATCATTTCCTTGATGATTTATCTTCAGACTCTGCAGAGGCTCCTCTCTGCTTGAGTTTTTTTCTCCCTTATGTCCTGGAAGCAAAGGTAGTGAAACTTATATATTTCCAATTTTTAACCCCCTTTCCCAAGGAAGGATCTTTTTTCTTCATAGATGATCCATTTGCTTCTGATCAGATTTTAATTTATCCTTAATCACTTCAGTTTGACAGAAGGAAATACTGATGAAATAAGCCAATTGAATCTACTCCTCAAGTCATCTCTGCTTAAAAGTACATGACACGAGTGTGCATGAGGCTGGTAATTTCCCAGTAGAAAATACCTATTTATTTCTAAAGAAAGGAGAGCAAAAAAAGGTTGAGAGTTACAATCAATCATAGATCATCACTTTTCTCTCTTTGACAATATCATTTGTTAACATAACACTACATTTCATAAAAGGCAGGAATGGGGATGAGAAATAAAATAGGTAGATGATAGACAGAAGATAGATAGATGATAGACTGACAAATAGATGATAATAAAAGTTGATAGACTTGTAGGTAAATATAGATGTTTATTTGTCACAGAAATTTGCATACACAATAATGCTGTAATCAGTATTTCCTTATATGTGTAAGAAATTAAAGTATAAAGAAGTAATGGAAAAATCTAAATTTAATTTTTAATCTTAAAATATTAGTAATTTTCAGTTTTGTTGAAATATGTTTTCAGAGAGTCATATTGGCTTGTATACATAATTTCAATTAGAAATCAGATTGCATGTCATAAATATAAATATATTAGATATTATTTACATTGTCTTTAAGAATTATCAGCACTATAAACACCTACAAGTTGTGAGCTTAACATTACTCATTGTCCATTGTGTTTATAATGAACAATTCATAAAATATTTTCAGAAGGTTCAAACATATATCTAATAAGTAAATAGCTTATCATTCATTGTTTTAAGCATTTCTTTCAAGCACAAAATAACTTTATTGATCTTGTTTGATTTTCAATTCCTATTTAATATATTACTTTACACAATCTCTCATCTTAGTTAAAATACTCTTTTTGAAACTAATTTTACAAACATATGTATTATATGTCTTTTGACTGCACCTGCCTACAGTGATAATACCTTCATTCCAAAAAAATTGCCAAAAGATGAATAATTCTTTTCCTATGACACTAACAAAGGTGAAGCTTTTTTTTGCATGTGTTCTTCTAATTAATATACATGCATATCCATCCATTTACCTAATCAAATATTATTTATTACCTACCATATGCCAAGCTCTATTTTATCACCAGTGATGTGGTAATGTAGAAAGCAGATAATGTCCTTGCCATTTTAGATCTTATCTTCTAGTGGGAAGACACAGCAAAATATGTAAACAAAACCAAATGTCAACACACTAACCTTAGAGAGTAAATATGGAGGAATTTAGTGGTGTAATAGAGTGACCCTATGGGTGGGATACTATGGAATGTGGCCAGAAAAGGCCTCTCTGGACATAATATATGTGAACCAAAAAGTTTAAGGTCATAAGAAATCTCAAACTTATGTAGCTCATAAAAAGTTGTTCATATTTTTCTCTAATTAGTACGTTTTTTTTTTCCATAAAAGTAACAAAATACATTTTTAAATGGTCATTCTTAAAATCATGTGAGGACCTAATAGCAGAAATACAAAGAGGAAAGCAGAGAATCCAGTTAGGTGGCTATTGCCGTAATCCCTGTGACTTAGATCAAAAAAGTGGCAGTGAAAATGGAAAAAAAAATGAGTTTGAGTTATTTTTTGGCAGAACTGAAAGGATTTGTGTTTGCAATGGATGTGACAGTGTAGTGAAAAAGAGGACTCAAGACCTCACAAGTTTTTGGTTCAGCATCTGTGTGGATGGTGGAGCCATTCATTAAGATAGAATTTGGGAGAAACAGGTCTGAGGAAGGGCAATCAAGTTTTATATATGATGCATGCTAATATAAAAAAAAAGTGGGAGATATTAAGATAGCATTTAGAAAATCTATTTTGCAACATATAGTGGAAAGCCTACATAAGATACATATTTTGAGGATGCATGAATCTAGATAACTTGAAAAACATTAGGGGAAGGCAGGCTTAGAAGTATGTTCTGGGACATCCCAACATTTAGATTTAGTTAGAAGATAGAGGGTCTGGTGAAAAGAATGAAGTGGGTAAAAAAATAAGAAAAGAAAGAAGAGAAAATAACACCATGTTAGCCTACCATATCGTATTTTTAGAGAGATGAAGTGCTAAAGAAAGAAAAATGATGCTAAGATTAAGAACTATGCCAAGAGAAAAATATTCAGAGGATTTTACATTATTGAAGCTGTTGAATCTAGTAAGATCAGTGTCATTGGAGTGGTTGACAGAGAAGTAAATAAAGGATAGATTAATACTGAAGAAGAGTTGAAGAAATGGCAACAGGGGTTTCATTGGCCCTTCAAAACATGTAATTTGTTGGAAATTGTTTTTATAAATGGAAAAGTGATAGCTGTAACTGAGGGGCAACTAAATTACTATAGATTTGGTCATAAAAATAATTTCAAGAGTAAAATTCTTGAGAAAGTAAGAGCAGATTGGATCCAAAGCATGAGCATGGTTTTGGAGTTGTGTGTTTAGCCCTTTGTAGAAGCAGAAAAGTTTATCCACTGTACTATTAAAGAAAGATTATACAAGTAAGAAGGAAAGTAGTTTTGTAGATTTGGCATTATGTAACAGAGGGAGTTTCTGCCTGATTGCTTCCATTTCATTAAAAGATTTAATATATGTAAAGCTCTTAGAACAGTGTTGGGCCCCAAGGAAAAAAAAGTGTTAGCTATTAATATTTCTCAATGAAGTATGAAGCAAAGTCATCAGCTGAACATAATGGGGTGGGCAGAAAAGTGTAAGAAGAAAAAATGTGAAATAATCATTATTAGGAAGGACTACTTCTTCACTTCTGGAGTCCCACCCTCTGAGCTCCCCTCAATGTGTAAAGAATTTACAAATTGTGTGACTTTGGTATTTCTTGGTATTTTACTCATTCTGACTTTGAAGAGGTAGGAAACCATATCTCATTGATAGTTTCGAAATAAAACAGAGGGAATGTATAGTTTGGTTTCATTTACGTTTCTTCTTGGTGTAACTTCTTTGAGATAAGCAAACTCCTTTGCTCCTCTTTGCCATGATATTAAGTTGTTTCAGTGAATCTTCTAAATTGAGATCTGTCCTAGCCCACCACTGCCCTACACTAGAGTTTATTATGAGTAGATCTACTTGCCTATAAACATGAGCTATGTCCTCCAACTTAGACTTCACCATTAACAAAACTGATCATGTAGCTTCTGTCTAGGAGCCCCTTGTCTTTTTGGTCACTTGGTCTAGAACTGAAGCAAAGAACAAAGAGGGTATTTAACTGGTCTCCTTAGAGACTACTGCTATCTTCTAGAGATTTCTAGTTGTGTAGAATTGGGCAAATTAATTAATATATCTTTAAATCAATTTCCACAGCAATTAAATATGGATAATAAGAGAACTGATCTCGTGGGGAGTTCTGAACATTTATAATAATGATTAAAAGTATGCTTGCAAGTCAGTACATGCTTTACAGTGTGAACTCTGTTTCAATGTAAGTCTTTATTAAGAATAAAGTGGAGTGAAACCAAAGATCAAGGGTATAAAAACAATAACACAGGAAATGGTTGGAAAAAGAGGAAGAGAGTATATTTAGAAAGAGCTTGAGAGTACATATTTAGAAAATCTCAGTTAGTCCATGGAATTTATGGACTCTGCTGGGAGATAATTCTTGAGATAGTATGTCAAAAATCGAAAGCTAGCTCTACTTCATTTCCCAACCTGCTTATAGGGAAGGTGATGAGTTAAATAGGTAAGAACTATGAATAGATGTTCAATCCAAGTTGAAAACATAACACCATGAAAATGGCAAGATTGTTGGGATCCAAATTGTATTCTATCACAGTATTTATTAAGTTTAGTGCTAAATATTCATGAATGTAAACATTCATTCAATAGTATTATTGATAGAGATTGTTGATTTGCTTGCTAAGGGAGAAAGATTTAATTACAATAATGCCTACTAGCACAACTGTTGAGTTGTGAGAGAGTGGTCACCAAAACTATGTGAAGTGAAATTGTTTTGTTTTGAGCTTTGTTTTCTCCCCCTATATCCCTTGAAAAGAAAAAGAAGGAGCTGAGACAATGATATTTTAGGCAAGGAGAAAATCATATATATATATATATACATATGTATGTATATGTGTGTATATGTATGTGTGTACATATTTTTTTGACAGGATAGAAGGGAGTCCTATAAAAAGGTTATCACCATGAATCAGATGAGACCTGAATGGAGCCCGGTTGTGGAAGATTGTCTTATTCTGTGTTTTAGGAAAATAACACATCCCTAGTCCTCATGTGGCTTTCAGTGATTCCCTATAGGTAAATTGTACTTTTACTCCTGGCACACTGACTGGCTTGGCCTGGTGATTCACACCCGGGAACTGTAAATGAAGTAACAGGGTATCAGTTCCAGGGAAATGCTTTAGAATCAGTGGGCATATCTTCCCTTCACTCACTCATTTCCTTTTGCAAGAAGAACAGTATGTCCCAAAAGGGGATGCTTCTTCATCCCAGGAGTCAGAGCATGAGGCTTCATGCAGCAGAAGCTGTAGTGGTCTACCAGCAATTGCTGACTTCTAATGTGAGAGAAAAGGAAACATGTATGGCTGAAGGCCACTGAGATTTTAAGTTTCTTGTTAGATCCATGGTATATTGACAAGATATACTTAACAAAGAAGGATTATAGAAAGTAATGAATGGTTAAGAAAAGTAAAAGGCAATTCTTAGTCACCTGGGTGGATAACGAACTACTATTAAAGTGTAGGCATTGGGCTCATTTTATCCTCAACAAATACTGGGATGTAAATATTGTATTTTTACATGAATAGGCAAAGGATCTTTTACTTTCAGGCTATCCTAGGTCAAACCAGAGTTAGTAGTAAGGCAAGGATAGTAACCTCACACCCCATTATTAAGGAAGAAAAAGGAATATGTCTGTGGATAACAATGAATGGTAAAGATAGGATTTTATCTAGAGCACTGCGTACAATGCACAAACAATGAATCTTAGAATACTGAAAAAATAAAATAAAGCTTAAATTTAAAAAAAAAATAAGATTTTCTTAGTTGTAAGAGAAAGACCTCACGTTAACCATAATCAATTGATCCATGTCTCAGATATTTTCAAAGACTTAAACAAACTACAGTCACATTAGAACCAGTATCTTCAAGTTGCTTTTTTTTTTTCTGGATTTATATTAATTTTTAAATTTAATTTAATATTTTTCAGTGTTCCAAAATTCATTGTTTATGCACCACACACTGTGCTCCATGTAATACTCCATGCCCTCTATAATATCCACCACAAAGCTCACCCAACCCCCCACCCCACTCCCCTCCAAAACCCTCAGTTTGTTTCTCAGAGTCCACAGTCTCTCATGGTTGGTCTCCCCATCCAATTTCCCCCATCTCACTTCTCCCCATCTCCCAATGTCCTCTGTGTTGTTCCTTATGCTTCACAAGTAAGTGAAACCATATGATACTTAACTTTCTCTGCTTGACTTATTTCACTCAGCATAATCTCTTCCAGTCCCGTCCATGTTGATACAAAAGTTGAGTATTCATGGAGGTGTAATACTCCATTATATATATGGACCATATCTTCTTTATCCATTCTTCTGTTGAGGGGCATCTTGGTTCTTTCCAGAGTTTGGCAACTGTGACCACTGCTGCTATGAACATTGGGGTACAGATGGCCCTTCTTTTCACTACATCTGTATCTTTGGGGTAAATACCCAGTAGTGCAATTGCAGGGTCATAAGGTAGCTCTATTTTTAATTTCTTAAGGAATTGCCACACAATTTTCCAAAGTGGCTGCACCAACTTGCATTCCCACCAACAGTGGAAGAGAGCTCCCCTTTCTCCACATCCTTTCCAACACTTGTTGTTTACTGTCTTGTTGATTTTGGCCATTTTAATTGGTATAAGGTGGTATCTCAATGTGGTTTTGATTTGAATCACCCTGATGGCTAAAGATGATGAATATTTTTTCATGTGTCTGTTAGCCATTTGTATGTCTTCTTTGGAGAAGTGTCTGTTCATATCTTCTGCCCATTTTTTATGTGATTATCTGTTTTGTGTGTGTTGAGTTTGAGGAGTTCTTTGTACATCTTGCATATAAACCCTTTGTCTGTAGTGTTATCTGTGGATATCTTCTCCCATCCCGTAGGCTGCCTCTTCATTTTGTTGACTGTTTCTTTTGCTGTGCAGAAGTTTTTGATCTTGATGAAGTCCCAAAAGTTCATTTTTGTTTTTGTTTCTTTTACCTTTGGAGACATATCTTGAAAGAAGTTTCTGTGGCTGATGTCAAAGAGGTTACTGCCTATGTTCTCCTCTAGGATTTTGATAGATTCCTGCCTCACGTTGAGGTCTTTTTCCCATTTTGTGTTTATCTTTGTGTATGGTGTAAGAGAATGGTCGAGTTTCATTCTTTTACACATAGATGTCCAATTTTTCCAGCACCATTTATTGAAGTGACTATTTTTTCCCCACTGTATATTTTTTTCCTGCTTTGTTGAAGATTATTTGACCATAAAGTTGAGGGTCCATATCTGGACTCTCTACTTTGTTCCACTGGTCTATGTGTCTGTTTTTGTGCCAGTACCATACTGTCTTGGCGATCACAGCTTTGTAGTAAAAGTTGAAATCAGACAATATGGCCTCCAGGTTTTTGGGGTTTTTTTCAACAACCAGGGTCTCCTCTGGTTCCATACAAATTTTAGGATTGTTTGTTGCAGCTCTTTGAAAAATGCTGGTTTTCCTTCTACAAATCTTGGATCTGACTTATTTGGATAGTTTAATTCTGAAACAATTTTCAATAATAGGTGATGATACAGCTGGGTGTAATTTGGAGGCAATGATCACAGAGGAAGAAAAGCCAAATTAAAAAAAAAAAACTTATCAAAAAAGATCTTATTGTGTCTCTTCAGGCCAGGTGTCTGTCTTCTGGACGAATTATTGTGGACTGAGCAATGACTGACTTGATTGAGGTGTGCAGAATAATAAGATGATCGCTCGAGAACTAGTTCAAGTTCTTAAAGATTATTATAAAGAATAAGCAGGGGCTAGGTGTAATAAAATATGAAAGATGCCACTGTATACAGTAGTTTCCTATGAATTTACTTGCAGCCTTACATGGTATATCCAGTGACAGTGGATATGTTTTTGGAACCCAGAAGAAAGCCCTGCAGTGAAGCTGCAGATTCTTAAATCATTGACAGATAGATGTCAATTCAAGTCATAAATCTTTCTGTTCTGTTTTTTATAATGTTTTCAGTGAATTTTATATTCATTTATTTTTCCAGCTTAGATTTAAGTATCCTTCTTAATTTAAAAATTAATTTGAATCATGCTTGTTTCAGCAGCACATATACTGAAATTGAATCAGTACAGAGAAGACAGCAAGGTCCCTGTGCAAGGATGACACATAGAATTAATTTGAATAATAATTTATTAATACATTTTAATTTGAATAATCACTTAATAGATTTTAAACTCCTATATAAGTAAATACACATGCATACATCATGTTTGCCTCAATGGAAGCATGTTATTTAAATTGTTTTTTTTTTTTTAAATTTTCACCACATTGCATTTTTTCAAGTATCAATCCTTATCGTTACAATGAAACAGCAGGATCTGCATCATCATGTAAAACCAGAGACGTGAAAAAAAAAAGATATAATTTCAAGCAATCACTTTTAAACTGGGTGTATCTGGATCTTTGCTTAAATGCTCTTTTAAACTATTGTGAAGAGAAAACTCAAGAACAACCACCTACTTATTATGAAATTGAGAGATTTAGCATACATTATTTTTTTTTTTGAGAGAAAAAGGAAGGGCTTTAGTTAAAATTTTTACAATAAAAGAATTATGATTACAAATCTCTTCAGTTAAATATGTACATATTACATGGTATTTTAAAAAAGAATGAAAATGAGTGGTTTTTCAAGCAAATCTAATGCACAAATATGCCATCTTTTAGAGTATAATGTCAGTTGAACCTTCTTAAACAGCTGTGTCAGGCAATGGCTCTGCTTTGTGCAAAACATGATAAGCAAAATTAAGAAAAATTCTACAAAATTCTTTAGTTCCCCAAGGAAATTACTAAAAAAGAAAATAGTAAAAGGGAAAAAAAAGATGTACACTCAAGCTTGATTGTATACAGAGGCTACAATGACCAGCACTAATGTAACCCCCATATCTGCTAAATAAGTCCTTGGGTAACCCTAGTTTGAAGTTAATAGTTGAAGTCCTAGCAATTGTGCTTTTATGCAGCCACATGGCCAATAAAGTAGATGTTGTCATAAAGATGCCCTACAAAATCTTCCCTAATGTTTTGAGCAGCACAATGGGTATTTCGAATAAATACTCTTTTTGGCATTTTATTCTTCACATGAGGGCTAGTGAGGTCAATAGAAAGTAGAATCAAAGAGTAGCACAGTACATAGACAGCATCAGGACTAAGGCCAAGTTCTCACATTAAATCGGGGTTACAAGCACAGAATTTATGTGAGAACTTTGTTATGAGAGTTTCAAGATACTCCCCATGCTCTTCAGGGGCATGGATATGATGAAAAAAATTCTCTCAGTGCATTAGGCAAAAATTGATTTCTAAAATTATGCAACGTTACAAGGTCATCCAAGACATCTTTCCTTTCATCAAGATAGATTCTCAGTTTTTTCCAATTTCTTGTTAGCATACATTATTTTTTTTTTAAAGTAAAAACTGATATTTTACACCCAAACAATTTAAGCAGCATTTTTATCATAAGTCTGGTACAGTAAATGTTTTCTTTTAAACCTAAATGACAAGGAGTTCCTTGTTATAATCATATGCTGGGTTAAAGGAAAATGATGTAGTCTTGGAACATTCAAACACAATTAGAATTAGGAAAAACTAAGTTTATTAAACCAGGTTGGCAAATGGCAAATAGAAAGAATGTGATGGTGTAAATGTAATAAACAAAAAGTGTTCTAGGAGACACTTTTTAAAAGACAAAATATAGCTCTTGTCAGGTTAGCAATTATTCTAAACAGTCTGGATTAATGTTAATGAAAAATTCATTTTCCAAGTACCCTCTGAAAAATAAGAATATAAATATTAATTCAAAGTTGATACAAGAATTTTTTTCCCCCCAAAGCCCTTTCAATACAAAACTTCCCATGCAATTTAGCAAAGCATAAATATGCAATTCTGTGGCTTCTCTACTGATGATAAATGTCCCCTTTATCCCTGCACTTACATATCTAGCTCATTAATGCACTTATATATCTAGGTGTTTTTACACCTAAGTTTTCATTTTGGTTTCCATTTGTTTATAGTTGTCGCCCTTGACTATTCTGTATATAACCATCAAGTTAAAACAACTAAAAAGAGAGAAATGATAAAAACATCAACATGAACAACCATATTCTTTCATATTAAGGCACATGACTATTATTTATGGACTCTTGGGTAACAAGTACCATAAGCATTTACAAAACCAGTGATTTTTATAGAGTAGAATTTTTAGTACTATTTTTCCTGAGAGTTTCTGTGAATTACAGTTCTAACTGAAATTTTTCTTTGTTGTTGCATTTGCTTTTTTTGGTTTTGTTACTATTAAAGATTCAAGGGGAGACTAAAGAAAACATTTGAGATGGCTACAATATTCACTAGTAAGAATAAAAAAACTTCAAAAGAAGGATTGCATTATAAAACTCAGAGTTTTTAGGTATTCAATTAAAAAATAAAATACTTTAAAAAACCCCACTTTGTAATATGGTATCCCATTGTGGAGAAAAATAGGCAGCTTAGAATGATTTTTTTCCATACTGAGATGTAAGCAGGTTAACAAATATTAAATGTGGAAAATAAATATTGAAATGTCATCGTTCAAATCAATGTATTTCATATACACCATTCCACAATTATTATGATTTATGTTTAAGGATTTGAAGATTTTTTTCTTTACCTTCTGAATCTTCTTTATCATTTTCTGTGATATTTCTATCAAAATTACTATCACTGAGACAACAGCAAAACCTTTTCTGTGACTATCACTAACATTACTTTTTTTTTTAATCACTTTTTTTAAAAGATTTTATTAATTACCAGAGAGAGAGAGAGAGTACACACAAGCAGGCAGAGGGGCAGGCAGAGGCAGTGAGAGCAGCAGGGTCCTTCCCAAGCAAGAAGCCCTATGTGGAGCTAGATCCAAGAACCCTGGGATCATGACCTGAGCCAAAGCAGTGGCTAACAAACTGAGCCACCCAGGCATCCCACTAATATTACTTTTTAAGTTATAATTCAAATCCAAACAACATATTATTATTGAGGTGATAATAGAAATGTTAAAACAAATTTGATGCTGATTATATTATGAACCAATTGTATTTTATTATGCCACCAAGAAAAGCTGCAGTAAATAACGCAAGCATTGAAACCTTTAGGAACCGTACTGATCAGTTTGGTATATTACAACTTACTGATAAAGAAATATATCTATGCATAGGCTTTATTTGACATTGATACACCCTAATATTTTCCCCTTCAAAAAGTATATGTAGATAGAGATTAAAAATTGACTCAGTTATGTCCAGTAGTGTTAGCTTGATTTTCAAACTGATATATTGGCCTAAGAAAGTTGTTGTGACAGCAAATGTAGTATCTCCCAAGAGGACCCATGCCAGGAAATAAGGACTTAGACCCCATGAGTAAATCAGTAATTTAGCAACAAGGCTGTAGAAAGGGATATGTAAAACTGTTAATATATTTTTAGAAAACCCCAAATCGTAATCCCTTAGCCACAATGAACATCTTATTGGAACTGCCAAAGAAAAAGAACAAAAAGGAAAATGTATTCTCTTATTTCACTTGCAGATAGCATACAAGTTGGTTGCTATGATGCCACCATTGTCAATGGGCAGTAATACAGTTGTAGAAACCAATGGGACACTTAATTATTTATCAAGGGATAACAGTGGAGTTTCTATTCCTGATGGAAGAATGTAATAACAGGAGAAAGAGAAAAGGAGGAAGAATGGGGAAGGGGAAGAGAAGGAGAAAAAGGGAAGGAAGAACAAGCATAATCTTCCAGAAAAGAAGACCAGTGATATTTTTTTAAATTTCTTTTCAGCATAACAGTATTCATTGTTTTTGCACCATACCCAGTGCTCCATGTAATACGTGCCCTCCTTAATGCCCACCACCTGGCTCCCCCAACCTCCCACCCCTACAAGAAGACCAGTGATATGTAGAAATAGACGGTTGTACCTGTCAGGAGGAACCCGCACCTACGGTGAGAGCCACATGGTCAGTGGGAGATTACACAAGAACAGAAGACCTCAATAGTGCATTGGAGTTAAAAAGCAGAGCAGCAGAAATGCTCAGTAGAAGATACATTTGTGTGTGTGAGCCTAAGTTCGTCTGAGCACTCCTAGATTGATTTTATTTTCTGTTGGCTGTGATCGGATGTGGTGGACATTGTAGTGGTTTTATATTTTACATCTACATGTTTGGGCTAAAGACAGAGAACTCCATGGTAATTGAATACTCAAATTGTACATATACTCAAATTATATGATAGGAAATGAAGTTCTGAGAAGCATGCATCATATTTAATTCCCAAAGATGAGTAATATTGATTCTCTATCATTGAATATGAAATTGGGGCCTGATAAATTAGGAGAATCACTAAATAGTAGATTGGCAAAACCTAAGAACATTTTTAAAAGTTCCAAAATGATTGTCTTAAAAAGCAATTATGATTAATGTTTTGGCTTTACCAATTGCACTAATAGTTTACTTACAGGCAGCTGTCAGGAGAGACTCAAAATAGCATTTTTTCTAACAGTGCAATGAACAAAAGACATCTATTAAATTATGGACACAATAATTTCTTGAACTATTCTTCTTCCATATTTATATATATGACCCAGAAGGCCTCACTTACAAAGACTGTCATATTTTCAGCATAGAAAGTATGTATAAGATTTTCACAAGATATCTTGAAATGCCTCCAAGTTGTTTCGGGCAAAAAAAATAAAAAGTGCCCCAAATTATAGATTATTCTCTCATGTATTTCAAGTTAAAATTAAACAAAAATATATAAAAATAACATATGGTGGGTAAAATAACTTGATCTAACAACTAAGAGAAAACGCTTTGCTTCATTCTTAAGGCATCTGTAAGACTCTAAGATGCATACAAACAATATGAATATCTTTTTTCCACCTTTGTGTTGCTTATAGTGCCAAGTGCAGTAACTGACACGAATTAAAGGCTACCTAAATGTGAGTTGAATTATTGCTTCCATTGATTTGTATATAGATTTGATATAGGTAGATATCAATAGATACCTTTTAGAAAATTTGTTGTACTTTTCTTGAAACTATAATAATTTCACAAATTTGAGTTTTCCTGGGGAATTTGGGAGTGAATTTGGCTGAGTGCATTTCCAAGCATTCTATAAAGAACTTATGCCATAAGTAAGAATCAGGGAATGCTATCAAATATAATTCAGGAATGATATTAAAAGAAGAAAAAGAGAAAAACAGAAAAAGGCAAAGGCAAGAAATTATGGCTTATGAATTATATCTAACCAAACTGATTTTAAAAATGGCCAAATGAAGAAGAATATTCTGCAATGCTAAAGATAATAGAGACTTGAACTACTAACAATTCTAACGCCACAGGTCTTTGTTATACATTTTAAATTCTCTTCACAAGCCATTTGTCTGTGGCATTCAACTATGATAAAGCAAATGCTACACTGTTAGAGAATGAAATGAAATGATTGAAAATAACTCTCTGAGGTGTTTTATGTTGCAATCAATAATTCCCAAGGAGCCCCCCATTGAATACTAAAGAATCTAAATCTAACCCAAAAGAATAGGGATGGTTTATTTCCATTGTCACAGTAAATCAAACTATGTGGGCCAAGCCACTCTTTTAATTGTAATTATGCTCTTTAATTGGAATCATGTTAAAAAATGTACTTTGGGGATATTTAACATCTTAAAGACATGCAGTCTTTCCATTCACTAGCAAAAGTGTTCTGATTTTAATGAATACTATCTATCTCAGCTCATATATTTTTATACACTTTAAATATATTTCTTGACTTATTTAGTATATTTAATATAATTTAAGTGTGCTATATGCTTCAGTAGCATACCTAGTATATTTGACACTTACATAAAATAATTTTTTAGCACTCCCTTTCATGTCAGAGAAGGAAGTAATAGATATAGAAGTTTAATATCTTACAATAATTACATAACTTTTTCACATTTAAAGAAAAATATTTCAAATAAGGATAGAATTTATCACATTAAATCTATTCTAGGACAGTTTTACAATATGAGAAATAAATAAATATGTGAAATCAATTAAGAATGCTTTTCCAAAAACCTAGCAAAGACACTATGAGTTCTTCAGTTACCTATTTAATTGAAAATACGTATCTGTTTTCGTAGACATATCTTGCCTTAAACCTCTTTAGACAACTATAAATTTTTTTTTAAGATTTTATTTACTTATTTGACAGAGATCATAACTAGGCAGAGAGGCAGGCAGAGAGAAAGAGGGGGAAATGGGCTCCCCGCTGAGCGGAGAGCCCAATGTGGGGCTCAGTCCCAGGACCCTGGGATCATGACCTGAGCCGAACGCAGAGGCTTTAACCCGCTGAGCCACCCAGGCGCCCTGAAAACTATAAATTTTTATATAAACTTTGCTTCTAGGTGATGTGATGAGCACTGGTGTTATATGCAACTAATGAATCATTGAACACTGTCTCAAAAACTAATTATATACTATGTGGTGGCTATTCGAATTTAAATACATTAAATAAGTAAACAAACAAATTTTGCTTTCAACTATGTTACTCTGGCTTGGAATTAACAATCAATTTCAGCACTCAGTTACATCGTCTAATAGTTACAAGCTATTACTTAACTTGAGGAACTGGAACTGTCATTGGTTTCTTTACCTGAGGAATACTTGATTTGGTAGTTACATGTTGAAACCAGAGAGGGTTTTTCTAAGTAGATTCATTTTGAAAAAGCCTAAGGAAGGAAATATGTCAGGCCAAATTTTGTGAAAAAGATAAACATAGTACCCAGTGTAACTCACAGGTTTATCACTGAATGAGGCAATTGATGAGTTTAGGGAAATAGAATTGTGTGATTGTACTCCAACCAGGGAGGACACAGCAGGGTTAGGATACCTTCTGAAAGATGAGTAAAATGACAGATAGAGGTGAAGCGTGAGGGTTAGGTTCTTGTCTCATGGAGTCGAAGAATGAATTTCCCAGAAAAAAGAGAGTAAAGAAGTTTATTAAGTTTATTAAGCAAGGGTACAGGAAAAGCTCTCATGAGTGAGACAGGTCCTGACAGAGTTGCCAAAGAGAGCATCCACTGACAGTCTTTTATTCAGAACTGACCAGGGAGCTTGTGGCCTTACCTTTTTTGTATTGTCTTAGCTTAAGTAAGAACTGGTGATAACATTTTTATGGCTTACTTCTTTTTAGGGTCTGGTTATTCTTTGTTGGTCACAGATGACTATCATTAAAAAAAGACACCCCCCATACATACACGCTTAGGGCAGGGTAGTCTGGTTTTTTCCCTTATCTCTGGTTTCCTGGCACTTCAGCTCTGGGGATTTCTGTGAGCCCGATCACATAGCCCCCTACCCATTTCTCCCAACTTAGCCCTACCCACCCCTTACTCAGAGGCAGAGAAGCTTATTTATGCCTAACAAAATTAAGTCTCTGATAAAAAACAAAACACATCTATGAATCCTCAAGTTGTCAGCATTTATTCAAAGGAACGCTTCTGGGAAAATCTGTAGTCATTTCCTTACAGGTTAACTTTCAAAAGTCTTCAGTCTTTTAAAAATATTTTTAAAAGTTCTCATTTCCCAAAGAATATATTCATATGACTTGGGATGATGGTGAAACTGAAGGAGAAAAACCACTCATTTTCCTGTAATATCAAATCTACTCAAAGATTATTATGTAAGCAATATTTAAAGCAATTTAACTAGTACATTATTTAAAATAGTTTATAAACTTTTAATTGATTTATAACATAAACATGAAACAGTTGAAAAGTCTTCAATATAAATTTTATTTGTGACCACAAAGTAAACACCAACAAGCTTCATAAATAGAATAATATCAGAAAACCACTTTAATTCTCTATTCCAATCACTAGCCCAACCTTCCTCCCTAAAGGTAATTGATATTCCTACTTCTAAAACCATTGGTTGGAGTGCCTGGGTGGCTCAGTCGGTTGGGCATCTGCCTTTGGTTCAGGTCATGATCTCAGGGCCATGGGATCATCAAGCTTTCTGCTCAGCAGGAAACCTGTGTTCCCTTTCCCACTCCCCCTTCTTGAGTTCCCTCCCTCTCTCTCTATCAAATGAATAAATAAAGTCTTTAAAAAAAAAAAAAGAAGAGCTGCCATTTCTGCTGTGCACCAGGCACTGTGCTAGACACTTAAAAAACAAAAATTTCTTAATTTTATCTGCTTTAAAGCTTTCCTTTTTTTAAAGATTTTATTAATTTATTTGACAGAGAGAGACACATCAAGAGAAGAAAACAAGCAGGGGGAGTAGGAGAGGGAGAAGCAGGCTTCCCGCTGAACAGGGAGCCTGATTTGGGGCTGGATCTCAGGACCCTGGGATCATGACCTGAGCTGAAGGCAGACGCTTAATGACTGAGCCACCCAGGCACCCCTGCTTGAAAGCCTTCTATATATAGATCAAAGTAATATGTATTATTTTGTGTCTATCATTTCACAATCAACATTTTGAGTTTTTATCCATTAGGTAGTAATTTTTTTTTATTATAGTATAGAATTCCATTGTATGAATAATCCACATATCATTCTACTGTTGATGGACATCTAGTTTCCTTGAAAGTTTTGGTTGCAAAACTATGCTGCTTCGGGCGCCTGGGTGGCTCAGTGGGTTAAGCCACTACTTTCGGCTCAGGTCATGATTTCAGGGTCCTGGGATCGAGTCCCGTGTCGGGCTCTCTGCTCAGCAGGGGGCCTGCTTCCCTTCCTCTCTCTCTGCCTGTCTCTCTGCCTACTTGTAATCTCTCTCTGTCAAATAAATAAATAAAATCTTTTTGAAAAAATGCTGCTTTGAAAGTTTTCATGTCTTTTGTTGTAGGTAGGTAGAGAGATAAAAAGATAGGTAGATGATAGAGATATAAATTTATGAATATTTTGGATACACATCTAAGAGTAAAATTTCTGGGTTATATATTATATATATTTTTCTTTTATAGATGACGCCAAAATGTTTTCCAAACCAGATATATTAATTTTTATATTCTACTAGCAGTGACTAAGAATTTGACCTGCTTCAAAAAGTGTTTGCTAACTCTTTGCATTATTGATTTTTAAAAATTTACCTATGTCCACCTATGTGGACATGAAAGGGTCATATTGTAGTTTTAATTTAAATCTAAATGGGAATAATAAGTTTGAACATATTTTCTTAATTTTAGACATTATGATACACTCTTTTGTGATGTGTCTATTAAAGTCTGTTTACACATTTTCTTTCACATGCTATTTTTATTATTAATATTCAGAAGTTCTTAATAAATCCTAGATGTAAAGTTCTTTATCAGTACTTTGTTAAATATCCTTTCCCAATTTATGACTTTATTTTTCACTCTCTAAATGGTATGTAATATATCCCAATCTTGGTGATTAGTTTAATTCAACAATCTTTTCCTTTCTCGTTTGTGAATCTGTGTGTTGCTTACAAAAAGAAAAATATGTTCTTAAGATTATGAAGATATAGTCCTTAAGGTAATGAAGGTTATGAAGGTTATGAAGACATAGTCCTATTTTTTTTTTTTCCTCCTGGAAATTTTACTATTTTATCTTTCAAATTCCCCATCATGACTCATCTTTTTAAGTAATTTTTTGTATGCCACAAAGTTAAGGATAGTTGTTCTTATCATAGTTTGATAAGAACTTTTTTCCTTATTAAGTTTCACTCTCATTTTTGTGGCAAATTAAGTGACCACATGTATGTGTTAAGACTACTTCCTGTCTTTTCATTATGTTTTATGTATCTCTTTGTCTCTTTGCACTAATCTACACAGATTTACACCAAATCACTTTCAGTTCATCTTTATATCTGGTAGTCCAAGTCCTCCAAGTTTATTTTAAAATGTCCCATTGGATATTTCCTCCTTTGCTGTTCTGCATTTAGTACTGATTTTTTAGGGAGCTCCTGAAAGTCTGGAGCCCCTTTGGCTTCTAGAGAGGCTTCTATGTCTGTAGAGAAGGTAGCAGCTGTTGCAACAACCTAGCTGTGGAACCACTAGAATGGTGTGGACTCTCAAGGAAGTTACACAGACCAGGAAGCAGGCCAAGTCATCAGACATGGCTGTGAAATGTGGAGTGATACCTAAACAAATCTAGTACAGTCTCAGAGATGTTGTACCTGGTAATGGTATCCACATGTCATATAAGAACAGTTAATCTTACCTCTTCCCCAAGAAGTGAGATGCAAGTCTATTTAATCTGTAAAGTTGGGAGTTAGTGCTTGCGCATCTGGTGTAGTCCTTTGCTGTAGGAAATATGTTCAAATGAGATGACAAAATGGAATACATGAGTTCTAATCAAATAAATTCTCTATAAGAAGAACTTTGGGTGGCACTGGGCAAATTTTAGCATGGACCATGTCTTACATGATAGAAATATTTCATTAATAGTGTAAGCTATGATAATGGTATAATGATTATTTTTTAAAATAACTGCTTCTGTGTTATATATATATATGTTCTGAAGTACTTACGGCCAAAGAATATGATTTTGGGTATTGCTTTGTAATACAAACACACAAACAATTATATGGGGAAGAGAAACATGAAACAATATTGACACAAATATTGATATGTTGAAGCTGGGTAATAGGTATCTGGGAATTCATAATGTTATTCTTTGAATTTTTGTATATTTTTGAAAATATCTGCAACAATAAAAATAAATGCATATGATTTTCCGTTTGAAAGAAGAATATTTACATTAATGAACAACAACAACAAATCCTTAGATTTACCCTTTCAATGTAAACATGTAAAAAAACCTTTTTAGATGAGTGAGTCATCTATTTGATAGATAGAAAACTGCTGAGTTTTACAGCAACAAGAAAAATTTGTTAACATATGTAGCTGTTGGGGCACAGGGATTCTCATTCAGATAGGCATCCATTCTTCATTTTGTTTCAGGTCATGATCTCAGGGTCCTGGGGTGAAACCCCTCAATGAGCTCCTTGAAGAGCCCTGTATCAGTCTCCACTCAGAGTCTGCTTGTCCCTCTCCCTCCCCCTCTGCACCTTACATGTTCTGCCTCTCTCTTTCTCTCTCTAAAATAAATAATAAGTAAATAATAAATAAATAAATAATAAATAAATAAAATCTTAAAAAAAACATGAATAGCTGCTAACCCAATTACCACCCATTGTGAAAGGAAACGCAATTTCCAAAACATCTAAAATATCAAGTTACTCTAGTAACATCACTAGGCAAATAGTCTTATAGATTATAAAATAACATAATAAAAAAAGTTTTATTAAAACAAATATCTTTGAAATATTTTTGTTTAAATGTTTTCTTTCTATTGTGATTTTATAAAAATATTTAATTCATACAATGGTATATTACAATTTAAAATATTCAACGTGTATTCTGATGTTACTATTATAAAAAAGTTTTTCTTTCAAATCATTTCTTATCTCTTAGAATTACTTCCCATCAGTTATTTAGTTTATTATAAGGTATTCCTCATTATTATTATGGTACTGTATCCCTGGCTTAATTTGTCTATGAAGAAAACATTTCATACTACCAATTTTCTTTTTTTTTAGTATAGGTGTTATTTTACTTTATTCCCTTTGTTATTATAATATTAGTGATGATTTCTTGAGTCAAAAAAAGAAAAATGTTCCCTTGTAAGTAATTTGTAATCATGAAAGTTGAGTTTGAAGATGGGATTGGGTACTCCTATCTTATCACTCTGGTCTCTTCACTTCTGAGGTTTAGAAATAACATGTAAACATAGGGGACAAAAAATGAAAGGAAAGAAGTATTACTTTATTTATGGCTGGGAGCTATAATATATTTTGATAGAATTCATATCTCAGTCCAAAATGCATAACAGGAACCTCCAGTAACCTTTCACTCACAATTAAGTTTGCCAACAGGCTGTGACTTGAAGTGACCCATAATTCTCACACAGAGATGCTAGGAAAGAGTGATAGGCTGTCTGAACCTTCCTTGGAGGGTGGCAAGACTTGGAAATATCTAACACAGGAGGAAGTACAGCCAAACATATTACGTATACATAGGAAGTAGCACTAAAGGCTAGAGAATGCATTTATACCTTTAAGACAGAGTTAACCCAGGCACTTATTAAAATGTGCTGCTCATGAAATGACTTAGTTCCAAAAATGCTGTATTTGTTCCACTAGTTGATAACTGCCCTTGAATCCATCTCTAACTTTCTTCCCTCAGGATAGCTAGATAGGTAAATATTAAAGTGAGCACTGCAAATAATGAGTATCTATCCTTCATATTAATAAAATTCATAAATTAACATTAGGCCAGTCTTTCACTTAAAAAAAAACAAACAAACTGGTAACTATGCTTAGCTTAGCTTAGCACAGTAACTCCACACTAAAATACATGTGTCTTGAAGATGCATCTATTTTGCTTACCCTTCTGATCCCAGAACCTAACATGGTACTCATCATACAGTAAGTGTTCAATAATGATTTGTTCAAGGAGTATTAAATAACAGGTTACTAAGAACATTAATTTCCTGAATACCTAATATGGAATACGCAACCTATCCAAGATACAGATAGGTACAGATAAAGATCACAATTCTATGATTTATATATTTTCATGACATCTGTAAATTGTAAAATTCAGATTAAGATCTTTAAAATGACACCCAAATCATAAAATTAATAAGGTTTAGGTACAGTTTGAAACCAAGAACTCCAAATTTCTCTCATTTTTCTGTCATCCTCTAAAGCCAAATTCTTTCCTTTTCAAGGAAATGTATGGGACTGTATTTATGCCAAAATTAGTAGAAAATTGAGCAAATGTATCCAAATAGTATTTCACAATATTGTTGGTGCTTGATTCCATGTTTCTTAACTGTGTTTAAAATTTAAAATGTGTGAGTTCTCCAGATCTGCCAAAAGATGCCTGTTAAAACCAAACGACCTAGAATTTTTTGTAAATAACCAAGTTACCATTAAAGTTATATTGATTTCCTTAGGAACATACCTATTGCTAACCCTGACAACCTAGGGACAGGTCACTGCTTCTAAAAATGATGGCATATTTCATTGCTTTGAAAATCTTTTTGGCTCCTTGGTGGCATATATTTCTAAGACGTATAAGATACTGACATTCATACTATTGTATCTCCTTAAAATATACACTTCACCTTATCTATCTTGCTCCCTCTATGAGATTAGCGTGCTTCTCTTTATAAATGAGTGTATTTTCATATATTAAAATTGGAAGTTTCTTTTTTAAGTATTTTATTTACCTTTTCTAAAAAGTTAATAATGGATCAGTTGCTTGTTGTAGACCAGAATGTTTTTATCATTGACGGTATGGCATCTTTTTTTTTCTACTAAAAATAAAGACATTTAAAACTCCTACCTTACAGGCTTCTTTATTTGGTTTTCAGCTCTACCATTACCTTACCTTTTCTTGCTTTTTATTTCATTAAGCTGTTGAATCATTTTATGTTTATGTCATTACTAACTATAAACGTACTTGTATTATAGATGAAACAAAGTTTGGTATTATTACTTTATATGTTAACCTCATTTAAATACCACAATCCTGAGTGTTTTAATGTATTTGAAGTCTCATAAGTCATATATAATTCTGTAAAGGCATTCTTGGTATCTCGATTAAAATCTAGAGCATTCTAGGAGTGCCTGGGTGGCTCAGTGGGTTAAAGCCTCTGCCTTCTGCTCAGGTCATGATCCCAGAGTCCTCGGATTAAGCCCTGCATCAGGCTCTCTGCTCAGCAGGGAGCCTGCTTCCTCTCTTTCTGCCTGCTTCTCTGCCTACTTGTGATCTCTGTCTGTCAAATAAATAAATAAAATCTTTAAAAAAAAGGAATATATATATATTAAAAAAAATCTAGAGCATTCTAAAGCCTTTGTTCTCAAGACATGTTTCAGAGCATGCTTTTTGATAAAAAATATATATATATTATTTTTGGGGGAAAGGGGTTTTCTGAAGAAGTTGACCAAGTGCATGATGATTCAGGGGTCATAAAATGTGATTAGATTCCATATCAAATGCTTGAAATGATTTGTAAGTCTTCTGATTTCAGTGAAAACTGATTTAGCTTCTAATATGCTTTAGGTATGTAAACCTACCTTATTCATGTGTAGATGCCTTGCCATAGGGTTAGAGTACATGAATTGTATACTTTCACATATTTTTAGCACTGACCTAAGGCAGAGTAAGACAAAAGATGGCTATGAATCAGGAAACAGTTTTGTACTGTGAATGACTGAAAGGGGATGTAGGTTTCTGTTTTTGAAGGTCACAGTCATCTGTACTTAACCTGTCTGTGCTGTAGGTGACTGTGAAGAAATGTGAAATGTGAGCCTTGTCGAAAAACAAATTTTGGTGATAACACCTTCTTACTTGGTTGCCCATCTTGGGCATTATAATCTTTAATGAAACAGTTAGGTAGAGTCCAACTAGCCTAAGTAGCTATTTGTAACAAGGCCAAGAATTTAAAACCAAATTCAGCAATTCTCAAGAGATGCTTAATTACTCACAGGTGATGTTGCTAGGCAACCACTTCACCTTCTAATTCTGCTGCTTCACCTAAGTGTGGTACTCAGTTTGTTTTATCGTTGCTGAATGTTAAAAGAGATGGTGAAGTGCAGTCTTAAGAATGTATTTAAAACCAGGTGAAACTAGAAAGTTAGGGAAATTCTCATTATAGACTGTGTCTATAATTCATATTCTTAATGCAGGACTTGGCACAGGTGGATTTTTCATTGAAGGAAGAGGAGGTTCAGGGCTTACATTCTAGACAACAGTTTCCTGATGAATAGTATAAAATGAACTACCCTTTATGTATCATTTAAAAGTCTAGAAATGGATAGTTACCATCAGCAGCAGCAACAGCAGCAGCAGCAGCAACAAGTACACCTACTAATTGTAATGTATGCTTACCAAAAATCACAACCTATTTTTATTCACAACCTGTTTATACCTATTGCATTTGTTGTTGAAATTACATAATAAGATAAAGTGTTCTTGAGAATACAAAAGCAAAAAAGGTGGTTACCTTTTCTGATGGAAAAAAAGATTATGATTTATGATATCATGACTTCAGAAAAATCCAAGAAAGAATGTGTAATTTTTTTATGCTTAATTATGTTTATAACTCAGCATTCCCCATAACCTTTGACTCTGGTTCTTAATTTTACCTAGAAATAAAGACCCCAGGAACTAGCGACCATGAACCACAGTTCTAGAAATGCTGAACTACAAACGCCTTTTTTATGCATCCATGGGTTTTAACAGTCCATGTGACATTCATCCACATTGCTGTGGATTACACTCACCAGCTGTAAATGGAGATGAAGGAATGATTTGAAAGGGGCCATACACTCTTCAGAACACTCTTTACAAATGAAAATCTCAAAACATCAAAGATTTCTTTGAGTAAGTTCATGCACGGAGCAAGTATAGCATGGAGGACATATTATCTTAAAGCCTGATTGAAAGTAGTTGCTCTTATTCTATTCCTCAGATTTTTAGTTTAATACCATATGATTTCATTCATACGTGGAATTTAAGTAACAAAACAAATGAGCAAAGGGGAAAAAAGAAAGAGAGAGAGAGAGACGGAGGTCAACTGAGAATCAGACTCTGAACTGTGGAGAACAAACTGATGGTTACCAGAGAGGAGGTGAGGAAAGGGAGATGAAACAGGCAGTGGGGGTTAAGGAGAGCACTTGGGAGGAGCACCAGATGTTGTATGGAAGAGTTAAATCACTGTATTGTACGCCTGAAACTAATATTACACTGTTAACTACCTAGAATTTAAACAAAAACTTAATAAAAAATAGAAAACAAACAAAGTATGGTAAAAAATAGTGGTAGTAATAGATGGGGACACCTTAGTGACACAGTTGGTTAAGCATTGGACTCTTGCTTTGGGCTTGGTTTGGATCCACATTGGGCACCACACTCAGCTTGGAGTCTGCTTGATATTCTCTCTCCTCCTTCTCCTCATACTTGTGCTCTTTCTCTCTCTTAAATAAATAAACAAATATTTTAAAGAGCACTGGGTGTGGTGCATTAACAATGAATTTTGGATAACTGAAAAAAATTAAATTAAAAAAAAGAATAGAAAAATTACATACAACTTATATTGGTATTATAGGGTTTAAATCTGGGAAGAATTTATTGCACAAAGGTTAAAAATGAGGTGTATTTTTTTTCCCAACAATTCAAAATGCTTCAAATAGGATTTAAGATGCTAGTAGTAAATGCAAATGAAGCTTTACTGTATAAAGCAATAAGAAAAGTGTGTGGAGCAGTATGTTCAGACAGGGATCAACCACATTCATCAATCTTTTCACCCTTCTATGCATGCAAATGTAATTAATAAATGTAATGTGCCCCAGAATAAAGGCATGCCTTTCACACTATAAATATTACATTATCAGTATTCAACAAAGAGAATATAAATATGCCTACTCTCATGTCAGGCAGATCCAGGTTGATGTAAAGTGCTTGCCAGAATATGCATCCACTCGAACATAACTACAGCTGCTGTCACATAATTCATATTCTTAATGCAGGACTTGGCACAGGTAGATTTTTCGTTGAAGGAAGAGGGGGGTCAGGGCTTACATTCTAGACAACAGCTTTTTGATGAATTGTATAAAATGAACTACCCTTTGCATCTTGGTGCATCACTTAAAAGTCCAGAAATGGATAGGTACCAACATCAGCATATACAACTGAAGATATCTTTTTATTTATTTGCCAACAAGCCCAAATGATAGGATTAACTATTTAATACACACATTTCAGATTAAAGATAATTTTACATAATCGTGTATGCATATATATGTATTTGGGTGCCTATGTGCACACATACATACACACAGGTCCACCCATGTTTACATGACTGATACCTTTTGCCTCACATTTAAGATTATTGTTTGTGTAGAAATGTTACAAACACGATTCTTAGTGGTTTTACCATAAGCTCTCAGCACTGCCGAATTTAATGAACGTTAACACAAAAAAAGCAATCTATATTAAAAAACCACCTAGGTACAAGGAGCCAGGGAAGATCCAAGAACCTCAGAGCTTTAAGAACAGAAGAGGTGACCCGAATGTAAAGCATCTTAAAGGTTTCAGCAGAATGAGTCCACGGATTTATGGTTTAGTTTTCCATCACTGGTATGAATGATTCACTCTTCCGGTGTCCTATTCTTTCGATCTTCCTAGTAGGTAATTTATTCTCTCTACTTTTATTTCTTCTCTTATCTCCTAGGTGCTGATGATTTTACTTAGTTTATACTTTTTTGTAACTTCGGCTTGAAATGCCCACATGATGGTCTCTTCTAAGCCCTGCGTGTTTTCAGTTTCCCGCAAGTGCCTGATGAAGTTTGTATTTCTCAATTCACCTACCTGAGAATGAAAAACTACGACATTCCAGCTATTTTCCCCCAGGACACAATATCACAATGACGAAACAGCCTAAGGCAGCTTGGGTTACCTGCTGCTTGATGCCCAGTCATTTTTAAGTGTGGTATAGCGGTCCTGTGGCTTGAACGGAGGGCACCACGAGGATCAGCAGGTGGGGTGGAATCATGGGAACTCTCCATGGTGTGTCAGGATCCAAGATTATTAGCTCATGAACTGTGAAGGCTAATTCAGCCTGCTATAGTCATATCCTGAAATTCATGTTTAAGTTTGCCTCTATTTACCAACTGAAATGTGGTAACTTGCTATGTAATGTAAATGTACATTGGATGCTCCCCCTGTGAAATATAGAGGCACAGAAAAAAGAACTACAAGTCCCTCTACCTATTTTTTTTTTAATTTTTTATTTTTTATAAACATATATTTTTATCCCCCAGGGGTACAGGTCTGTGAATCACCAGGTTTACACACTTCACAGCACTCACCAAAGCAATTACCCTCCCCAATGTCCATAACCCCACCCCCTTCTCCCAAACCCCCTCCCCCCAGCAACCCTCAGTTTCTTTTGTGAGATTAAGAGTCACTTATGGTTTGTCTCCCTCCCAATCCCATCTTGTTTCATTGATTCTTCTCCTACCCACTTAAGCCCCCATGTTGCATCACCACTTCCTCATATCAGGGAGATCATATGATAATTGTCTTTCTCTGCTTGACTTATTTCACTAAGCATGATATGCTCTAGTTCCATCCATGTTGTCGCAAATGTAGCCATCAAAAGAAATAAAATCTTGCCATTTCCTTCTAACTATTTTTATATGAGATTTTCTTTTGTTTCAGTACTATAACACTTACAGTTCTTTATATTAAATATTTACTAGAGGCAATAGAATGTTTAAGATGTGCATATGTATAGGTTAAAAGACTTAAAAACAAGCAGTATCTGTTTGTTATATATTTGAGTTTGATATATATTTGAGTATATATATATGAGGGTTTTCTAAGTATCCCCTTCAAACCTATTAGCTCTTGTGAGACTTTCCTTGATCTCACCCCTCTCTTGCCTAAGAGATGAGCAATGTCTGAATTCTTAATATTTAATATTTTATTTTGTTTTTCTTCTCATTTTACTATGTATTTCATATGCAGACATATTATATTCTAGAGTTTTGTTCTCTGTAATTTTTTGAACCATACTACATGTATTTTTTTTTAAAGATTTTTGTTTATTTACTTATTTGAGAGAAAGAAAGAGCACAGTGGGGAGGGGTCAAGTCAAGCAAACTCCACACTGAGCATGGAGCCAGACATGGGGTTTGATCTCACAACCCTAAGATCACAGCCTGAGACAATCCCGGGTGGGATGCTTAACCGACTGTACAGCCCACACCCCACTACATGTATAGTTTTAGATCTTGCTTCTTGCACTTAAATTGTGTGTCTGAGATTTATTTATGTTATTGTGCGTAGCTGTAGTTTACACATTTCTGCTGCTGGTATTCCATGAATAAACATCTGTTTATTCATCTATTCTGATACTGATGGACATTTGAAAAAATTTCTGCATTTTGCTGTAATGAAAGGTTCTACTATAAATAGTCTTGCACATATCTTTTTGTGGATATGTGCAATTTTTTTTCTAAGGTGCAAACCTAAGAATGGATTGCTACTTTTAAGTATGAACACTGTAAAACTTGCTGTATAAAATGAATTTCTTTCCTAAAATGATTGTATTAATTTACATTCATGTAGTGTATAAGAATTTCAGTTTTCTACATTAAGACTTGATCTTACCAGAGTTTTATTTTTGTGTATTTACTAAACATTTCTCCTCTCCATTTAATGGTTAAAAATACATCTCATTTATTTTGTTTTTATTATTTTGCACTTCTCTGATTAAAATACATCTCATTTATTTTGTTTTTATTATTTTTCACTTCTCTGATTATCAGTGTGGCTAATAACCTTTAGGTTTTATTTGCTATTGGGTTTCTCTTTTATTAAGTGCTTACTCAGTTCTTTAAAATTTATTTATTTATTAGAGAGAGAGGGAAGGGGCAGAGCCAGATGGACAGAGAGAATTCCAATTAGCTCAGAGCTGACACAGGGCTCTATCTCATGACCCTGAGATAATTATCTGAACAGAAATCAAGAGTAAGATGCTTAACCAACTGAACTACCCAGGAACCCCAAGTGCTTACTCAGTTCTTTTGCTTTATTTTATCTGTGGTTTTTTGTTTTTTGTTTTTTTGAACTTTGTTTGCATTTGTTTAAAAATTTTAATATATACATATAGCAATCCATTTTCATTTATAGTTATATTTATTACCAATAACTCCTTCTTATCTGTGGTTTTCCTTTTCAATATTTTATACAGATTTATACAATATTTATACAGATACAGAACATAACTTCTAAACTTTATTTGATTAAAATTTTCCAATCCTTTCTCTTGTGATGTTTCTTTTTTAAAATTTAATTTAATTTAATATTAATTAATTATTTATTTGTGTGTGTGTGTGTGTGTGTGTGTTCCAAAATTCGTTGTTTATGCATCTCACCCACTGCTCCATGCAATACGTTCCCTCCCTAGTACACACCACCAGGCTCACCAACCCCTCCCCTCCTCCCCTCCAAACCACTCAGTTTGTTTCTCAGAGTCCACAGTCTCTCATGGTTGGTCTCCCCCTCCAATTTTGCCAACTCACTTCTCCTCTCCATCTCCCAATATCCTCTGTGTTATTCTTTATGCTCCACAAGTAAATGAAACCATATGACAATTGACTCTCTCTGCTTGACTTATTTTATTCAGCATAATCTCTTCCAGTCCTATCCATGTTGATACAAAAGTTGGATATTAATTTTTTCTGATGGAGACACAATACTTCAGCATATATATGACCATATCTTCTTTATCCATTCGTCCATTGAAGGGCATCTTGGTTCTTTCCACAGTTTGGTGACTATGACCATTGCTGCTATGAACATTGGGGTACAGATGGTCCTTCTTTTCACTACATCTGTATCCTTGGGATAAATACTCAGTAGTGCAATTGCAGGGCAATAGGGTAGCTCTATTTTTAATTTCTTAAGGACTCTGCACACTGTTTTTCAAAGTGGCTGCACCAACTTGCATTCCCACCAACAGTGTAAGAAGGTTCCCTTTTTGCCATGTCCTCTCCAACAATTTTGTTTACTGTCTTGTTGATTTTGGCCATTGTAACTGGTGTAAGGTGGTATCTCAATGTGGTTTTGATTTGAATCTCCCTGATGGCTAATGATGATGAACATCAAAAAATGGGCAGAAGACATGAACAGACAATTCTCTGAAGAAGACACACAAATGGTTAACAGACACATGAAAAAATGTGTCTTAATTCATCATCATTAGCCATCAGGGAGACTGTGATATGTTTCTTAATTATGATATACATTTCTATATTTAGACCAAAAAGATATTCTTTTATATTGTATATTTAAAGTATTTTACTTTTACCTGTCAATGTTAGGTATTTAATTTACACAGAGTTAATTTTGTATACGTTTTGATAAGGGAATCTAATTACCTTTCTTTTGCTTATTAATTAATTAATTAATTATTAATTAATTAAAGTCTAAACTGACAAGTTTAATTCAATTTTTTAAGTCCTTAGTGAATTTTTATTTTATCAATTACTGTATAATATTAAAATATTAAAGTCCCCCTTTATGTTGGAGGGATGTATCTGATTTTTTCTGTATTAGTTTTAAAAGAAAACACAAGAAATTAATGGGCTCAATAACCAAGTAATCTGAGTCAAACTTTAATGCACAGCTGAACTCAAAAATGCTATTAAAAAAAAAATTGACACTTGGGGATGCCTGTGTGGCTCAGTCAGTTAAACATCTGCCTTCAGCCTAGGGTCCTCAGATCAAGTCCCATGGTCCTGGAATGGAGTCCCACATTGGTCTCCTTGCTCAGAGGGTAGATGGTTCTCCCTTTCCCTCTGCCTGCCACTCCCTCTGCTTGTAGGCATTCTCTCTCTCTCTCTCTGACAAATGAATAAATAAAATCTAAAAAAAAAAAAAAAAAAGACACTTGGTCTTTCTCTATCTCTCAGTTCCACATTACCCTATTTCACCTTCTTTCTCAGATGACTTTACTTGGTAATTTCCAAGAGATGCTCCCTCTTCCCCAAGGTTCCAGCACATATACTAAGCTCAGTTTTATTGGCCCAAATTGCATAATGTGCCCTCTTCTGCTTAAAGCTAGAGAGCAAGAACAGCTGATTGGCTTAAGATAGGGCATGTTCCCATCTCTGGAACTGATTGAGTTGAACCTTCCTCAAAGTAAAAGGGAAAAAATGTGTACCCTGCCAGTCATCTCCCAGCCAGATTCACTTCTAACATAATAAACCATATATGTGTGCATGCATGTATACATATATACATGCACACACACACCAACACACACACACACACACACACATATATTTCTATTTTTTTTTAAATTTTTTTTTGAGAGAGAGAGTGTGTACAGGAGTTGGATGGGCAGAGGAAGAGGGAGAGAGAGAATCTTAAGTAGGCTCCATGCATGGAGGCTGTCTCAGGGCTCAATCTTACCACCTTGAGATCATGACCTGAATTGAAATCAAGAGTTCAACACTTAACCAATTGAGCCCCCCAGGTGCCCCCATAAACTATATTTTAAATTAACTTTATATAAATGGAATCATATAGTACAAATGCTTTGTGTCTACTTTGTTAACTTTATTGATAATGTTGCAAGTAGTCATAGTTCATTAATTGTTGTCATTATATAGTATTAATTTGTGTGAGTATGTGATAAACCACCCATTCTAATGTTGAAAAATGTTCATTTCGTTTTAAATTGGGGACTATTCAGAATAATGTATCCATGAAAATCCTTATACATGTCTTTTGGGAAGTTTATATGTATATGAGTCCATGTGGGTTTGTGTGTGTGTGTTTGTGTGTATGTGTGTTGAGTTAGTAATGTTGGGTTACAAGGTATTCATATTTTCAGCTTTATTAGATATTCCTAAACAGTTTGCCAAACTAATTGTATCAATTTGTACTCCCCAAGGCCAGGCCAACTCACTAATCTTCCTTTTGCATTATGGCTTTAATCTGCATTTTCCTGATATTTGATAAACATAATTCATATGCTTAATGGCATTTGAATATCTTCTTTTATGTAACATCTGCTAAAGTCTTTTTCTATTTTTACATTTGTTTTTTTTCTCATTGATTTGTAAAAGTTCTGTTTGAAATTGTCTTTCATCTCTCTAATGCCATTTTTGTTTCATTTTTACTCTTTATTCTGTTTTATATTGGGTATTTTCTAAGGTATGTTTCCAAATTCACTAATCTTTTTTTTGCAATGACAAATCTGCTATGAATCCTATACAGTAAATTTTTCATCTCATACAGTTCAATCTTCATTTCTAGATATTCGATTTAGATCTTTTCTATATCATCCATGTGTCCACTTAATTTTTGAACATATGGAATGCAGTTATAATAACTGTTTTCATTCTTTCTCTGTGAATTCTAACATCCGGTCAGTTGGTTTAAGATTTATTGATATTTATCAATATGCATCACATTTATGCATCACATTTTCCTTCATCTCATGCTGGATAATTTTTTTTATTAAATGCCAGACATTGTGAAATGTACCTTGTTTGGAACTGGAAATTTTTGTATTCCTATAAATATTCTCTGTTCTTCTCCACCATTATAGTTTATGTCAAGTAGTCATTTTTTGCTTTCTTTTCTTTTTAGTGGGGGCCTAAGTAGTGCTCAGTCTAAGGCTAATTCTTCCTCATTCCCCAGAAAAGAACCTTCTGTTTACCACGCTCTACCCAATGATCCAGGAATTCTGAATCTCTCTATTTGTGGGGACAGGAACTCTCTGGCCCTGTAGGAGTGTTTGGTACCATTATAAGTACTTCTCCTGTGTGGCCTTTTTTTCCCCAGCTTCAATCAGTTTCCTGTCATGCTCATGCTTATAAGCATTCAGCTGAAAATCCAAAGGGCCTTCAAATGGCCAGTGCTTTTGCTCTGGTGCTGTTCTCTCTACTGATCCTCTGTCCTGTGAATCTACTTATCTTGGTTTTTCTGTTCCATCACCTTAACTCAGGAGATCAGTTCACTGGATTCCATCAGGGTTTCCCCCTCTTCTTGCAAATGGCCTCAAAGTGGTATGGTAAAAGAACTGTGGCATTCACACAGCTTTCATGTTTGTTTCTTGTCTTTCAGGATTACTCTCCTTAGTTGCTTGTTATGGGTTGAGTTGTGTCCACCTCCCAAAGAAGATGTGGAAGTCCTAACCATCTAACCATTACCCGCCCTCCTGCGAATGTGACCTTATTTGACAATAACATCACAGCAAATGATCAAGTTAAGATGAGGTCATTGCAATGGGCCCTAATCGAGTAAGACTGGTATCCATATAAAAAGAAGAAATTTGGGTATAGACACACATGTACAGAGGGAAGACATGAAGACACAGAAAGAATGCCATCTTTAAGGCAAGGAATATCTGATGCAACAAGAAGCTAGGAGAGAGGCAGGGCACAGATCTTTCCCTCACAGCCCCTTGAAGGAAACCCCTTGATGACAACTTGATCTTGAACTTCTTGTCTCAAGAACTATGAGACAATAAAATTCTCTGTTTAAGCCATCTAGATTGTCAGTTTGTGGTGCTTTCTTACAGCAGCCCCAGGAAACAAATACATTATTTTGTATGCAATGTCTTGAAGATTATAATATACACACAGAAACACACAAACTTTCTTTTTTATTCAAGTAGGGTCATAAACCCAGTTCTTCCTAGTATATACTGAACAGAAGTGGAATTATTTGCTCACAGAATTTTAATTTTATTCTTCATCTGCTTCTCAGGCTTTTTTTTTAAATCATATTAATCATAATTAATTTAAGGTTTGTGTCTGAAAACTAATTTCTGAGTCTGTTATTGTCTCTTTGTTTTAGGCTTTTTTTGGGTTTTCTTTTTATCTTTTTTCTTTTTCTTTAATTTTTTTTTATGTTATGTTAGTCACCATACAGTACACATTAGTTTTTGATGTAGTGTTCCAAAATTCATTGTTTACATATAACACCCAGTGCTTCATGCAATATGTGCCCTCCTTAATACCCATCACTGGGCCAACCCATCCTCCCACACCCTTTCCCTCTAAAACCTTAAGTTTGTTTCTTAAAATGACCAGTCTCTCATGGTTCATCTCCCCATCCAATCCCCCCTCCCCCTCATTTTTTCCTTCCTTCTAGGTTTTCTGCACACCTTTTTCTTTCAAATTTTAAATTTTTTAAATTTTTATTTTGTTATTTTAAAACTTAAAATCCACTTACCTACTAAAATTACCCATCTTCTGTTTACTTCCTAGGTACTCCTTTTACTTTAAATTCATATAGAAATATAATATATATTTTTTAATTTGAAAGATTTTAGACTTGTAGAAAATTTGCAAAGATAATATAGAGTGTTTCCACATGCCCTTTTCCCCAGTTTCTCCTAGGATTAAGATCTCACATACCAGGGTATGTTTATCAAATGAATAAATTAACACTGGTATATTATAATGAATTAACACAGCAGATGATATTCAGAGAATACTAGTTCTTCTCCATGAATGTCCTTTTTGTGTTCCAGGATCCAGTCAAAGGTACTGTATTATTTTTAGCATATAGAGGCTTTAACTAGCTATTTTAAATTTCATTTCTGCTTGAGTTCATATCTGTGTTCATTTCTCAATTTCTGTTGAATCATTTTTCTCCTTGCTATTCTAAGGTCTGTCCTAAAGTCTGTTCCTTTGTAAGTCCAATACATTTTAATTCCTAGTTTTATGCTGTGGATGCTATTTTATAGAGTCTGAAAAGTATTTCTGTTTTTTATTTACTTATTTACTTATTTATTTGAATTATGATAAGTGCTTATAATCTTTTTTAAAGAATGTGGTTAAGTTTTCTTCTATAAAACCATGGACTTACTGACTTCCCAACCTTGATCTATCCCATGCTTGACTTTAGGCTTCTTTATTGTGGATTTAGGGTAGCCTTTACTTTAGAGTATTTTCCTTGCTTTTTAAGGGATAGCATTTCTGGTCTCTCAACAGAAGTCCTATGATATCCAATGACACCTTTCTATTCTGGTGATTTGTAACTTCAAATTCTCCTATTGTCTTATAAAAACCAGCAGAACCTTTGTTTACAAAGATTTTGTTTTCTGCCTAGCCCCACAGATTCTGTCATGCAGGCACACAGTTTAGTGTTTGATCATAGAATCTACCTGAGTTCTTCAATATTTCTTAGGCTTCTTCTCTACCTGGCATCCTCCTCTCTGTTCTCTTGCCTCACAAGTTAAACTCATTTTAGCACCTGTTATCTCTTTCCCTCCATCCAGCAAGACCACTTTATACTTGGGTTCAAATCCTCTATGCTGTAGTTTGGAGAATGATTTTACAAAGAAAAGTGTGGGTGAATATAGAACCTACCTCATGTGCATGCCTTTCTTCAGGAATCACAACTCTTTATAAATTTAAGATAAAAGATTTCCTTGAAGAACTACAATTTTAAAATATCTCAAAGCTAAAGCAAAATTTCTCATTTCCATATTTTTTGTAAATATGTCTGTAAGTATACAGTAGTCTTGTAAAATGAGTATATTTTTAGATCCTTAGTTTTTAAGATTTGTAATTATGAGTTATTAAAAGTGTGATAGCTAAATCTCTCGCCAGTCTTAATATATCTAATATTTTATTCATTAATTAAAACCTACATTAATAATTTCAATTATTTATCAAGAATTTATTAGAATATACTGTGTGCATAAATTGTATAGTGTACCAGGAATTCAATAAAAAAAACAGATCGATACATTTTTTCCTTGTGTAGCTTACATTTCATTTAAAAAAAGACAGGAATTATACAGACACTTATGATGAAAATTATGAAATTACATGATACTAGTTTGTAGTTTTAAATGCTATTTTTAGGTTAAAATATGGTCAATCTTTTATTTTCCCTCATGCTTAGCACAGTATTAGGTGATATAGTAGTCTTTTTACAATTACTTGATTGGACTGGATTGAATTCACATCTGCCCATTTGCTTTTCTGACACAAAGGGATTAGGTATATTTATGGACACCTGCCTTCAAGGCATATATGAGAATATTGATTTTTTGAAGGTTTGGTTTTGATTCAAAGTAATTTTCTTAATATATATTAAAAATTATTTTTACCTATATCACCAATTGAAATTTCTGTAAAGCCAGATGAACTTTTGAGGGAATATATGGTACTAAGCTTCAACTTTTTTTCCATCCCAATAATCACAGAAAAAAAGATAAAATGGAGTTTCATTGATCCTGCTAACATTTCACCTACCTTCCTTAGCTACCCTGATCCCATATGAGATTAATCTTCCCCAATCTCAGTCTCATTTCATAAAGAGTAGGCTATGAATGATAGATAAATAGAATAAGAAGTTAAGAACTTTCCATTTATCATCATAGTCACATCATCATCGTCATTTTATGTCATCTAGTGTACATTCAGATTTTACCTGTTTTTCCTTTACCTTTTAAACTTTAACATGACAAGGACTATAAAGTCTATTAATTGTACATATACTTTAGCTTACATTTATTTATTTATTTTTAAAGATTTTATTTATTTATTTGACAGAGAGAGATCACAAACAGATGGAGAGGCAGGCAGAGAGGGAGATGGGGGAAACAGGCTCCGTGCTGAGCAGAGAGCCTGATGCGGGTCTTGATCCCAGGACCCCGAGATCATGACCTGAGCTGAAGGCAGCCGCTTAACCCACTGAGCCACCCAGGCGCCCTAGCTTACATTTATTGATGGATTACTATGTTCTAAGAGAACTAGTCTAAGAACATTTTTATATGTATTCTATAATTTCATCTGAGCATTCATATGCACATAAAGGAACTGATATAGAAAGACATTAATTAACCTGCCAAGAACACAGAGGTAATGAGAAGTGAAACCAGGATGTGAAACCAGGCGGTATGATGCAGGAAAAGCTTGTATCTACTTTATTTTCCTGCACTTATTTTTGAACACATACTACTCCTTGAACACATAAAAGTATTTTGATGTTGGGTTACTCTTGTCATGCCATATTTTATAGACCTATATAAACACATATTATATAGACCTATTCTTGAGGATGTAAGTAGTTAGCTATAGAATTATTGTGTTTAACACAAGGTTATGAAATACTTTCGTTTAAGTAGAAGATCAGAAAATGAAACTGTGGGACAATTTTTTTTAAACCTCTGTATGCCTCAAAAATAATTAATTTTTGTATAAAAATAAAAAAGTTCACTACAGTTTACTATCGCAGTGTCTAATTCTTTACTAGGGAAAAGGATTCATAAAGGTAGGAAAATATGATGAAATTACACATATCTAAGAAATAAAAGACCTTATGATAAAAGTTGTCACCAAATAAAGCTGAATAAACAAGTACAGCTTGGTATGTTTCTCTTCCACCTCCAATTTTATGAAAAATAACCACAAAAAGAATGCATTAGTGACTTTAGTTTCAGTTGTATCAGTTACACACTATCTTCTAGTTTCTCAAAATACTTAAATTTTACCTTAATAGAAAGTATTTCCTTTTCCCTATTCATTCTACACTAAACTCCATTTCAGTAGGAACCTGAAATAATGCTCTTTTCCGATAGTTATCTAAATAGTTACTATATGTATGTTTATTTTTTTCCAAAATTGTTCTCAAATCATTAGCTAGAACTCTCCTTACAATTTTTAAACTTCCAAAAATAAATTAGTAACATTGCATATGTTTATGTGTCAACATCATGCTTATATGCTAAAATATATTGATATAATTTTCAAAATTCAATCCATATTAAAGGCATGAATATCTAAGTTAAATAATTGATAGTAAAATAAATACATTTACTTTATTTATATTATAACATTATATTATAACATTCAAGAGAAAAGACCAAACAATCCTCACTTGTACTATTACCTGGATTTCCCTTACCTATCAGCCAAAATGTTGAAATCATACTTATCCTTTGAAGTTATAAGAAAGCTACAAAATTCAGCAATTTCTTTTTAAAACTTTTAGTAAAAGGTATGTTTTCCTTCTGTGATGCCAAGCCATTATTTTGACTATTTTTAATGAAAAATTATTATATCATTCTATATAGTTATTTACACCATAGCTGTTTCTTCTAGCAGAACATCGTTCTCATGGATGCATTTTATGTACATCGGTATCTAAAATCATACAGAATCTTAGAAATTCTTAATGAAAGACATTGAATATCATTAAGTATTGAGTAAGATAGCTATTACAGCTCTGAATTACAAAGAGATATGATTTCCTTGGAAACTAGGTCAGAAAGAGTGCAAGTACCTTATAACAACAAAATAGTCCTAATTTTTCCTTCCCATCACTTAGATCATTGCTATTTTTTTTTATCATTTTACTTCTTTTTAAGCATACATAAGTGTACCCGTATATTTGAATACATTATTATTATTAAATCTTGACCAAATTATTATGTTAGATCAATTAAGAAAAAGAAAGAAAAACTTTCACCTTCACTTAATCCTTTTCTGATACTCTTCCTTCCTTTATGTACATTCAAATTTCTGACCTGTAGCATCCATCATCTCTCTGAAGAATTTCTTTTAATATTTCTTGCAAGGCAGGTTTACTGGTAACAAATTCCTTCAATTTCTATTTTCTGAGAAAGTATTCATTTTTTCTTCACTTATGAAGGGTAAATTTACAGGGATTCAGAATTCTAGGCGGTAGTGTGTTCTTGTTTTTGTTTTCCTCTCTTAGTATTTTAAAATCTTCATTGTATTCTCTTGTTTGCCTGATTTCTAAAGAGAGTCAAATATAATTCCTACCTTTGCTCATCAGTGCAAAAGATTTTTTTTATCTTTAATTGTATGAAGTGCAAATATGACATGTCTAGTTAAAATTGTGTGTGTGTGATTGTGTATGTGTATGTATTTGTGTGTAGGTGCACATGTGAGTATTTAATCTGGCTTAGCGTTCTCTGAGTTTTGGTGTCTAACATTAATTTGGAGGAATTCTGTCATGACTGTTTTAAATATTGCTTCTGTTCCTTTCTCTCTTTCCTCCTTTTGATATCCCTACTATATATGCTACATGTTTTCTTTCTGTAGCTGTTGCTTACTTTTATGTTTTTATTTATATTAAGACATTATACAATTTGCAAAGCTAACAACAGACACTTTTGTTGTTGTCTCATAGTTCTTGAATATTCTGTTCTGTATTTTCAGGATTTTTTTTTTCTGACCAATTTTGAAAATTTCTATTTTTACATTCTCAAATTCAAGTTTTCTTTCCTCAGCCACATACAGGTTACTAATGAGGCATCACAGACATTCTTCAGGGGCGCCTTGGTGGCTCAGCTGGCTGTGTCTGCCTCTGTATCAGGTCATGATCTCAGGGTCCTGAGATTGAGCCTGCGTCACCGTGGTTATACACATGATAGCAGTGGTCCTGCTCCCTTTTTAGTGGGGAGCCTGTTTCTTCCTCTTTTCCCTGTCTCCTGCTCTCTCTCTCTTTCTCAAATAAATAAATAAAATCTCAGGGAAAAAAAAAAGGACATTCTTTAATTCTATTTCAGTGTTTTTGATATCTAGCAATCCTCTCCTCTAGAGATGATTTCTATCTCTCTGCTTGCATTATCTATCTATTCTTGCATGTTCTATACTTTTTTCAATTAAAGCTCTTAACACTTTATTCATAGTTTTGTTTTGTTGTTTTTTTTTTAGTTCTTGATCTGATAATTCCAACATCCCTATGATATTCAATTCTGGTGGTTTTGCTACTTCTTCTTCAGTCTCTTCAAAATGTGTTTCTTGCTTTTTAGCATGCCCTGATATATTCTTGCTGAAAAGTAGACATGATGTACTGAGTAAGAGGAACTGGGGTAAATAGGCCTTTAGTAATATAGAGGGAGAGGGACACACTCTACAGCTGTGATATTAGGTTTCAGTCTTTTGGTGAGCTTGTGCCCCAAGATTCAGTTTCTGGTGAGGAGTTTCACCAGCCTGTGGATGACGGCCTTTTTTATGTTTCCTCAAATGGTCCTTGTAGGCTTGCAGAGACAGCCTTCTTTGAAATATATATATATATATATATATATATATTTTTTTTTTTTAATAAGGACACTAATCCTGTTGGATCAGGGTCCCACTGATATGACCTCTTTTAACCTTAATTACCACCTTAAAGGTCTCTTTTCCAATTACAGCCACACTGGGGATTAGGGTTTCAACTTCAGGAGTACACAAACATTCAGTCCATAATATAAGGAATCCACAAGTCTAATGGGGTATCCTTAATGCTGAACACTTAACAAATATCATAGCCTCCTCCTCTGCCAGACATGTTAGTCCCTGTTCCTCTCACAAAATTAGTGAACTGTGTACTTCTATTTCTACATCTCACCAAGAAATAGTCAGCAAGTTTCATAAAAAGTCTTCTGTCCAGGGCTCCTGGGTGGCTCAGTGGGTTAAGCCACTGCCTTCGGCTCAGGTCATGATCTCGGGGTTCTGGGATCGAGTCCCGCAGGGGCTCTCTGCTCAGCAGGGAGTCTGCTTCCTCCTCTCTCTCTCTCTGCCTGCTTCTCTGCCTACTTGTGATCTCTCTCTGTCAAATAAATAAATAAAATCTTTAAAAAAAAAAAAAAGTCTTCTGTCCAAAGTTAACAGCATATTTTTACCTTAACTTAAAGTCACTTAGGAAAATCCTGGGAATTTCAGGCAAAATATTGTCCTAGAAAAGAAAATAACTTCTGGCAAGGTTTGTCTTTAAGCCACACCAGGTAAGGAGTAGCTTATTACTCCTCTGTGTGGTCCTAGAAAAAGATACATATGATTTACTCCAACTCTTATTTTGGCTCTGTCTTGTTTTTGTATAGCACAACATTTAAGTCCTACCAAAAGATAGGTAAAATAGGGGCGCCTGGGTGGCTCAGTGGGTTAAGCCGCTGCCTTCAGCCCAGGTCATGATCTCAGGGTCCTGGGATCGAGTCCCGCATCGGGCTTTCTGCTCAGCAAGGAGCCTGTTTTTCTCTCTCTGCCTGCCTCTCTGTCTACTGTGATCTCTGTCAAATAAATAAAATCTTTAAAAAAAAAAAAGATAGGTAAAATAGTAATATTAAAATAATGCAATAGCAAAAGAGAAAAAAATGACCAGAATAAAATTGAAAAAGCTATAACCCCAATGAAATTTTAAATAAATTTTTGAGACCAGCTTTACTTTGTTTTTATTTGTACTTAAATTTTAAATATGTAGGATTAGTTAATGCACAACACCAAATTTTATAGATTTGCAAAACTTCACTATAATTACCAGCACAAGAGTAAGGACTATAAAAGTGTAAAAAAAAAGAAGTAATTCATAGGGTAAATTACTTCTAAGACTGCAAATTAATCATGATTTTTCATGTACCATTTATTTTTCATTTTTTTGTGTGTGCAATGCTGATGAAGTATTTTAGGTCTGTAAATAAATGTGTTTTTTGTGTCTCCCTAGTTTTATATTGATCCATGCCGGTGACAAATTACAAATGCTGCTATGACCCAGCTGAATTTTCTTGTATTTGTAGGTGCTTTGCATAGGCCCATATAAGTTCAGCACTGAGTAGACAATTCAAGATCACTTGGACATAATATTGCATAGTATATATTTTATTACCCAAAAATTCACACAAAAAAAGAATTCTTTCTAGGCAAGCAAAGTGAGTAGTAACCTATTTAAAGCTTATGAATTGGGGTGCCTGGGTGGCTCAGTGGGTTAAGCCTCTACCTTCAGCTCAGGTCATGATCCCAGGGGCCTGGGATCGAGTCCCGCATAGGGCTCTCTGCTCAGCAGGGAGCCTGCTTCTCCTCATCTCTCTCTCTGTCTGTCTCTCTGCCTATTTGTGATCTCTCTCTCTGTCAAATAAATAAATAAAATCTTTAAAAAAAATAAAGCTTATGAATCATGTCTACTATATTCTTGGCAAATTTATAGCACTATATATTCGGGATTTGGCAAAATCCTTATTCGATTCCAATGCACCCAAGTTTTGGAACTATTGACAATGTGCTCTCAATTATCCTTATTCCAAAAATTTGTAGGTTTTTGAAGAAAACAAATCCTGGCAACAGAGCATAACAAATTTAGCTTTTTTAAAAAATTAAAATTTAATGCTTAAAATCTTGATGTAAAAACTACTTATTTGATGGTTTTTCTGTTCCTTTCCTTTTTTAAAAAAAAATTTGTTTATGCCACAGCAAAACTAATACATTATTGTGAACTATATTATCAAAGAACAATTTAGCCATCTGATTTTCTAGCAGATGGTAAATATTTAATAAGGGAATGCCCCATACTGTCTCTAGTTATTAAATATAGGTCATTACATTTTTTCAATATCCTCCCTGCTTATTCTCAGTGTTAGTGTCTAGGCAGTGTGCAGTGACACAGAAAAAAGTTTTAATACTATTATTTGCGTGTAAAAATCAAGAAGATATATTCCAGAGTCAGATAATTTCATTAGCTAAACAAGATGTAAAATACACAGTGACTTGACTTGGGAATTAGATTATTTTTCTTTGTATGTCAAAAACTTGTTCAAATATGACCCATTAGTTAAAACAAACATGGCTAAATTCCAATTTTTTTTTTTCTCTACTGTCAGCTAATCTGGAACATGCTGACAATGGAATGACCCATTTTCAGAATGTTCCATCCTGCATAATAATAAATCATGGTGATATCTTTCTTAAGGAAGAAAAGATGTATTTCAACATTTAAATCCCCAGCTAAGACATCATGGTTTATCTTAGTTTTAAGTCCCATTCTAATAAAGAATTGATAAGTGCTGATGAAACAAGACTGGATCATACTTCTGACTGCAAGATCACCAGAAATAAGATTTTTCCCAAGCATAAACATCCATAGAAGAGAGAGAGATTTCTGTCTGTCTACTCTCAAAATATTTAGTATATATGCAAATTAGATATTTTTACAATGTATTCAATGTTATTAAAATATTTTTAACTATCAGGGCCACTATAGGTGTGATATACAATGGCCAATAAAAATAATGATAGGGTAACAAATCTGTTATTTCAAGTATAATGGGCAAAAACATTAGAGGAACATGAACGGTGAAGGGATCAAATTAGGACTTGGCCTCACCAAGGACCAGCCTTGGCTGCTTGGTGAAACATGGCATGAGAATGTTTCCTGAGGTAGAAAATGATAAATAAAACAAGATGACATTTTTGTGGTTTATTTCATTTATTCCACAGGTACTTTTTATTACCTTTATATTGTTGTTGAAATATATTTGACATATGACATTGCATAAATTTTAGTTGTACAATCTGCTGATTTGCTGCATTTATATATTATGTGATTGCCATTATAGCAATAGTTAGCACACCTATCATGTCACATAACTATCATTTCTTTGTTTAACAAGCATTTTTTTTTTTAATTGGTTGTGACTGTCAGGAAGAACTTTAGTGTCTGTAGTACAGTTTTCTCTATGAAAATGCCATAAAATTGCCTCATCGTGTCCTAAAAATAAGATTATTTTTTTGCTTGAGAAATAGTAATTTGTTTTATTCTAATGTACCTTATAGTGCTTCTTATCTAAGAAAAACGTGTATCTTTAAAATTCTTTAATGCTTCTACTTCAGAGTTATATTTCATGGAAGCTGGAGTTTTTTCAGCACAACAGGGGCAAAATCTAATTTTCTTGAATATGACAGACCTGCAAACTGTCTTATCCTATCTTTCCATTCTTATCTTGTAACCTGGTCCTTCTGGGCATATGTACACTATCCTCATTCCATTTTTAATCTAATAAATAATACTTATGAAAACACGTATTCACTGAGAGTGTTTACTTTTTAGATAATTATAATTTATTCTAAATAATTGTATCTAATAATATAGAAATATTTTATGATTTTCATTAGTATTTCAGAAGTGCCATTTCAAGTGAATTAAATTGCCCTTTGAAAGTACAGACTTCCTTGACTTATGATGGGGTTGTGTTCCAACAAACCCATTGTAAGTTGAAAATATCCTAAATTGAAAATACTTTGCAGGCACCTGGGTGGCTCAGTGGGTTAAGCCTCTGCCTTTGGTCATGATCTCAGGGTCCTAGGATCGAGTCCTCCATCAGGCTCTCTGCTTAGCAGGGAGCCTGCTTCCTCCTCCTCTCTTTCTCTGCCTGCCTCTCTGCCTGCTTGGTCTCTCTCTGTCAAATAAACAAATAAAATCTTAAAAAAAAAAAAAGAAAAGAAAATACTTTCAATATACTTAAACTACCAAACATCATAGCTTAGTTTCACCTACCTTAAAAATACTCAGAATACTTACATGAAACTACACTTGGACAAAATCCTCTAACAGAGAGCCCGTTTTGCATTAAAGTGTTGAATATATCATATAATGTATTGAATACTCTACTGAGAGTGGACAGGGTATAGTTGTAGGGGAGCAAAATGGTTGTCAGTGTATTGTTTACTCTGGTGATCATATGGTTAACTGCCCAGGAACGCTAGAGGGTAGCATGTCAAATCAGTGGCCTGGAAAAAGATAAAAATTCAAACTCAAAGGACAGTTTCTCCTGAATGCATATTGTTTCTGCACCTAAAGTCAAAAAATTCTATGTTGAACCCTCGCAAGTCAGGGACCATCTGTAATGGTGTACTCATTTTAAACTCTTATAATGTTGCATTATTTGAATATCACAGACTGATAATGAAACTCTTTTTTTAAGACTTAGGAGTTTATATTGAAACTTACATTTATCATGTTTTCATAAGCTTTATTTATGATGCACATAGCAAATGAAGTTCAGAGTCCAAGTGCTTTTGAATTGGTGGGAATTTTATAAGAGTAACTCTATAGAGAAGATCAATCTGAGTTTTACATCTTTCTCCACTAAAAATGAAGTCCCCAATATCCTAACTTTTCCACATCACAACAGGTTAATTCACAATTTCCTTTTTTTGTCTTCCCTTTTTCATGTTATGTAATATATGATGCAAATGTAGTATGTGAATAATAAATAAAATTTAACCTGCAGGTAACCTGTTTAAACAATTCAGCATCAACTCTCAAATCCTAGATCCTCATTGCATCAAGAAATTGAACTTTAGAACTTTCTTGTTCTGTTGAATTTTATTTAAAAAATGAATAATTGATAGGTAATTTTCAATATTTATAATAAATTTAAAAAAGAGGATATTACAAATAAAAGTGGTGTTAAACTGGTCTAACAATTATGATAGCATCCCAATGTCACTGGGATTGAATATGATTTGGAGACTGCTTGTGGAAGAAATAAATGGAATATCTTTGAGTGCTTGGTATTTGAATTTGTTTCCTAGGATCACCCACATTCTACCTTTTGTACATAAAAACAATTGAAGGGGTGCCTGGGTGACTCGGTTGGTTAAGTGTCTGCCTTCAACTCAGGTCATGATCTCAGGGTCCTGGGATTAAGTCCTGCTTGAGCTCCCTCTTCAGCAGGGAGCCTGCTTCTCCCTCTCCCTCTACCCTTCCTCTCCCTCATTCATATTTGTGCTCTCTCTCTCTCAAATAAATAAATAAAATCTTTAAAAATCAAATCAAATAAAAAATGAACACCCCAGTCTATCATATGATTGGTTACTTAGATATGCAATATCCATAGTTCATCTTCCATATCCATTTTCTTTGTATCTTGAAGAAAAACCTCATCAGTTTTAATTTATTTAAGGGACCCATGTTTGCATTGCTCTCTGACATTTATATATTTAAATTAGATAAAAATAATCTTTTGTCAATTTTCTTAAAAATATTATATTTATCCAAATGATACTTGTAATAAGGAAAGGTGTTTTAAAAAATTTTTAAAAAAGAAAAGATGTTTAAGTTTAAAATATGTCCAAATATGAAACATTTTGAATTTATGCCAAAGTTGGTGACATTGACCTCAAGGAGTATTTATTTGGACCTAATAGATTTAGCAACTTCAAAAGGATTACATTTATATGTTCAAACTCAATGCACAGTTGTTATTTTTCTAAGATCTATAAATAAGAATGAACAAGGCAACTTGCCAGAATATCATGTAAAGTAGCAGTAAGTTTCAAATTGTTGAAGCCCTGTTTTCTTGAAGCTGTAGTGGGCCTTATTTCAGTACATTCAAAGATGAGCTTTGGAAATGACAAAAAAGCAGAAATGGTGTAAGAAATATAAAGCAAAGTGTGCGGGAATGTATCATTTTTCTGTTTGAAAACAATATAAAAGGTAATATTCACAGATTCTATGTATTTTTTAAATTATATTGAGGTAACAGAAAATGGGATGTAAATATTGTCTCTTGATCTTTATTTGGCTTATTTAACTTTTGTGTAGAAAAGTCAGGTTGTCATCTAAACAAATGTCAGAAAAATGTAACACATATTTCTCACAAATATGTGGGAGCAGACCAGAGAATTCATCTGTTCTCACACAATTTTAGTGTTCATCTATATGTATAATTTTTGCCACAGAATGCGTAAGGTATTATATAGAATGATCGGAACTGGTGAGGTGAACCCAGAGGAAACAATGAAAACCTATTAAAAAAGAATGTCTTAAGTTGTAAGTGAAGGGGAAAGAAGGGAAAAAAAAATAAGAAAAGGGAAAACTTAAAAAAAAAAAAACTGTGTAGGGGCACCTGGGTGGCTCAGTGGGTTAAGCCCCTGACTTCGGCTCATGTCATGATCTCAGGGTCCTGGGATCAAGCCCCACATGGGCTCTCTGCTCAGCAGGGAGCCTGCTTCCCTTTCTCTCTCTCTCTCTCTGCCTGCCTCTCAATCTACTTGTGATCTCTCTCTGTCAAATAAATAAATAAAATCTTTAAAAAAAACTGTGTAAAAAAATCATTTTGCAAAAAAATTTATAAACTGAGAGAGAAAAGATTGGAAATTAGGATTAGAAAGAAGCTTTAGAGAAAAAAAAAATCCCTTGAAAAGAATGCTGTTTAATGGTAAGGATTTCAAGCTTGAGGAGGCATATGACATAGAACTAATGAATTAGACCACTCATGTTAGTATAGACTTCAGTAAATACATTCTGTATAGAATTGTGTTTGACAAATGAAGAAATTAGAATTGACACAAAGAGCTAATACTACATATACAAAGGAGAGACAGCGGGCCTGGGTGGCTCAGTCAGTTAAGTATCCAACTCTTGATTTCAGCCTTGGTCATGATCTCAGGGTTGTAAGATTGAACCTTGCACGGGGCTCCAGTTCACACATGGAGCCTAATATTCTCTCTTCCTTCCCACGCACACCCTTCCACTATCTCTCTAAAACAAACAAACGAACAAACAGAAACAAAAAAAAACATAGAAAAATGCATTTGTAATTTTCTTACAGATTATTTAAAAGTGGATTATAGTTTCTTAGGAAAATGCGCTTTTGTGGTTTAGCCCCTAAAAGATCCCAACAAGATTCCATAAGTAATTCAGGTATTAATATAATGACTTGAAACACTGTTGCAGTGGCTGCAGACTGATCTTCAAAGAAACTATTTTGCTTTCCACTGTATCAGTGTGTTGGTGATCTCTTTAACTTATTCATCACGGTAGATACATGGGAGGTTTTTGTAAATAGTCTTGGATCTGACCAACTATCAGATCATGAGCTTAATATGAAACAATTCAAAATCAATGGTTTTGTTAAATCAGTAAATTTCTCAAACAAGAAAGAGCAATTCCTAAGGCAACTGATCAAAAACCAGGAAGATGGGATATCCAACTATTTCATATAAAGTGGTTATTGGATGCTATCTAGAATGTCAGCTAGCACTCCGTTATGACTTAGAATATATGGTTATAGTGAAGTTGGTAATCATGTGACCAATATATGCAAAAATTAATGAGTAAGCATTTTCATTGAAGGGTGAAGAAGAAATGCTTTTAAATTGGAGGAGAAATTAATATATTTACTATTCATTATAATCTGAGCATGAGAAAGATCCTTTGGCCCTTTGCGATGGTCAGATTCACTCACTGGCACGTAAATGTTAAACCTAAAAATACCAGGATATATTATTATTTTTCACACATAAAATAGATTTGCTTAATTTTCAAGCATAAGCACTATAGTCCCTAATTATAAATAAAGATGTCAAGCTCAATATATATTCTGGCACAATTTAATTCTATAATGGATACCAAATTAAGGACAGTATAAAAAAGACACAGCTCTGACTAATCATCTGTAGAAACTTCGAGTTCAGTTCCCGCTTTCAAGTACAGGCATAACTCATTTAAAAAAAAAAAATTTATTTTTTAAATTTCTTTTCAGTGTTCCAGAATTCATTGTTTATGCACCACACCCAGTGCTCCATGCAATACGTGCCCTCCATAATACCCACCACCAGACTCACCCAACCTCCCATGCCCCTCCCCTCCAAAACCCTCAGATAGTTCCTCAAAGTCCACAATCTCTCATGGTTCATCTCTCCCTTGAGGCACACCTCATTGTATTGCCCTTTGCTTAACTGCTTTCTGCAGATGTTTTTAGAAATTGCAGGTTTGTGTGTACCCTGCATTAAAGCAAGTCTATTGGTACTGTTTTTCCAACAACATTTGCTCACTCATGTCTTTGTGTCACATTTTGGTAATTTTCACAGTATTTCAAACCTTGTCATTATTATTATATTTGTTATGGTGATCTGTGCTCAGTGATTACGACTTGCTGAAACCTCAAGTGATGGTTAACATTTTCTAGCAATATAGAATTTTTAAAAAAATTTTTGAAGTATGTACCTTTTTTAGACATAATGCTATAGCACACTTAATAGACTACGTTATGGTGTACACATATTTTTATATGTGCTAGAAAACAAAAAAATTCATTGGGCTCTCTTTATTGCAACATTTACTTTATTGGGGTGATCTGGAACTGAACGAGCAGTATTTCTGAAGTGTGCCTGTTCTGTATCATTTATCATTTAGATATTTTACTTGTTGCTTTTTCAGGTATGTTTTTTAAATTTTTTAAAGAGATTTTATTTATTTATTTGACAGAGAGAGCGAGAGAGCAGACAAGCACAATGAGGAGGAGCTTCAGGCAGAGGGAGAGGGAGAAGCAGGCTCCCTACTGAGCAAGGAGCCAGATGTGGGGCTCGATCCCAGGACCCCAAAATAGTGACCTTAGCTGAAGGCAGATGTTTAACCAACTGAACCACCCAAGTGCTCTCAAGTGTGTTTTGTTTTCAAGTGTGTTTTTTTTTACATTTCATTGTTTCTGGTACTTGAAAACATCATAACATTTATCTTTATTTTTTAATAATTAAAATTCTTTCATAATATGTGTCTTATAGTTTCAAATCTGGAACCTTTGTGGGCTTATAGTTCACTTTTTAAAAATCATTTCTTTTATTGTGGAATTTTGATTCTGCTTGTTCTCACATATGGTACCCTTTTTTTTTCTTTTTTGCCCCTTCTTTTTTATGGGGTTTATCATCTACATTCATTGGTGAAAATCGTGGCCTAGGATGAAAGTTTTCTTTCTTTCTTTCCTTATTTTTTCTTTCTTTCTTCCTTTCTTTCTTTCTTCCTTCCTCTCTTCCTTCCTTTTTTCTTTTTTTTAAATTTCCCAATTAGAGGATATTTCCCTTAGCCTTTACCATTGCCTGGTACACTATGGTGCTACATATCATTAAATTCATACCGTTAGGTTTTTGCAGCCCCAGATGATCTGAGGCTCAAATATGCTTTATCTCTGTTCTTTGCCCTCATGATCTGCTCAGGATCAAGAGAATCTTCTTTAAAATCCCCTGGAAGATGTTGTTTTACCATAGTGGCAGGGTTGTGGCACTTTGGTGCCCCAGATGAATGTGGGAGCATTGCCTCTTAACTTCCCCACCTTATTCAGACACAGTTGGACCTGATTTCTCTCCTAGCACTGTGTAAATCCAACAAAGCCAAAACCAAATTTATTTGGATCATCACACTTTCAGAACATGTGTGGGCTCAGTCATCTGGTACCCTAGGTAGCAATCAGAGTTCACTCTTTGGTCTTTAGTAGCTCACCAGCTTTATATTGTAATGTCACGCCTTTGATATTTTTAAGGAGAATTTACAAATGCACTTTGCCCAGAATTTTTAGTAATTTCTGAAAATAGAAGTATAATGTATAAACCTTTCTTCAATGTTATATATCTAATAAGGTAATTTCCTTTCTCAGTGTAGGAGCCTTCAACATTTTATACAGCATAGTGAAAACTCAACACTCTGCCTGACATAGGTAAAATTAAATAAGCTTAAATATCCACTACTTGAATCACATTAGACAATAAAATATTTTTTTAAAGATTTTATTTATTTATTTGCCAGAGAGAGAGAGAGAGCGCGCGCAAACGAGCACAGGCAGACAGAGTGGCAGCAGAGGCAGAGGGAGAAGCAGGCTCCCGGCCCAGCAAGGAGCCCGATGTGGAACTTGATCCCACGACGCTGGGATCATGACCGGAGCCGAAGGCCGCTGCCCAACCAACTGAGCCACCCAGGCGTCCTGACAATAAAATATTTTTAATCTTTACTTCACATCCTAAACATGAGGTCTTAACTAGAATAAATTCCCCCGCCCAATTTTTTTTTTCTGCCTTACATTAGAATGTCCATTTAGGTCTATATTTGATTCTCTCATTTGTGCAGATGTGGGTCTTAAATGATCCTAATCACTCTTTAGTGAAGTCATCATCTTTATCCATAGCTGCTAATTGGTTACTGAAAGATGTACAGATTTTTTTTTTTTACTCAAAGCCACAATTTAGAACATAACTATCTGATTCTATTTTCCATAACTCTACTATTCAAACAGTAGAGATAAGACTTGTTAAATTCCTACTTCTATTTATTTTTTGATACTGATTATATATTTCTATTGATATAGTCGTCTACTATTAGAGCCCAAATTAAATGTCACTTTCTACATGCACCTTGCACTAATGATTCAACTCTGAGTGATTTGATATTCCTCTGATGTGATACTTTCACTTATATATTTTAGTATCTAATATTTTTGTTTCCAAATATTTTTTTTCATTCCCAGTGTTGTGTAAACTCACGAAGTAGGAACGTGACCTATCTACCTTTATTCCTCACAGTAACTAAAACAATTTTCACATATATTAGCATGTAAGTATATACAAACACACATATATAAATGTATTGATGGGAATAAGATATTTTGGGGAATTTTTGCTTTTTTTAATTATTAATATCTACTATTTTTTCAGGAGAGACCAACCTTGTATGTTTGCATAATAATTTTTCTTGATCCACATGGTACATAAGGGATTGTACATTCAGAAATCTTTCCCTATGCTATGTAAGACCTGAGTTTATCATTTTGGTAACTAATTTAATTATTTGTATTAGTAATAATATAATTATTTATATTTGACAGTTATCTCAATTATAGAAAAAACCATAATCTGCAATTTTAAAAACTAGTTATCTAAAACAAATGGATAAAAATTTAAGAAATAAATAAAAAAATTCTATAACATGTCACCATAATTGTAAAGGAAATTCCATTTTCAATTGCAAATAATTTTTATTATAGACTAACTGCTATATTGGAGAAGCAAGACTCATGAAATACAACCAGATATCAACCTAATGTCTACATACTTGGTCAAAACCATTCTAGCTCAGGTCCCATTCTGTTTATCTATTTATTTATTTACTTTTAAATGTTTTTTTAGAATTCACTTAATTGATACAATGTAATATTAGTTTCAGGTGTATAATATAAAGATTCAACACTTCCATACAATACCTCGTGCTCATCACAAGTGCCCTCCATAATCTATATCATGTGTTTTACCCATCCCCCACTCCCTCACCTCTGGTAACCATCAGTTTATTCTCTATACGTAGGAGTCTATTTCTTGGTTTGCCTCTCTTTGTTTTTTCCCTTTGCTCATTTGTTTTATTTCTCATATTCCACATATGAGTGAAATAATACAGCATTTGTCTTCCTCTGACCGACTTATTTCATGTAGCATAATATTCTCCATCTCCATTCATTTCTTTGAAAATGGCCAGATTTTATTTATTTATGGCTGAGTAATATTCCATTATATTTATATTTTTCCTGTGTGTATATACATATATATTAACCTTTTATCAGGTATGTCATTTGCAAATATCTTCTTTCAGTAGGTTGCCTTTTAGTTTTGTTGATTGTTTCCTTCATTGTACAGTAACTTTATTTTGATGAATAGCAAATGCAAAAGAATGAAACTAGACCACTTTCTTACATCAAACACAAAAATAAATTCAAAAGAGATGAATTAAAGGCATAAATGTGACATTTGAAACCATAAAAATCCTAGAGGAGAACATAGACAGTAACCCCTTTGACAAGGGCTGTAGGAACTTCTTTCTAGATATCTCCTGAGGCAAGGGAAACAAAAGAAAATAAATTTTGAAAGCAGTGACCAACTGATACTACATGGTTTGATCATAATCATATTTTGGGGAGCATCTGGGTGGCTCAGTCAGTTAAGCGTCTGCCTTCCCCTCAGGTCATGATCCCGGGGTTCTGGAACCGAGCCCGACATTGGGCTCCCTGCTCAGTGGAGAACCTGCTACTCCTTCTCCCTCTGCTGTTTCCCCCGCTGTGTATGCTCACTCTCCCTTTCTCTCTCTTTCAAATAAATAAATAAAATCTTCAAAGGAAAATAAAGCTATCATTGGTTTTGGCTAGAGCGCTTCTTTGTAAGCCTGGAATCTTTCTGTCTCATCATTTCACCTTGCAGTTTGCTCAACATGGTGGTTTAGGAAGAGCCATTTATTTTGAGTTGCCAGCTTGGCTCATTAGACTGCTCTATCAAATGTTTCCCAAATTTATAGCCTTTCCAGGTTCCTCAAACATGTGTATGTGTTTGTTTTATCTCCTTATACTTTATGAACCAGGCCATTTTATGGTATCTATTTCATGAAAACATTCGAAGATTAAATTAATTTGTATTTTTGCTTTTTTGGAAGTATGAAGATGAATTCAGATAAGTCTTGAATCCCTTTCACTTCCACTCATATATGGATTCATTTATTCATATTATTCACATTCAATCTTCAAAAACCCAATAATCCATAACATTGTAAATGTATTATATAACTGTTTTTATTCTATAGAATTCTCAAATCAAATAAAGGTTTTGTAGAGTCCATTATGCTCTGATATATCAAGTAAAACTTTAAAGGGGGCAGAAATGTGGCATTCTTATAAAGTTATCACTGATAATTTTCCTTGTTATTAAACCCACTTATTAAATCATTTATTTCTGATGTTGTATTTTTTATTTCTAGACTTTCCATTTTTCTTTTTTGTAGTTTTCCTATGTCTACTAAAATATCTCATTTGCCAAAACATGTTGTCCGCCTTTTGTTCTAGTCATTTTATCACAGTTAAGATCTTTGTCCAAAAATCTTAGCCATTTCAGAGACTTTTTCTATTGATTTTTTTCATCTCTTGACCGCATTTCTCATTTTCTTGCTCTTTCACATGTCCCTTAATCTATAATTCCATGCTAGGTATTTTATATAAAAGAATGATGAAAGATGAAGTGATGCTATATTTTCATACAAGAGAGGCATGTCCCTTTTGCTGTTAGGCCATTAGAGTGGAAACCATGGCAGTCTGATCTTTGGTTCATTTGGGTCAGATCTTCATTACAACTCTATTTTGATTCTGTTTATCACTGCCCATAAATGTTTTCAGGGCAAACTTGGGATTTTTTCATGGGCTCTATGGGTAGGTGAGGTTTTTTTCTTCCCTGTATCATAGCTCATCTAATCTGTTGATTGAATCTTTGGGAAGTTCTCTTATTTTGCAGTTCTACCTTAGCTCTCTGTGTAGTAATATACTTTATAATTTCCAGATCATCTTGAAAGATTTTCTCTTAGCTTTCTTGCCTACCAAGGCATTTTGTTGGTGAGATATCAAGTTTCCTGCCTCAATCTTCAGTAAGTGGAAGTTTAGAGTAACTTTTATTGCTCCCCTGCTCCCAGTATTTGAAGGGGCTTTGCCTCCCCACCCTTTCTCAGTCTCTCTCCCTCTCTCAGTTTATTTAAAGAACATTGTGTTCTAAATTCTGTGATGAGTTTATAAAAATAACTATTATTTGAAGTTTACTTAGCCTTTTGATGGATTTTCGCCTTTATGGAATGTGTCTTTTATTGTCTGTCAGCTTCAGCATTTACTATTTATTTTCCTTTTCAGCAATTTGACTATGTTACATGTAAGAAGTTTTTTTTTTTTTTTCTTTTATTTACCCATGCTCCGAGCTTAGTGATTTTTCTGCATCATTGAATGTATGTCTTTGGAAAAAAAAATTGGACTGTGCCTTTCAAATATTTTCTCTGTCTCATTCTTTCTCTCCTTTTCTTCTTAGAATAAAATTATATCCATGTTAGAATTGTTGGCATTGTTTCTCAAGCTATAAGTATTTTTCTAAGATTATTTTTCTCTTTGTGTTATGACTTAGATTGTTTATATTGACCTCTCTTCCAATACACTATTTTATTGTGTTCAAGTTTTGGTTAAGCCCATAGATGAATTAATTTTGGTTATTGTGGTTTTTTTTTTTTTTTTCCAGTTCTCCTGTTTAAACTGAGTAATTTCTGTAGTTTTTGTTTCTTTGCTGAAATTCCCTTATGTTCTTAAATTTTGTCTCTATTTTCCTCCAGAATTCTTAGCACTTATCAAAGCTATTTAGAGAACTTATATGCTATTTCCAAGCCCCCCTGTATGGGCTGATCCCTTTGTAGATTTATGTCTCTGGACTGGCATGTTCTTTTGATTCTGGGCCACATGTTTTTGTTATTTATTTGTTTTGTTTTTTTGTGTGCCTACTAATTATTTAAAATTATATTTCTACAATTGTGTGGGGATGAGGAAAAGAAGGTACTAAAGATAGTAATGTTTGCTGCTAGAAGAATGTATACCCACTGCTTTCATCTACCTTATGCTAGAAGAGAATACTGAGTTAGTAACGTTATAGTTGAGCTGGATGGAGCCTTGAAAGAATTGGGTATAGAAAAGTTCCTTAGAATTATTTCACCACTAGCTCCAAATATATTGAGGAAGATTAAGACTTTCTGTTTAACTGGTTAGTCTCTCAAGAACTCTTTAAGCATTTATAGCCCATCTTTAAGAATTTTTAATCATTTTATACTTTAGAGCTCAGTAGCCAGTCTTTTGTCCCATTTGGAAGTTTTCTTTGCTCTGTAGCTCACCATCACTCCCAAGTTTTCCCTACTACACTGCTGACCTGACCTAGACTTTGGTCACTCCTTTGGATTCAGTGTTAGCCCCATGCAGTTTGGGGGCATAAAAATTAGAACTATAAAATTTCTAGAATGAAACATACAAGACAAATATAGAGGAAAATATTGAGACATTGAATAGGCAAAAAAATATCTTAGATACGACATAAACATTGAAAAATGTGTAGTAGAAATTTAACTTAATCAAAATAAAATGCATCTGTTCTTTGAACAATGTATTTAAGAAAATGAAAATTAAATCTCAAAATGTAGGAAAATATTGTGTAAGTGTTTAATTTGATACATATTTATCAATGGGAAATATTGTACTGGTTATATCAATATATAATCATTTTGATATATATATAGATCAAAGATCTTGTATCAAAAACATAAAGTGAGCTAAGCAGTCAATGATAAGAAAAAATTTCAATCAAAAATTGGGAAATTTTTGAAGTGACATTTCACAAGAGAAGATAAGTGAATGACCAATTACTATGCAAAAAGATACTCAACATAATAAGGCTTCAGAATGTACAAATTAAAATCCCATGAAATAACACTTGACACTCCCTTGAAAGACAAAAAAAAATACAATGATAAGTTTTGGCTAGGGTGTGGCATAACTACAATACTCAGACATCGCTGATTGAAATATAACATTGTACTACTATTTTGGAAAACAATTTGAATTTCTTATGCAGGTAAATACAAACATGCGGATAGGACTGAATTATTCAAGTCATAGGGATTTGCCCAAGGTAATTAAGTCTATACACACAAAAAAAATCCATGTGTTCTAAATATATCTTGAACTTTCGTATCTTGTACACATCGCATTCTACTTTGAAAATATTGTCCCAATAAGCTGTTTCTGAAATGTTAATTCTTTGTGGGCACAGCAAATACCTCTTTTTCCTAAGCAATCCCATGTTTAATGTTAAATGCCATTTACTTCCTCTACTCCCGTAATCCCTGAGATATATCCAACAATATTGCTGTTATTTTATTAATAAGAAGCTCTGAAACCATAGATGGGACATATCAAATGGAAGAATGCGTGGTTTTGTGGCCAGATAGAAATTTATGCATTTGAGGAGAGCTCTTCAAATGCCAGTATCTGAGGGCCTTCTTAGGTATGCAAAGAATATTCCTTCAAAATTTTACCTTTTTGGCTATTAGTTTGAGTTCATTTCTCAGAACAAGAAGTATAAAATTTACTATATATACTTTCATCCCTGCTTTCTATTGTTATTGACAACTATAAATGTAAAAAGCCCCAGTTACAAATTTTGTATAAAATTAAACTCCATTTATGTAATAGAGTGGAAGAGGGGTTTCATTTGAAAACTTGAACCCATTCATGTTTTATTTTCAGATGCATACATGTCTTAGTTCTCACTATTAAGTATGAAAATATAGAATCATTAGCTAGATAGCATTAGCTATAACCCCAATCATAAAATACATAGAAATAAAAAAACTAATACAACAAATAAACCAACAAAGTAAAAAGTGGAATAAGAAGACTTTTTAAAAAATCAGAAACAGTTTAAACAGTAAAAGAAAACTTCAACAAACAAATATGTATAGCTTTTTGTATGTCAGTCATGCTTTAATAAAGTAGTTTTGAAAATAAAGATGAAGAAAAAAATAAAGTAGTGCCCATATTTCCAAAATAAAAAAAATTAACAAAATACTTAGAATGATAAGAGGGTGTATTGCATTCATGAAACAATAGAGGTGGATGTTGTTTTAAAAAAAATTAATTTAAAACCCTAAAAAAGTAAGTAGGAAACCCTCAAGAAACACTTACTAATACAACCCGTAGAAATTATGGCAACAACAACAAAAAAATTTAGACAAATTTTAAGAAAATTACAGGACCAGTTCTAGAGATACTAGAAAAGAAAGCTGAAAAAAAGAAAAAAAGAAAAAGAAAATATTAGGGGCACCTAGGTGGTTCAGTCAGCTAAGCATTTCCCTTCAGCTCAGGTCATGGTCCCTGGGTCCTGGGATCAAGTCCCATATGGGGTTCCTGTTCAGTAGAAAGCCTACTTCTCCCTCTCTTCCCCTCTCTTGCTCTCTCTCACTATTTCTGTCACTATTTTTTGTTCTCTCTCTCTCTCAAATTAAAAAAAAAATAAACTTTTAGAAAAGGAAAATATTAAAGAAATAATAAAATGAAGCTCTGTAGAACTGAGAGACATTAAAATTTAGAAGACCCACTGAGTTCTCAGAATTATGACTGGATAGAATATCTCACCAAGATACAACATGGAATTTCAAATCATAAGCAGAAAAAGTCTAATGATTTTTTTGTGTGTGGGTGGTGGGTGGGTTGCTCTCGTACAAGAGATGAAAATCAGAATAGCATCAGATTTTTAAAAATCAATATGAATGCTGGAAGACAATGTTCTTTTTAAATTTCTAAGAAAAATTAGTTTTATACTATAATTCAACACTCAACTGGATTATCAATTATTTTAGAGAACAGAATAAAAATATTTTCAGACATAAAAAGGCAATAGAAAATATATTTCCCATGTTTTTTTTTTTTTTGGGAAGCCCATATAAATATATTTATGCATGGAAAACATCAACATCCCCATAACCACCACCACCAATAACAACAACCAAAATACAGGGGAAGAAAAAAGAAACCAGGAAATTCTGGAACCATCCTAAGTAAAAACTAAATGATCATCTGAGTAGCATTCTCAAAAAGCTACTAGACTTGGAGGAACAAAAATAACTAAAAAGAAAAATAGTTATAAAGAAGGAAGAGGGTTAAAAAAAAAGATGAAGTTATGTGGTTATCAGCTCATGCAAACAAGAAAAATTAATAATGAGAAATCTGCTGTATAATATTGTACCTACAGATAATACTGCTTTGTACACTTAAAAATCGTTTAAGAGATGACCTCATGCTAAGTGTTCTTACTAAAACCAAAATAAAATTTAAAGAAAGGAAAAGAATGAATGGGAAACTCTAGCAATGTGGAATCTTTTACCACTGGACAGTGTTTAGTATGACACTGAGTAATAAATTTGAAGTCAAAGTCGTGTAAGTTCTCATTATTAATTGCAAATTTGTGGTAAAACTATTGATACAGGATACTGTGATAGACTTTACTCCTTGTCCTAGTCTTGGTAATTGAGACTCAAACTGAGACTAAAACTAGGAACAGAGTGGTTTCAAGTAACAAATGTTTTAGGTGCAGGTACCACCTCCAGGATTTGATTGGAAAAAATTAATCCAATACCAAGAAACATCAGTATAGCTGTTCATCTTTGAAAACATAAGGCTCAAGGAAAGTACATTCTATAATCTGGAATTATTCACCAAGGAAGAAGTGCAGCTTTGTTTTGTATCCAAGAAAAGGGAGTGGGTTTCTTCTCCCCCAAACTAAGGAATATAGTGCTGGTGTAAAGATGCTCAAACCTATTTGTTACAAAGGAAAATGAATAGATAATATCTAAAGGTGAGAAAATATTATGAAGCATGAAATTTAAAACTGGTGGGAGAACTAATTGCAGAAAGCATAAAGAGATGTGTTTGCCTGATATTGGGGGGAAGCAGCAGGTCAGTATTCTCTTTTTTTTTTTCTTTTTTAAAGATTTTATTTATTTATTTATTTGACAGACAGCAATCACAAGCAGGCAGAGAAGCAGGCAGAGAGAGAGGAGGAAGCAGGCTCCCTGCTGAGCAGAGAGCCCGATGTGGGGCTCGATCCCAGGACCCTGAGATAAAGACCTGTGCTGAAGGAGAGGCTTAACCAACTGAGCCACCCAGATGCCCCAGCAGGTCAGTATTCATGTTTTTCATTTACATCATTCAATAATACTTACCTGTAACTATGCATTAATTCAACAAAGTATGTGTGTGTGCATGTGTGTGTATAAAAGGGATATATTTATGAAAGGTATATATATTTATGAATATATATGAATATATAATGTATTTATGAAAGAAAGAAAATGATCCACTGACTAATGAAGCAGGGTCTTAAAGGAAAACTCATCCTTGAGAACAATTTTCTAAAGTAAGGTGACATAGATGAGCTTTAAAAGCTACAAGTTCTAATCCCAAACTTTGTAATTACAGAAAATAAGCTTTCTTAATACACCCACATTTGATCTGACTGTAGAGGAATTAGAGTCTGGATATTAGAGTCATAAAACAAAGAAATATGTAAAATATCACATTTTCTTATTAAAAATAATAATATAATCATGTACTGTTCTTGCACAAGTAAAAATACATATCTAAATTCAATATTTAGTTTTGAAATAATTTTAAACTCACAAAATTTAAAAATGCAGTCAAATGGCATATTTGAGGAAAAGACCACAGGGAACGACCTGTAGATATATGAGACCTAAACATTCAATTGTCAACATTAGTCAACCAAGAAAGAAAAAGATGAACATAACACTCCTAAATTGTTGTCCCCACTTCCATTAATCCAGTAACACAGGGATGTTTCTTTTCCGTTACACTAAAATTCAGTCTCTTATTGGTACTTTTTGCACATTTTCATCATTCTAAACAATGCCAATTTAAATTATATGATAGTGGCAATGTAAGTACCTGGTTGTCTAGATGATGAAACACCATTCCTTGCCAAAAATGATAAAGCAGCACACATTCAATATCAGTTATGAAAGATCCTTTAGTTCCTAGGTTATGATTTTTTCTTAGTTAAAAAATAGCACCAAAAAAAAAAAAATAGCACCAATTAAGTTCAGGATAGACTTGAAATCTTTTTGGAATAATTTTGAAAATTATGTACAGCCTGAAAATATAAAAGATGCAATTCTCATTGTCATTTTAAAATACTAATTTTTTTATCTTAGGATTTTTATATTCTTGCATAATGGCATTTATGAATACTTCAAATCTCTACAAGAACTGACAATTGCACTATCTGCAAAAATGTTATAAATTATATTCACGGAAAAACAAACGTGTTTTATCACTGAATATTTGATGGATATCAAATAGCAAACCATCATCTGATGAAGTTCGTATATATCAAGATGGAATACTTTGGTTCATATTGAGCACCGATAGAGACTAGAGTTATATGCTTTGTGACTACAGTGAATAGAATTTAGTTTCTATTATTACATTTTGAAGTCATACTTTTAGCTCAATTTCAACATTTCAAGGTAAGTATATTGAATTACTTATGGTAAGATTACAAATTAATATTTTGAAAAAGGAATAGGAGAAATTGGTTACTATTTATCTCATGTGATAATGAGCAAATTGACATGGCCTGAAAATACAACAGAGTTTATTTATATAAATGTATGTGGTTCCATTCTTTTAGATATTTGTTATTTAGAGACATTTGTAGTTTAGGAAGCTATTTTCTGTAGGTATAAACCTTTAAAATCCTTATATTAAAGATTGGAATAAAAGTGTATCTCACTATCTATTTATATTACACAAATGTCAGTGAAAATACAATAAAAATGTTTTAATGTAGTAACATATGGAAAAAAAAAATCAATGCTGCATTTTCTGCCAAGATTTAATGTAAAAATACAAAATCCTATAAAGTTACCTAAAACACGTGCCAATTTTGCATATATCAGAGCCCCCAGCAATACACTATAATATATAGATTTATCTGGTTTTTAAAAAACTAAAGCTTTTTGTGCCCAGGTTTCCAGTTATAAAAATGATACATTTGTTATTTGAAAAGCAACATATGAAAACTATATTACTGAGGAGTTTCCAGTTTCGGGTAAGATGAAGTAAGTGTACCCCTTTCTTCCCCACAGGACAACACAACTATGAAATCTTGACAGAATGCATGGCCCAGCTATTTGAGAACTCTGAAACGTAAAGAGCAATAGGCTTATTGAAATACAACACCATAAATCAAAGTGCCTCTACACCGGTGATGAGTTTACCATTTTTGTATCATTTGATGTCTCCTGACCTGAGTTTAACTTAGCTGAGAACCTCAAAGTGGACACTGTGGGACAGAAATGGCAACAAGAAGTAAAACGATTCAGGAAAAGCTATTCAGTTCTAGCTGGAGAAGTGAAAAGTGAATTATAAAGAGGAAATATAGAGAGAGGAAATAACATTTTTTTTCTCTTTTCTATCTTTCTCTCACACTCTAGACTCTAAATAACCCTGCAGAAGTGGTGGTAGTTGTAGTAACCACAGGTGCAAGGCTGGTAGCTTGTAGGAGCCAACAGTCTAACAATGGGAAATTTTCTCTCTAATCTGTCTGAGTTATGGAATCAGAGGGTGGGGTCAAAGCCCAACTATCTACTCTCTCTATTTCTATATCTTCTCACCTGTTGGTCCTGGATGGTTCAACAGCAAAAGCGGTTGCTTTCTCTCTTTAATAAGGCAATGGGGAGGGGGACACAAAGGAACAGACAAATGCTGAGAGATTTTAGAAAGATTGGAAAATCAACCCTATAAAGTAGTGGATTATTTATAGGCTCACCTGTGGTTTCCACATGTAAGGATCTAATCCTAATTAGCATGTAAAAGGTTTTAGGAACTGAAATACAGACATTTGCGCAAGTCTTTCAATAATGCCTGTGTGACGTACATGACACAGGACTGTATAGCACTACAAAAAATTTTGAAAAATGGACGGATTTTAGAACCACAGTGTAGAGAATGTAGGTTAGTCCTCACAGCTTGAATATAATCAGTTTAATTTCATACTAAAACATAAATTTCAGGGGCGCCTGGGTGGCTCAGTGGATTAAGCCACTGCCTTCGGCTCAGGTCATGATCTCAGTGTCCTGGGATCTAGTCCCGCATCGGACTCTCTGCTCAGCAGGGAGCCTGCTTCCCCCTCTGTCTCTGCCTGCCTCTCTGCCTACTTGTGATCTCTCTCTCTGTCAAATAAAATAAATAAAATCTTTAAAATAAATAAATAGATAGATAAATAAAATAAAACATAAATTTCACATTTTTCCTAGAAGTTAAACAAGACCCAATATCTCCAGCCATTAAATTCAAAATCTCCAAGATTGTCGAAATTTACTCAACATTATTCCAAAAATTGCTCAGAAATCAAAATTCTTCAAAATTAATCCAGAATTACACCATGTGCAAGGAACCATAACAATGTCAACTAGCTTAGAAAACTAATTCAAAAAATGACAGAGATGTTGGAAGCAATGGTAATGAAATCTATAATCAAATACTTTTGAAACAAATGTTAAAATGTAAAATATAGAGAATATATATGGTACAAAGTACAAACAAATGGTAACTTTGGAAATGAAAAACTCACTGACCAAACTCAGTACCAGCATGGAGATAAGAGACGTTGGTGAACTTCACTATAGATCAATAGCATTTATTCCATCTGAACATTCTGGGTGAGAGAGGGGGGAAAAATGAAAGAAAATGATGAATAAAGCTTCAGAAACCTGTGGGACAACAAAAAAGGGTTGTAAATTTAGAGTTCCATAAGAAAAGGATAAAGGGTATGATGCTAGGGGCACCTGGGTGATTCAGTCAGTTAAGCGTCTGCCTTTGGCTCAGGTCATGGTCCCAGGGTCTTGGGATTGAGCCCTGCATCATCACATCAATGTGCTCCTTGCTCAGCAAGGAGCCTGATTCTCCTTCCCTCTGCCTGCCACTCCCCCTGCTTATACCTTCTCTCTCCCTATCTCTCTCTGTGTCACATACATAATAAAATCTTTTTTAAAAAAGGATATGATTCTAAAAATGTATTTGAAGAAATGATGGATTGAAAATCCTATATTTGATGAAAGATGTAAACCTACAGATTGAAGTAAATCCTCACAAAGCTGAATGAATCCCAAACAGAATAAACACAAAGAAATGTGTGTCCAGAAATATAATGATCAATACTATTGAAAACTAAAAACAAATGAAATTCTAGAAAACAGCCAGAGAAAACTGGCTCATTATCTTTAGAGGATCAATAACTTGATGACTGAAGATTTCTCATCTCAAACCATGGGGGCCAGAAGAAAGAGGCACAGAAATTTATTTTATTTTAATTAATTTATTTTTTTAGTTGGGAAAGAAAAGAGCTGTCAAGCCGAATTCTCTATTGAGTAAAAATATTCTTCAGGATAATGGCAAAATATTCTCAGATAAAGGAAAGCTAAAAATAGTTTGTAAAGTGCTCTAAAATAATTGTTAAATGAATTTCTATGTGCTATGGTGAATTGTGTAAGACTGATGATTCACAGACCTGCACCTCTGAAACAAATAATACATCAGATGTCAATAAATCAATCAATCAATTAATTAATTAATTAATTAAAATAAAGTGAGAAGCACTGGGTTAGGGGAAAAAAGAATAAGGTTGCTGATTGCATGAAATTATGTATTAAAATTCATAGAATTAGATAACAAAAGAAAAAAGAAGTCCATTTTACTACATCATAATTTCAAAAATTAACCAAATCTTTTTATTTTTCAGATTTTATTTACTTATTTGAGAAAGAAAGAACATGAGCAGGGCAGAGGGGCAGAGGGAGAAGCAGACTCCCACAGAGCAGGGAGCCCAACCCAGGGCTAGAAACTAGACACTGAGATTATAGCCTAAACTGAAGGCAGATGATCCCAGGATCCTGAGATCATGACCCAAGCTGAAGGCAGATGCTTAACTATGTGAGCCACCCGGCGGTCCCCAAACAAAATCTTTTTAAAAGCATATTTAGAATGTGGATGATTAGAAATACTAATGTATTTTTGATAACCAATATTAAAGATAGAGCAACTTGAAAAGTCAGTAATCTACCATTTACTGCATAATTTCAAAATAAAAATCAATCACATTAATCAAAATAAAAATAAATTTTTGATAAAAATGACTTTTCTTTTCTTTATAACTACTAAGATAATTAAATATGTCATTTTAACTCTTCATTGTTGATCACATGCATTTTCCCATTTCACATTATCCCTCAAATAACTAGAACTCTGAATAAAGCAAAAAGCCGTTTCTAATCTCTTGTTCTACACTAAAAGAGTCAATGCCCATTGACCAAATTTTCATATGTGGATGTACAAAATATTGCAATTCAATGCAGTTTGTCTCTAAACAAATGGATCATATTAATGTATAATCTGATGTTATTACAGGAAACTTGAATTTTAATGAACCCTATTTGATTTGGATGAGTCAAGACAGGCATAACACAATTGAGTCAATTAGCAAGAATTTTGCAATCAATGTTGATTAAGAAAATGGGATGATGGTATGTGCATATTTGGAGGCATTCCCTGGCTTGAACATTAATATAATGAAGTAAACATTGGCATTTTAAAGAGAGCACATTGCTCTGAAATGAAAGGATACATATTTTTTGATGCATGTAAATATTAATTTGTATACTTTGTATTACACATGACTGATATCCATTCAGAGTATATCAAAGAAAGAATGACAAATTGTTCTGCTTTTATGTTCTAGTAAAAATAACCATTAAATCTGCTATAGCTAAACATGTAATGAAATAAATCTAGGATATGGAACATAATTATTGTGATTAGAATTTTGTCCTATACCTCTCTGGTGGAAATATATTTTTGCTTTAGTTTTGGTGTTTTTTTAATGTAATTTGCACATTATATATGGGTACTATTGTCACTACAGGCGTATTTTTCTTGTGCAGAAACCAATGCAATTAACTGCCTTAGGTTTAACAGATAAAATGTGTATACAAGTTTTCTATCCATTCTGCATGGCATCAACAGTTTTTCTCTTTAATATGTTTACCTTTACTTTATAGGCTTATCAGGGGTAATTATATTTTTGCCTTCATTAGTGTGTTTTTAAATTATGATTTAGTTAGCCCATTATCCTGTCATTTGTATTTTTTGTTAATGATTTGGGGACATTATATGATTTTATATGGCATACACTTAAAAGTTGCATGTGAATTTTCTTTAATAATAAAGACTTCAATGTAAAATCATGGTGTTTAAAATTAGATCTCATGCCATATAAAACAGCTATAATTTATATTAATTTATATTAAACAGGTTTAATAAATTGAAATATGTCAGGATTATGATACTGAGAAAATGATTTAAAAATTAAGTATGTAAAATTTTAAAAAATAGAATAATAAGCTATTTGGGGGGATAATGAAATTCTATTACATAAATTTTGTATCTGCCAAATATCATATCTGTTCTTGAGTAATTGTTCTTGATCTAATTCCATTTTTATATGTAATTTAGAGCTCATCAACCAAAGTAACTGAAAATCCATTAACATATTCTTTCTACTTATTATTTGAAATTATATTTGCTTCAAATTTGCTAACAAATTATTATTTGAAATCATATTTGCTAACAAATATTATGAAGAATCATGAACATAATTTTGAATATTATTATGTGCATTCTCCCCCATTAACTTCCAGAGATATGCCAGTATTATCTTTCTTGAATAAAATTGAAATAATGATTATATTTTCTCAGGTTTTATATATAGTGATAATTTTTCTTTTATTTATTTGTCCATTAAATGAAAAATTGTAGTTCATCCTATGTTACATTTAAATATACTTTTTTAAGACTTTATTTATTTGACAGGGAGAGAGAGAGAGCACAAGTAAGCAGGGTGGTAGGTAGAGAGAGAGAGAGAGAAGCAGGCTCTCTGGTGAACAGGGAGCCCAATGCAGGGTTCCATCCCAGGACCCTGGAATCATGACCTAAACTGCAGGCAACCACTTAACCAACTGAGCAACCCAGGTTGCTCTAAATAATTATTTTTGTAAAAGAATTCAATCAAGGGATAAATACATCTTTAGTATTTTCTGGTGGGGCCTTGGACTTGTTCTTAGAAAATTCTCCCTAAATATTAATTTTTCATATGAATTTTCTGCAAAGCTATCATTTGTTTAAAGATACTGAGAGCTTATAAGAAGACATTTACTTATCTCTGTGATAGGCAGTGGGTTTATTTTAAGAAAGAAGCAAACACTATTTCTGATATAGAGTAGAACCTAGTCTCTATGTAATCTGCAACATGCTGAATATAACAAAAAGTGAAGTACGGTGCTACTATGGAAACACACAAGGAAATTTGATATAAGAATTCACTGAAGACTATCCAGAAGAATATCTTTTCTCTTATAGTTTAGATATAGCTAGGTCTTATTTTCTTATCCTGACAATAAATCTGATAATCCTTATATCTTAACTGATTTAGAGCATTTTTATTTAAGGTGATTGCTGATATGTTTGGAATAAAATAGGTCCTTATGATAGTCAATGTGTTTCATTTGTTCTTTCCTTCTTTTTACCCTTTTTTCTATCTTCCTTCCAGAGCATGTTTTGTTGTTCTCTGTTACCTCCACAATTATTCCTACCTTTTAAAAAAAATTTCAGAGGTTTCTCTAGTTTATTACATATTGCTTAAATAATCTGTTTTCCTTCAAAGAATATTATAACACTTCACATATAGTGTGGAGGTCTTGTAACAAAATTTCAATTCCTCCCATACCTTGTCATATATTTTACTTATAAAGACACAATAATTGTTAATGTTTTGCTTTAAAAAAAAAAAGATTTGCTTTTATTTGAGAGAGAGGGAGTATGAGAAGAAGGGAAGGCAAAGGGAAAAGCAGACTCCCCACTGAGCAGGGAGCCCCATATGGGGCTCAATCCAGGACCCTGAGATCATGACCTGACCCAAAGGGCGATGCTTAACAATGAGTCAGCCAGGTGCCCCTAATGTTTTGCTTTAATCATTCGATTTTTTTTTTTTTTTTTGGAGAAATTAAGCACCATGATGATTTCATCTTCATTTATTCCATTCAAATATTCTTTGGCTCAAAAAGTATATATATTCTTTGGCCCTTTGTTTTGAACTAGTTTTCTGTGGCCTACATCCCTCCTTCTACCTGAAGAATTTCTTGTAACATTTCTTATAGGATATGTCTGCTGACAAATTCCTCAGTTCATAGTCATCTGAGTAAGTGTATATTTCTGTTTTTCTTTTAAATGATATTTTTATAAAATATTCTTCAAAATTCTGATGGACTTTTTTTCTTTTTCTACATTTGAACAATTTTATTCTTTCCTTCTTCTTTATGTGGTTTCTGCACAAAGCTTGCTGAATTCTTATCTTTGTTCTTTTGTATTTAAGAAGTATATTTCTGTGGTTACTTCTTTTTATCCCTCTGGTTACTTTCAGTATTTTCTCTGCTTCTCTGCTTTTTAGCAATTTAAATGTGATACATATGGGTTTTTTCTTTGCTATTTATCTTGTCTTTTATTTTCCAAGTTTTTTAATATGTGATTTTATATCTGTCATTAATTTTGGAAAAAAATTGCCATTATTTCCCCAAGTATTTCTTGTGCTCCACTCTCTCTTTCTTCTTCTGTGATACTGATTATATACATGTGTCACATAATTTGACATTTTCCTATGTCTGTTGAATGCTGCGTTATGTTTTCCTCTTACACATTTTTTTTTTTTTTTTTTTACATTTCAGTTTGCACAATGTCCATTAACCTACTTTCACATTTGTTGATTTGTTTTCCTCAATTCCTTCAAGTCTACTGTTGGTCCTGTTGAAGGATTTTTCATTTCCATCATTGTACTTTGGTTTTTAGCATTCTGTTGTCTTATTTCTTGTCATTGACATTTTACTGCTGAATTTTCTATTTGGTTGTGTAACTTTAATTTATCATAGTTATTTAAAATTTCTTGTCTGACTGTTTCAATACCTCTGTCAAATCTGCTTCTGGCCATGATGATTATTTTGTCTTCAGAAATGTTTATTCTTACCTTTCCATGTACCTCATAAATTTTTTATTCAAACCAGAAGTGTTGTAGAAGATAGATGACATAGAGGTGAGTAAGTTTATACTTGAAAATGAGTGTGAGATTTTACATTTATATCTACTCTGGAATTTGACTTGGTATGATTGTCTTATTGTAATGTTTATTCTCAATGTACTGGAAGATTGAAGTTCTTCTAGTATTTCTTGTGATTAGAGTATGAGCTATTTGCAATTTTCACTCTATCATTTATTTAGTTATTTTCACTCTCGACTTCATATTTTCCCTTTATTTTGGTCCCCAGGGAGAATTTATCTCTTGCAACTCTGCTGGTTGTATTTCACTATTATTTTTACTCACTGCTTGTTTGAGAAATGGTGTTGGGGAGGGACATGGCAGCAGAGTGTTCTCTGATGAGAACTCCAATTCTAAGTAGGCACTATAAAACCTGGTATCAGTGGTATTGCCCACAAATTTTCTGTCACTCATCTGAAGGTAATGGTTGGCCTATCATGTATTCTATTCCGAATCCAAAAACCGTGGTTTTCATTTTGTTTTGTGTGTGCATGTCTGTCTGGTTTGTTTCATTTACCTCTTCCCCTCTCTACTATATTGCTTCTCTATCTTTGTCATAAGCTCACTAATTGTGTTGCCCTTTCCTCTGTAGATTAAGAATTGCATTCATGGGGTGACTGGGTGGCTCGTTGGTTAAGTATCTGACTCCTGATTTCAGTTCATGATCTCAGGGTCCTGGGATTAAGCCCCAGGTCATGATCTCAGGTTCCTGGGATTAAGCACCTTGTGGAGTTTTGGCTCAAGCAAATGGCTAGTGAAATATTTGTAGGAAAAGCCTGTGAGATATTGCAAAGTCCCCATCCTAGGTCCGTGGCTTCCACCAATTTTCACACTTTCATCCTGCTTCTATCTGCTCTTTGGAAATCTGGTAAAGACGACTGTCTTTTCCTACCAATTAATATGTCATGAATGGCATCTATTTGAGGTAAGCACATGTGTGAGAGTGTTTCTACTTGCAAGAAGCTATCTCTCTCCAAATTTTGAATTAGTTTTTTGTATTATGTCAGTTAGCTAGTAGTGTCAAGAAATGTCATTAAATCACAGTTTGCTCACTTTTTTCTGGATGTGAGAGTGAGAGCAATGTTCTTTTTAGTTCTCTACATCTCTAAGCTAAAACAAATTATGTATATTGTAAGAGATATATTTTCCAATGTAATCACATCTAACTGGATATCACCTTTTTAAGAAAAGTATTTGAAGTGATAAAAAGGCCATAACAATTGTTCAGTAATCTATATAAATAATTACACTAGGTAGAGGAGTTGCCTGCTTTCCACTCATATTATACATACAACTTTTCAGCCCAATCCCCAATTTATTGTGCTCGGTAGGTTTGTATACAACAAAATGCAATTACCCATTTATTAGAAAATATATAATATGGTTTAGTAATTACAATATTTAAAAAAAAAGTAATTACAATAAATAATGGAACATTTCAGCCACCTGCATGTGCTTATTTCACATATTCTGTCTTAGGAAAGTGTGTTTTATATAGATTTTATATCTTCTATAGATTACATTTTATTGATGTATCTCAAAACTACTTTTTTAGAGATTTTATTCATTTATATTTATGACAGAGAAAGAAACAGCAAGAGTAGAAACACAAGCAGGAGGAGTAGGAGAAAGAATGCAGGTTTCCTATTGGGCAGGGAGCCCAATGTGATGCTCAACCCCAGGAACCCGGGATCATGATCTGAGCCAAAGGCAGACCCTTAATGACTGAGCCACCCAGTATCTTGACACTTTTAATCAAACTACATTTCATACTGAAGAAGTCAATAAATGAACCATAATTTACAGCTATATTTTTTATTGAAATCCATGTCATTTATTAATGCAGCAAATATCAGATTGACATTTTTAGAAGTATAATGAAGAGTTGACAAATTACTTAAAGCTCTTATTAGATTGAATGTGATATATAAAAATATGGTATAAATTAGGATTATTTATTTTTTTATTTTACTTAATATGTTTCTATACTTAGAATAAATCACTAGGGCTTCAAAATAAGTTTTAATCAGTTAATTGTTCCTGATTATATATATATACAGTCCTAGGAGAATTTTATTTTATAATTATTATCCTTAATTTATTTTTTGAAGACTTTATTTATTTATTTTTCAGAGATAGAGAGATAGCATGTACAAGCAGGAAAACCACAGGGTCCTTGCTCAAGGAGCCTGATGAAGGACTCAATCCCAGGACTCTGGGATCATAACCTGAGACAAATAGAGACACTTAACCAAACTGAGCCACCCAGCCATCCCTATTATCCTTAATGTAACACTAAGATATAAAGGAATTTAGAATCAATGAAGTGATAATAAATATTTTTTAATTTAATATTTAATAATTATCTCTAGCAGCCAAAAAATTGGACAAACTAGAAGAAATAGATAAATTCCTAGAATCATATAACCTACCCAAACTGAAGCAGAAAGAGATAGAAAATTTGAATAAATAGGTTATAGGCAAGGAGATGAATTAGTAATCAAAAAACTCCCAAAGAACAAAGTCCAGGACTAGATGGCTTCACAGATGAATTTTACCAAACATTTAAAGAAGAGTTAATTTTCATTCTATTCTTCTCAAACAATTCCAAAAAATAGAAGAGGGGTAAAAAGCCTTCAAATTCATTCTATGAGGCCAGCATTATCCTGATACCAAAACCAGATAAAGACACAATAAAAATGGAGAACTATAGACCAATATGTTTGATAGATATAAATGCAAAAATCCTCATCAAAATACTACCAAAGAGAATCCAACAACACTTTTTAAAAAAATATTTTACCACAATCAAGTGGAATTTATGCTCAGTATGCAAAGGTGGTTTCCATATTGGCAAATCAATCCATGTGATACATCACATCAATAAGAGAAAATATTAAATAAATAAATAAGAGAAATGATAAAAACCATATGATAATTTCAGTAGATGCAGGAAAAGTGACAAACTACAACATTCATTTATGATAAAAGCCCTCAACAATGTAGATTTAGAGGGAACATACCTCAACATAATAAATGTCACATATAAAAAGGCCACATCAAACATTATACTCAATTAGGAAAAATAGATCTTTCCTGCTAAAGTCAGGTACAAGATAAGAATGTCCATTCTCGCTCCTTTCATAATACTGGAAGTCTTAGCTATAGCAATTAGATGACAGCAACAACAACAAAACTAAATGTATCCAAATTAGTAAGAAAGAAGTGAAACTTTCACTATTTGCAGATGACATGATACTATATTCAAAAAATCCTAAAAACTCCACCAAAACACTCCTAGAACTGATAAAGAGTCAGTAAAGTCACAGGATACAAAATTAATTTAAAGAAATCCATTGCACTTCTATACACTAATTATGAAGCAGTAGAAAGGGAAATTAAGAAAATAATCCTGTTTATAATTACACCAAAAATAATAAGATACCTAGGAATAAACCTAACTAAAGAAGTGAAAGACCTGTATTCTGAAAATTATAAAACACTGATTAAAAAAAAAATTGAAGACCACACAAAGAAGTGGAAAAACATGTTACATTCATGGATTGAAAAAACAAATATTGTTAAAATGCTTATACTACCTAAAGCAATCTACACATTTAGTGTGATCCTTATCAAAATACCAACAATATGTTTCAAATAACTAGACCAAACGATCCTAGAATTTATATGGAACCACAAAAGACTCCAAATTACCAAAGCAATTTTGACCAAGAAAAGCAAAGCTGGAGGGACCACAATTCTGGACTTCAAATTATATTACAAAGCTGTAATGATCAAAATAGTATGATACTGGCACAAAAATAGACACAGATCAATGGAGCAGAATACAAAACCCAGAAATGAATCTATAGTATGATCAATTAATCTTTGTCAAAGCAGGAAAGAATATCCAAGGATGTGGGGGGGGGGGGAAGGTCTCTTCAACAAACAGTGTTGGGAAAACTGGAGAGCAACATGCAAAAGAATGAAACTGGATCACTTTCTTACACCATACACAAAAATAAGTTCACAATGAATGAAAAACCTACATTTGAGACACAAAATAATTAAAATCCTAGAGGGGAATACAGGCAGTCACCTCTTTGACATCAGCTATAGCAATTTCTTTCTAGATATGTCTCCTGAGGCAAGGGAAGCAAAAGCAAACACAAGCTATTGGGACTATATCAAAATAAAAAGCTTCTACACAGCAAAGGAATCAACAAAATTAAAAAGCAACCTACTGAATAGGAGAAGATAATCACAAATGACATATCTTATAAAGGTTAGTATCCAAAGTATATAAAGAATTTATAAAACAGAACATCCAAAAAACAAATAATCCAACTATAATGTGGGCAGGAGAAATGAACAGATATTTGTTGACAGACATCAGATGGCCAACAGACACATGAAAAGATGTTTAGCATTACTCACCAAAAGGGAAATGCAGTCAAAACCACAATGAGATATCACCTCTCATCATGACCCGAGCAAGAGCAGACACTTGACCAACTGAGCCACCCAGGTGCCCCTCAGACTCTTAACTATAGAGAACAAATATGGGAGAGGTGGCTGGGGGTTGGATAAAATAGTTAATGGGGATGAAGGAATGTGCTTGTCTTGATGAGCACTAGGTGTTGTATGAAATTACTGAATCATTATATTGTACACCTGAAACTAATACAGCACTGTATATTAACTATACTGGGATTAAAAAAAAAAAAACTCTGTGCCATATTAGAAAAAAATAATAATTACTAGCAAAACTAATAGTCATCATGCTAGTGCTCTTTCCTTGAAAAAAAAAATACCTTTAAATGTAAAGATTTGACAGAATGGCATAATGGCTAATTCTGCAGGTTCTAAACTCTAATGTATTATAACTAGCATTCAGTAACTGCCCAAACTTGAGCAAGTCTCTTATTAAATATCCTGTGTCTCAGTTTATCTTTCAAATGAGGATAATGATAGAATCTACTCATAGGTTTGTGGTATTGATTAATAATTTAATCTATATGAAGCACTTACAGACACTTATAGACAACCATTATATGATTTTATTGTCAAATTTTTCAACTCTTTGTATATATATATATTTTAAGATTTTATTCATTTAGCTGTGAGAGAGAGAGAGAGAGAACAAGGTGGGGGTGGCAAGCAGAGGGAGAAGCAGGCTCCCAGCCAACCAAGAAGACCATTATGGGACTTGATCCCAGGACTCTGGGATTATGACCTGAGCTGAAAATTCAACCGACTGAGCCACCCAGGTGTCCCAACTCTTTAGTATATTTGATGCACTATGTAAAAGTGTTCAGCAACAAGGAATGGTAAATATTTTGTTCAGAATTAAGTGATAGTGATTGAATTCAAGTTCAAGTTCTTAGAAATTCAAAGTTAATCTTTCAATATACAATGTAGCAATGAGTGAAATGACTGATCTTGCACATCGCTCCCTTTTATAATTTTCTTGCTTCCCTAATTATTACCAGTGTCCTATCTATGGCCTTGCCCCATAACTTTCCAAGAACCAGTGACTATGAACTTCCTCTCTAACCCTACAATATAAATTATATAGGCAGTTGTTAGTCTATGAAAAAAAATCACTTTTCGTGCCTATACCTATATTACTTTATGAATTTTCTAAGTATGATTCCTCATAAAAATTATGCAAGTAATTATTTTGGTCCTTGTTAGTCTCTATGGTATCAGATCACTCTAAGCATTCATTTAATATATATTTGTTGATTTAACAAAAGTTCATTGAATAATCACAATGTGTCGAGTGCTGAGGTACATATTGATTATGGGAAGAAACTATTTGATGAAAGAAAGATTGGTGCATTGAGATATGGGTTTTAATTTTGTAGAATTGAATCAGTGCAAGTGTTATTTTATTTGTTTGTTTGTTTGTTTATTTATTTATTTTAAGATTTTATTTATTTATCCGACAGAGAGAGATCACAAGTAGGTAGAGAGGCAGGTAGAGAGAGAGGGGGAAGCAGGCTCCCTGCTGAGCAGAGAGCCTGATGTGGGACTCGATCCCAGGACTCTGAGATCATGACCTGAGCCAAAGGCAGCGGCCTAACCCACTGAGCCACCCAGGTACCCCAAGTGTTATTTTATTTTTTTAAAGGTTTATTTATTTATTTTGAGAGAAAGAGAGAATGCAGTGAGAAGGATCAGAGGGAGAGCGAGAGAAAGAATCTCAAGCAGATTCCCCACTGAGCTTGGAACACAACTGGGGTTTGATCTTACAACCCTGAAGTCATGACCTGAGCCAAAATCAAGAGTTGGATGCTTAACTAACTGAGTCATGGAGGTGCCCTAGACACTTTATTTTAAAGTAGAGAAAAATACAGAAAAAAAAAATTAAACTCAAATACACAAACAAATGCTAATGGCAAATATTTAATCCTCTTTTCTTCATATTTTTAATTGATTACCAATGCACTGGAAGTTTCCTAGACCCAAGAAATAGTTATAAATTTCTATATTATTTTCAATACTTAAAATTTTATATGTAAAAAATATTATATGTAATTTAAATTATTTATCTACTAAAGTTTTTTTACCTTTATGCTTTTGACACCTATCTTGATTGATGTCCAATCTTTGTTGACCTGTGAGCCTTCATATCTGCACCAATTTGTAAGTTTCTATCTTGACTCCTTGAGATCTTATACTCAGCATCCATCACTCCTTTATTCAACTTGGGCCCAATCTGTGTGTTAGGGATTTGATCTGTTTGTTCATTAATTCATCTCTGTTATGGCTTTTAAATTTAAAAGCAACATATTTATTAGTTCAATATATTTGGATTGATTTGCATGTGGAAAAGGGATTCTATAATCATTCTATCTTACTGCTTAGATTTGGGCATCGTTTGAAAATATTTATTGTGGCACTGTCAGGGATATTGAATACAAAATGCATGTTTTTTTTTAACATGAGAGGTGAAAATATCTATTATAATGTAAATTGTCTACATATATTATCATTTGCAAAGAAATCAATTTCATGTCTCTGAAAAATAAATATTGTATTAACAAAAATCTCTATAAGGGAAATCAGAGGTGTTCTTAGGAAAGAACTTAAACTCTGGAAATGAAAGAAATAAAGTGTTCTTATATGTGTGCATATTATACATCGAATGGAATACCTTTCTTTGTAATTTACACATAGTAGAAAATGTTAACCGCTTAAATGAGAATACTCAAAAATAAAAAGCATGAGGGCTTCCACTAATATGTTTTATATTAGATTTAGTGATAAGATTTTTATCATTTTTATCAAAATATATTAAAAAAAAACTAAAACTTTGATAACAGGATATTCACATCTTTTAGAAATTGCAACTATGTAAGATAAAACAATGCTAATTTTGTATTTCCAGAAATTTCTATATTATATGATTAACTCCTAATGTAGAAAGGTGATGGGGGTTGTATTTGCACTTGAAATGAGGTAAGCAGATATCTGGGAATCCATATCTTTAAGTTGGGCTGTATATAAACATATTGTCATTATATTATACATGCATATGTTAATTGTAAAATTGAAGTATGTATTCCCCATGAAATATCTATTAATAAATACAAGAAACGGAAAGCATTCTATTAACATCCTATATTTTTACCAGCACTTAAAAGAGGACAAATTTTGTTGCAGCTCACCTAATTTTAATTTTATTACTTTTTAAAAAAATTTTTAGAGATTTTTGTTTGAGGAAACTTTATTTATTTTTTTTGACAGAGAGAGAACACAAGTAGGCAGAGCAGCTGGCAGAGAGAGAGGGAGAAGCAGGCTCTCTGCTGAGTAGGGAACCTAGTGAGGGTCTCCATCCCAGGACACTGGGATTATGATCTGAACCAAAGGTAGCTGTTTAACTGACTGAGCCCCTATAATTTTATTTCACATTTTTTTTTTTTTTTGTTAACAAGAAAGTTGAATAACCTCTCTCCTTCCTTCCTTTCTTTCTTAGAGATGCAACGTACTTGCAGTTCAACTCATGTGATTATATAGGGAAGTTATTTACTCTTTGGGCTATATTCTACAGATACAATCATTACCTGTGAGCTTGATAACCTAGCTGTAGAATAAATTGTATAATTATAAAATTTAAATATCAGCCAAATGTACTAAATAAATATCAAATTCTTAATTCTGTTTCTTGTTTTGAAACTGCTCTCAATAGTGTTAAGCAGGAATTTATTCTAGTAGATATTAACCACAAATCCTACACTATAACATTAGGAAGATACCAAAATATTGTGCAATTTGTATAAATATAAGTAAGTAAACAACTGAAATGAGAACTAATTTCATGGCCAGTTGCCTTTTCTTTATTATAGCTTTTAATATCTCTATCATTACAACATTGCGGTTTTTTAATATATTTTTTTAAAATAAAAGTTGTATATACTTCAGGTATACAAAATGATGATTTGATATATATAGTGAAATGATTACAGTCAAGCTAATTAACATATCTACTGAGTTCCCATTTTTGTGTGTGATGAATGTACCTGAAATCTATTTCTTAACCTATGTTGATATTCAATATAGTATTATTATCATTAGTTTATTTTATTGACTCATATTATTAATTATGCTTTAAAATAACAACAGACAACTGTAATTTTGATGAAGAAAAGAGAAAGGTAAAAATAAAACAAAAACACGGGTCTGTATCACAGTACTAATTGTATGATTTCACCATTCTGTAAACTCTATGGCAATATATTTTCTAAGAATTGCTACTAGATGTTTACTAATTATTAACATAGAAAATGGCTATAATTTTTCAAGTTGTAATTAGTTATGGTGACTGATTCAGATCAAGCACTGGGCCGTCAGCTGTCTTAGATTATGAATGCAAGACATTACTTGCTCTCTTCCAGTCAAGGCAATTCATTAGTTATGCTGTTTGAGAGCAGCTGTACCCTTTGAGATGTGATTTATTCAGATTCCCTCACTATTACTGCAGAAGCATGGGGAGATAAGTGATTTGATGAGGCTATGTATTTACTGTCAAATACCATTATGTTTTGAATGTGCAGCAGCAATGATAGGAAGTTTGTGGTTTTAAAAGCAAAGGATTAAGTCAAATGAAGAAAAGCACACAAAATCTAAATGTAAAAAATGATATCTCCTATACGTAGGTATGCATTTTTTGAAGGATTTTGAAGAAAACTTTCACTTTGCCATTTTTTGTGTATCAATTGTGAAAGATACACTATTTAAAATGTAAGGATAGAAAACACGATGGTTGAAAATGTGAACTGTCAAATCCTTGTCCACTGAAAATAATTATAATTATCCTATGTTCACTGCCATAATCAATTTATGCTATATATTTCTCAAAAATAAATAAAAGAGGAATTTGACTTAAAATAAACTATGAATCCAGACAACTTGATTTTAAGATGCCTTCTTGCAGTTGTGTGGTATAGGATAAATAAATCAAATGTTTACTTACAGTGTTTCTCCAATACCCATCTATTAGGTCATCAAACAAAAATATTATCAGGAATTTACACAATTCTAGTGGATAGAAACCTTGAGAGAGAGTATTTTAAATGTTTCATCATTGTAATCCTTTCCTATCAATCTAGATTTCTAAAAATGTGCATATACATACACAAGTAAATACTTGTAGAACTTCTCTAGTGTAAAGGAGCTTCTGACACCACTTTCTGCTTCCCCTTTCTCAGCCTCTCCCACCTAGGAGGCCTGGCCAAGTTTACTGACGAAGTCTCTGTTGAACTTGTGTTTTAAAGTCCTGATGTCGCCCTGTATATATGTCATAGAGGTGGAAAGCCACATTCAGATTACAAAGTTACATGGTACATGAAATAGGGCCTGAATCCAAGTCTTCTGAGCATTTACCCGGTGCTAATGGAATTCTACCAGGGTCCTTCGTGTAGGAAAAAAAGAATATGTTCCAAAGATGGTATTTCCCGAGTCTTTTATGAAGGTATGCAACCTGAGGGTTCAGTAATAGCTATAACCATACAGTATAGCATATCTATATAGAATATTTACCCCATAGTTCTAAGCTTATGCACAAATGGTTTCCCCAAATAGCTAAGATTTTTTTTTCTTTTTTCCAATAAGATAGCCATCTGTCAGTTTCAAGTGACCTGGAGCTTAATAAGCAAATGATAGTGCATGAAGGGCAGAAGAAACGGGAAGGAAGACACAGACACACACACACACACACACAAAGAGGCTTAGGATGGGGTTTACAGTTTGGTAAACCACAACTACAATCACTGAAATAAAAAAATCTAAAGCAAACTTTTACAAAAATTAATTATATATTATTCTAAGTTCAAAGTGCTGAGCTAAGAACTCTGAATGCAGCATAGTCCTCAAGGTGTAGTTTCTGGAGGAGAAAACATAACATAAATATTTATAATACAGTAAATTAAAAACAACAACTTGATAAGAGATACAAACAAATGATAATAAATTCAGTCTTAGGTTAGAGTATTTGAACTAGGCCATGAAGAGGGAATAAACATTCAATAAAGAGAATCAGGGTGAGAAGACAATGAAATGGTCCAGGCAAAAGGACACTTTTACAACTAAAAACCTATCTTTTTAGAAGTAGTAATCATGGTAATAGCTAACATTTAAACCCTTGCTCTGTGCCAGGCACATACATAACTTACATTTTTAGTTATTTTTGAATTTAATATATTATGTATTGACTAATCTATAACATTTTTATTAACTGATTTAACCTCTCAGCAACCTATACGTTTGGTGTTAAGTGTTACCCCATGTTATATGTAAGGAAACTGACCCAAAGGGTAATTAAATGATTTTTCCAGGAGCCACACAGCTAAGCAAATGGCAGAGCTTGTATTCACATCTTGTCAATCTTATTTCAGAGCTAACAGTTTTAAAAGCATATTACTCTGCATCCTTTAGGGAAATACATAAAACCATGACTGTTACTAAACATATATTATCTATACTTTTCATCATTAAACAGAGAAAACTTTAAAACACAGAATGAAGATTCTTGAGTCATAGTCAACTCATGTAACTATGTAAAATTAAAAGCTCACATATTCCAAACAAATCTTATGAAAAGAATTGAGTAAAATATGTTACAGTTGAATTACTTTCCATTGTTATTAACTTAAAATTGACTTACAGATATAAGGCATATTATGAAAACCTCATGGTAATCACAAAGTAAAAACCTCTAATACACAAATGATAAAGAGAAAAGAATCAAAGTATACCACTATAAAAATCAACAATTCACAAAATAAAACACCCAGAAGGAAAGAAAAGAACAAGAAAACTATAAAACAATAAAAAAAACCAAAATGATGTTAGTATGTTCTTACCTATCAAGGAATTCAGTGGTGGCTGTCAAGGGCCAGGAAGGAGGGGAGATAGAGAGATGTAGGTCAAAGAATATAAACTTTCAGTTAAAAGATGAATAAATTCTGCAGATCTAATGTACAGCATGATGACTATAGCTGAAACATGGTATTGTACACTTGGAAGTTGTGAGAATAAATCTTGAAGTTTCTCACAACACACACAAAAAATACATAAAGAGCTAACTTGTGTGAGGTGAAGGATGTGTTAATTATCTTGATCTAGGTAATCATTCCTCAATGTATATGTATATCAAATCATCACATTGTATACTTTAAATTTATACACTTATATTTCTCAATAAATTTGGGGGGAGGGCAAAAACTTAATCTCTTATATTTAAAATGCACTGTTTTGCAATTCTTCTCACATAAAATTAGAGCATCTTTGGTCATCACTCCCATAAAATTTTTTTTAATTTCCTTAAAATTTTTAAGGAAACTAGTGGAGAATGAGTCTTTGTTAAACAATTTTTTTTTTTTTTTTGAGCAGATAGCTTTGGGGAAACTAACTTCTCTATTGAAAGACCTTACAAACACATATAAAGAAAGTAAACTTGAAAATTAGCACTAAACAACTCATAGAAAGCAATTCAATGTCTTTAGTGACAGGCAATCAAATTTCTCCCATCTGTAGACTAGATATTAACACTATGTAAGAATATTAATTATATGTTACTCAATTTAGGAATGCTGGTAAATGACAGCTTAAGTTGGTGATTCTGTTTCTTTCATGATGGCTCTAAATTCTAGAAGAGAAAAAGATGATAAAATGAGAGACAAATGTGTTCTGTTTTGTTTTGTTTTGTTTTCACCATTTGTCCACTTAATTATGAAAAAAAGCATAGGGACGATTCTTAGATAACACAAATAGCATAAAAGAGGGGCTCCTGGATGGCTCAGTCAGTTAAGTGTTAGTCTCATGATTTCAGCTCGGGTCATGATCTCAGGGTCATGTGATGGAGCTCCTCAACGGGCTGCAAGCTCAGCAGGGAGTCTGTTTGAGATTCTACCCTTCTCCCTCTGCTTCTCCACCTGCTCACATGTTTTCTCTCTCTCAAATAAATAAATCTTTTAAAAATTATGAGAGCCTTTGTTGGATATAGGCATAGAAGATATTTTCTCTAAACTGTATCCAGCGTCCTTACCTTTCTTCTTGATGTATTTTAACAACAAGAAGTACTTAATTTCAGTTAAATTCAGGTTGTGTGTGTGTGTGTGTCTGTGTCTGTGTCTGTCTGTGTTTGTGTGTGTCTGTGTGTGTGTTCTTTGGGTCCTATCTAAGAAATCTTTGCCTATCAAGATGAGGACATTTGCCTAGCCTGGATTCCAGACACTATATGGTTTTGCACTTGTATTTAGATTTATGACTTATCTGGAATAGGTTCTTGGATGTATTTACTCTTTTTCAAAAGAATACTTATACTTTTTCAAAAAAGGTTACTCAGTCAATGCAGTACATTTTTCTGGAAAAGAAACTCTTTCCCACAGTACTGAAGTACACAAGGGATTTTGTGATTAATCAAGTGACTGAGTATATGTGGTCTCTCATTGGCCAATCTATTTTGTTCCTTAAATTTATTTTTCTATTCTTGTGATAATACCACCTTTTAAAAATTTCCAACAACATAAAATAAATTTTGATTACTCCTAGTATGTTCTTATCTAAAGTTTATAATTTTCTGCATTGAAGTATTATATAACATTTGCAAATTTATTTCTAAGTCTTTGGTATTTTTTATGTTATTTTAAATAAAAATTTATTTATTGTTGCTGTATATCAGTATAATTAAATTTATTTAATCATGTATTTGATCTGACAAATTTAGTGAATTATCTTGTTAATTCCATTTTTAAATTTTAGGTCTTTTTTATGTATATAATCTAGTCATCTGCAAATGATGACAATTTTACTTCCTGCTTTACATTGATTATTTTTTCTGCCTTATGGTACTGGAGAGTGCCTATAGGAAAATGTTTAAAGTAATTGGTGATACTGGGAATCTTTGTCATGTTTAAGGACTCAGAGAATGATTTTTTTATTTTTTCATAATTAATTGTGATGTTTGTATATTTTTTTAAGATGTCCTTATCAGAGTAAGAAAGTCTACATCCTTCCATTCCTAAAGTGCTCATAATATTACTTTGTTTCATTCTATCACATGTTTTGGTTATATAAAATATTTATACATTATATATAAATATTTTTATATACTATTTATACATTAATTGCAATGATTATCTGGTGATTCACAGACCTGTACCCCTGGGGATAAAAATATATGTTTATAAAAAATAAAAAATTAAAAAAAAAAAGTATGTTATTTTAAAATACAGAATTAGATTGACTGTGTTTTGAATTGTTAATTTTGCACTATTGGAAAACCTCTCGATAATTATATGGAATAATTTTAATATATTCTCCTAGTAATTTTTCTTGTATTTTGTTTGGGATTTCCATTTGTCTCTTGTGAGAGAGGTTGAACTAGAATTTTACTTTCCTATAATGTCCTCCTTGGGTTTGTTATCAAGTTTATTCTAGCTATATATGATAAATTTATAAGCACCCCACTCTTTTTCTATTCTTTGATAATTTGGGTAAGGTGTAACTTGCTTTCAGAAAAACTAATCAATGAAGATTTCTGGGTCCAGGGTTTACTCTCTGGGTGAGTTTTAAACAGTTTCTATGTTTTTAAGTAGATGCAGCATTACTCATTACCAGAATATGTTGTTTTTCTGTTTTCTCTCCCTTTTCATTTCTGTCTTGATATTCTCTACCAATGTATTTTCCAGTTCAGTATGAGATAACCAACAATTTTATAGTTCTAAGTGTTTTTGTTTGGTTTTTCTGAAAATACTCTCTAGTTCTCTTAAGAAACATTTCTGTTTCATGTTTTTTCTTGAATATAAATATATCCAGGTTACTTTAAAGTCTTTGTAAGTCACATCCAGCAATAAGAAAAATGTTTATTTGTTCTCATTTTCCCTTGGTTTTAGATCATGTATTGTAGTTGATTGGCAAACATTATGAATGAAAATACAGAGTTGCTGAACCATGTTCTCATCCTCCTAAAGGATTTATTTTCCTTCTGCCAAGCAGTTGAAGAGCAAGGATTGATCCCTTTATCTATAAGAGATTAAGCAGATTCCATGGTTTTTCCAGGTCTTGTGAAACCTATTCTCTAGGTTTCTAGACTATTTGGGCACACCTTAGGAAACAGCTGAAACCAGAGTGAAAGGCTACTAAGGAAGTCCAATTAACCTCAGTTTAGTTGCCTTTCCTTTGTGTTCCTTTGTGTTCTTGGAGTCATAAGGTCTAACTATCTTTTTTTTTACTCCTTGATGGTGTTAAACACATTTTTACATTTTTTTATTGTTTATTCTGTGAACCCAGCTTTTAGAGATTTTCCTGGTTAAAACTGACTCTGTTAGTGACAGGTGGTACATTTTAAAAAATTGTTCTTAAGTATTTAAGACAAGTGTTTATGAAAAGTTCCCTTAGAACTCTCAAACTGAAAATACATATTTCACTTGAAAATATAATAAAAATGGGGAAACATATTTAAAAGTTAAAAATGGAAAACTTGGAGCTCCTGGGTGGCTCAGTTGATTAAGCATCAGACTCTTGGTTTTGGCTCAAGTCATGATCTCAGGCTCCTGAGATCAGGTCTCACAGCAGGCTCCAAGCTCAGCAGGGAGTCTGCTTAAGACTTTCTCCCTCTCCCTTTGTCCCTTCCCCTGCTCTCTCTCTCTCTCTCATACATACATACACACACACACACACACACACACACACACACACACACATATAAAACCTTTAAAAAATGGAAATCTTAGCCTTTGGTGCAGCAAGACTTTTTGACTAAAAGCACTGAGTTTGGAGTCAGAGGATGAAGATAACTAGCTCTGTGTAATCTTAGACAAGTTATCATCTATAAAATAGGTATAAACCTTAATCTTCTCATCTATAAAATAGGAATAAAAATAGTAGCAACTTCAGATAATCAAAAATAATGCATTTTATAGATCACTTAACATAAATCATTTATTTTTTGCATAGTTTTTGGCAGCTATTACTCATTTGATAAACCCTTATTATTATGATGAATATATAATGAAAAAAGTTTAAAAGTGAAATCAACTAAAAAATGTCTATTATATTACTATTTAAAATATGTTTATGGTTCAATTTGATTAGACATAAAACTACATAAATGAATTTTTTAATATAGTAAAATATGAATCACATTTTTAAGAAATTACATCCCAATGTTATGTCCCATCTAAATCAGAACTTCTAGTTTCTCTCTTTTGGGTCTAAAAGATAACAATTACATATATTTTCTACAAATATAGATTAGACTACTTACCAAAAAGTTACACAAATCAAATTTTTTTTTTTTACCAGAATGTTCCTCTCAACTTTATTCATGGTAATGTAGAAGCAAACAAATGAGCAAAAAGAATAAAAATAGAAATTAAATTTTTATCTCTCTTTAAATTGAATTATCAAACTCATTGATCTATTAACTTTCATGTTATTTATTTATGTTTGTAAATGTTTTTAGAAACAAGATTAAATTCTTTTCTTCAAGTTACTTTATTTTAAATGTTTTATTTACTAATTAAAATTTAAAACATTTATATATACCGTTTTAAGATATGAGGTTATTTGTCAGCATTTCTACAAGAAAGCTTTTAGAAATCATTTATGTAAAGGGAAGAATTTAGATATAAAACAATCAAGTTTTTATGCTAAAATAATTATCTTTAAGCATTAAGTCTCCAAGTAGAGTACATAGTGTAAATTATTTATAATGAGTAATGTATATCATTGTTGCTAAATACCACTTTTACATTACTGGAGACCATTACATGGCAATCATTTCATTTTTTTAAAACATACATTATTTTTATTGTAATTAAATTTGAAAAACAGCATAGGGTACTCAGGGAAACCAAGAAAAAAGATCTTCTTGATAGCATGTTTTGAGTGTTTTCTATGTCTGCTCTGGGTTTTGTTTTTGGAGCTCTATGTAGATTGATTCATTTAATCCTCACAACAACCTTATGCGTTAAGTGATGCAATTATTATAATCATATGGATTAGATGCTACCATGTAGGCACAAAGAGTTTAAATTTAAGTACCCTAACCAAGGCCTATGGGTAACAAGTTGAAAAGTCAGAATCTAATTCTGGCTTTGTCATGAAATAGTAATATAACTATCCTTTAATATTGCCTTAATCAAGAAGATAAAGAAGACATAAGAGAGAGAAATAAGGAGCAAGTGATCAGGTAAGACATCAGTATTGACAAAGTAAGGAGCAGGGAATTGCCAATGCTAACATCATAAATTAATTCACAAATCATATTTAACAGAGAATAAGCAGGGAATTCCACATGAGAATAGTCAATGAATGTGAATGTTCTATCATTTATGAGCAAAATTTTTAAAATATTTATTTACTTGAGAGATTGGGTGGGGGGTTAGCAGGAGAGAGAGAAAACCCCAAGCGGATAGCCTGCTCAGCATGGATCCTGACACCTTCCTGACTCCATCCCATGACCCATGAGACCATGACTCAAGCCAAAATTAGGCTTTTAAAAGTTGGGCTTTTAACCAACTGAGCAACCTAGGCACCCTAAGCAAATTTTTTCACTTGTACTTGAACGTCCAATAAATTGATTTTTTATATCATGTTCTAGTGTTTTTTTAATTATTTTTTATTTTTTAAAATATTTTATTTACTTATTTGACAGACAGAGATCACAAGTAGGCAGAGAGAGAGAGGGAAGCAGGCTCCCCACTGATCAGAGAGTCTGATGCAGGGCTGGATCCCAGGACCCTGAGATCCTGGCCTGAGCCTGAGCAGAAAGCAGAGGCTTTACCCACTGAGCCACTCAGGCGCTCCTCTAGTGTGTGTGTGTGTGTGTGTGTGTGTGTGTGTGTGTGTGTATGTGTCTGTGTCTGGGTGTTTATTAAGACTTTATATTATTTATTTGAGAGAGAGAGTGAAAGAGAGAGCATGAGAGGCAAGAAGGTCAGAGGGAGAAACAGACTCCCCATGGAGCTGGGAGCCCGAAGTGGGACTTGATCCCAGGACTCCAGGATCATGACGTGAGCTGAAGGCAGTTACTTAACTAACTGAGCCACCCAGGCGCCCCTATCATGTTCTAGTTTGTATAATTAATATAATCATCTTTACAATTAGTACAATATGGAAGTAAAATGTGCAAAATACTTTTAAGAGTACCCAGTACATAGTAACCACTCAATAAATGTTAGCTAGAATCACTATTATAATTTCCTAGGTCATCTTAACTATCTACAACAATGTAGTATAACACAAACAAAAATGGCAATTCTCTGGTACATGGTTTTGAGAACCCTTGTTTTTCCAAGTACCTTATGATGCTGGACGCTCCATCTAAAACTCACCCATGGTCTGTGTTGAGCTATAGCGAGATTTTCTATTGACCAAGGGCCAGTGACTTGGATTTCTTGCCACCACTGCCATGGTTGTTTTCTCTCTATGAGAGAAATTACTTTCCATTCTCTTACTGGATCAAAGATGCTACAGATGTTGCACTAAATCCTTTTGTTCTGGGCTGTGAGTCTAACCATTCCCATAGGAGTTCTCCCTTCTATTCTCTCTCTCTTTTTTTTTTTTTAATTTTATTTATTTGACAGACAGAGAAAGACATCACAAGTAAGCAGAGAGGCAGGCAGAGAGAGAAGGGAAAACAGGCCCCCTGCTGAGCAGAGAGCCTGATGTGGGGCTCGATCCCAGGACCAGGATATCATGACTTGAGCCAAAGGCAGAGGCTTAACCTGCTGAGCCACCCAGGCATCCCAGAGTTCTCCCTTTTATAGGTAGTTGTCAGTGCCAGAATATTTGTTAAGTGCAAGTTAGTTGAGGTATCCACATAAACAACAAAAAACTTAGCTGTATTGGTTATAATAAAACAGGAACAGTAAGATTGAATTTAGTGGAAGTATATTAGAAAGATTACAGAATCAAAAGAAATCTGGAGGGGTGCCTGGGTCACTCAGTGGGTTAAGCCTCTGCCTTCATCTCAGGTCATAATCTCAGGGTCCTAGGATCTAGCCCCACATCAGACTCCCAATTCAGCGGGAAGCCTTTTTCTTCCACTGCCAGTCCCCCTGCCCGTGTTCACTCCCTTGCTGTCTCTTTCTCTCTCTCTCTCTGTCCAATAAATAAATAAAATCTTTAAAAAATAAATAAAAAATAAAGGGTAGAACATATCTTTAGATGCATATTAAGTGACAGCAAACATAATGAAGAAAATCATGGATACTAGCTCATATCTAACTGTGTACTCTAGTGTACTCAAGATACTCATTTTAAAAGCCGTTCTTTTACCTTTTTTTTAACTCCTTTCATTATTATTTTTCCAATATACTCTTCCATTTAAAATGTTTATGCTAATGTTTATTGAATACTCAATAAAAGCTGGATAATATTCTAAGTAATTTAAATGTATTAATCTCAGAAAATTTTCAATTGCTATTATCTTTATTTAAAGATTGGGAAACTGAGCCATAGAGAATTTCCATAGTTTAGCCAAGATTACTTATTTGGTAAGAAGTAGAGCTGGACTTTATTCCAGAAACCATGAGTCATTAACCACACTCACTAACACATGTGTGTAGATGTATAGATAGAGGGACAGAGACAGAGATAGATTGAAAGAGAGCCAAACATAACTGTTTGTGATATACTCAGGTTATAAAGTGCTTTTGAACTGAACAGACAGTTCAATATTGTTGAAGCCAAATTTGCTTTCAAAATACCAAAACCAATTCTTTGAAGTGACCACTATGGAAAAGTAGACAGGACATTTCTGCTTGTCCCAGCACTTTGATGTTCAATTGTCTCACCCGAAAAAATTTTAATCCAAAACAAACAAAAAAACAAAAATGGCAGCTTTAATCTTTTGAGTTTTACAGCACTGAAATACTTCACAAAATGAATTAGAGTAGGGGAAATGGTTGTTACAGGAAATCATTGATGAATGGATTTTATACTGAACTGATTGGTTTGTCCGACTTTTTGCTCAAGATGATTCATAGGTTGGCTGCTGTCATTAGGTATTTTAGAGTAGGGAGAAGTGTCATTGGAGACCATTTTTGTGAAAGCAGAAATGATGGACACTTGGAAAACAGTTTAAATTTGCTTTTGTTCTTGTCACTGAAATTTTCTTTGATAGCAAGTTTTTTTTTTTTTTTTTTTAATGGATGAAGTTGTTTCCTTATGGTATTTTTCAATATGTCTAGAGATCTCTAAATAGAGTGACTGACCAATATTCAGGCTCCATAACAATAACAAACTCATATCTAATGTGTAAAGCTTGTCATTCAAAAAACTAAAAAAATAAGTTTGCTTAAATCAGGTTATCTTACTATTTCAAAAAACAAGGAATCAACTTGTTAGATAGAATTTTGAAATATGAAAACCATAGAGAAAAGTGGTGAGATGAGTCTAAACTATCATGATATATATATTTATAAAATGTTATGAGGTAGAAATACATCAAAATGTTGATTATTTAAGGATTTTATTTATTTATTTGACACAGAGAGATCATAAGTGGGCAGAGAGGCAGGCAGAGAGGGGGAAGCAGGTTCCCCATCGAGCATAGAGCCCAATGCAGGACTCGATTCCTGGACCCTGAGATAATGACCTGGGCCAAATGCAGAAGCTTAACCCACTAAGCCACCCAGGTACCCCAGATTATTTTTAAAAATTTTAATGATACCTGATTTCTGCTAGAGATAGCGAGACTAACATTCTAGAAATTAACATTTTCTTCATAAGGATAATCTTTGTAAATTACTGTATGCTAAATTAATAAGTAATTAATAGATCTACTTAAAGATTTAATTGTAAGTCCCCAGATGATATTGTTATTACATTATTAAGAAGATACTACTATGTGATGTTAACTTTTAAACTAACAAGATGTCCATGCCACTATATGAATTGTCTGATCTATTAAATCTAAGCTTCACTATTTTTAAGAGCTACAAACAAAAATTTACTTATATAATGCTTAGATAAATAATTTATCTCATGTTAAATATTTGAATTTTTTTAAACATTGCATAGATTCTGAATATATCACTGAGGTATTTGTTGTTACTATTAACAGGTTTGGTTATAGCAGTGTGGGAAGTTGTTATATGTATTAATGCCATATTTCCTTTATTAAGTACTAATTGAATGATATGCCCATTAATGTATTAAAGTCTAACAAGCTTGTTTATGTCAGATCTGAATAACAAATAAATGTCTATAACCAGATGTTTATGCTTTATACTTTTTCTAAAGGCTATCATACTTTATTTTTTTAAGACTTTATTTATTTATTTGACAGGAAGACACCATGAGAGAGGGAACACAAGCAGAGGGAGCGGAAGAGAGAGAAGCAGACTCCCCACTGAGCAGGGAGCCCAATGCGGGGCTCAATCCCAGGACCCTGGGACCATGACCTGAGCCAAAGGCAGACACTTAACTGACTGAGCCACCCAGGTGCCCCTGTGGTTATTATACTTTAAATAGAAGAGGAAATGTTTAAATAAAAGTTTGCCTGCAATTATGTAACATTATCATGCAAGGAATCAAATAAATCTATAAATAATTATCCTTAGTTGCTGATTTATACCTTTAAACCAGTCAATTATAATGTCTTTATTAATATTTTATAAATTCAATATAAAAATACCCATTTATCTGGGTATATATGTGTAAATATTTTTCTAATATTAATGTATATATGTAGATATGTTATGTGCATATATGGGTATATATGTGTAAATATATATGTAAATATTTTTATAATATTAACATATTGACTCTACTGAAATAAAAATAAGTCACTGAGATTAAGCACACATATTCTAATATGAAATGTCCAATGATAGAATACCTGTTAATATAATTCATCACAACCATAGTTTAAATAATACAAAAAAAAATACAATACAACCTGAAAAACTGAGTCCCAAAAATATTTCACATCAATTCTTCAATTCTTCATTAATTTTTTTTAGAAACTTAAGTATATTTATTCAGGATATAAAACCTATTTTAAAAAATAATCCCCAAATATCCATTGTTTAAGATAAAAAGAATTATTTCTTATTCAGTATGTTCGATGCAGTTGGTGTTGAGGGTGCAGAAGGACCAAGCCAGACCTCTCTCCATGAAGTCACTGGAGGAATCAGTCTTTTATTCAGTGGGTTCTCTCCAGGCCTCAGTTGGATTTTTTGCATTCAGATGACATTCAGAGAAGGGAATGGCATTCAGGGAAGGGGAGAGGCTCTAGGCTCTAGCCCAAATCCAGAACTGTGCTTATGTGATGGGTAGTTATATAGCCCCATCTAACGCAAAGGATCTGGGAAATGTAGTCCAGCAGTTCATCAAACCAAAAAGAATGTGGACATTGAAAAACAGTTTAGCTACTTTCCAGTGCACAGAATTACAGGATGATTATTTTGATATAGTTAGAGGTATATAAATCATTAGCATATATCTCATACTAGAGACATTCTCAGTAAAGCAAAAAGGAAAAAAAAGTTTGTTATCACAGTTGTTAGACTTTTGAAAAAAAACTTTAAGAAATTTTTAAGCAACTGAGAGGAAAAAATAGCAATAAAATTATCATCATTTATTCATGATAGGATTATTTGGAAATCTCTGGGAAAACACCAAGAAACCAATAAAAGTAATTTTAAAATGAAGTAAATTCATCAATTAAAAATATGTATTTACATAGCAATAGTTTCCCTACAAACTTAGTCCTTTAAAAATCCAACTCAGAAGAGATACAAAATAGAAAATCTACTCTTTCAGTTTAATAAAAATACATTAAATAAGTGGGAAACATGTCTTATTTCTGGATTAGAAGCCTCATTTGTGAAGCCTCATTTGATAAGACAACAATCTTTTTGTAAATGTTTTACATGTATTAAACAAAACCCAAAAACAATGAAAACAAGGAGGTGGGGTGGTGGGAATCTGACCATACAAGTGTAAAAATCATCTGGAAACAAATTTAGTAAATGTGAGATAGGTCAGTCATGATGAAACATTTACTCTGTAAATATAAAACTAATGGGAAAAATAGCCAAACTGTGGAAAGAGCTGATATGTCCATCAACTGATGAATGGATAAAGATGTGGTAAATATATACAGTAAAATATTATTCAGCCATCAAAAAGAATGAATATTTGCCATTTACTTTGATGTGGATGGAGCTGGAGGGTATTATGCTGAACAAAATAAGTCAATCAGAGAAAGACAATTATCATAAAGTTTCATTCATATGTGGAATATAAGAAGCAGCATGGAGGATCATAGGGGAAGGAAGGGAAAGCTGAATGGGAAGTCATCAAAAAAAGGAGAAAAACCATGACAGACCCTTAACTATAGGAAACAAACAGGCTTTCAGGACTGGAGGTGGGTGGGAAGATGGGGTAATTGGATAACGGACATTAAGGAAGGCACGTGATGTGGCGCCTGGGTGGCTCAGAGGGTTAAGCCTCTGCCTTCAGCGTGGGTCATAATCTCAAGGTCCTGGGATCAAGTCCCACATCAGGCTCTCTGCTCAGCAGGGAGCCTGCTTCCTCCTCTCTCTCTGCCTGCCTTTCTGCCTACTTGTGATCTCTATCTGTCAAATAAATGAATAAAATCTTAAAAAAAAAAAAAAAAGGAAGGCATGTGATGTGATAAGCACTGGGTGCTCTTTGCATCTGAATTATTGAACGCTACATCTGAAACTAATGAGGTACTACATGTTGGCTAATTAAATCTAAATAAAAATAAGTAAATAATAAAACTAATGAAAAAAACATTCAAAAATATTTATGTCACCTTATGGAATAGAATTTCTCAAAATGTTAAAAGAAGAAATTATAAACAAAAGAATAGTTGTGACTATTTTTTGTTAGTTTGCTGTTATATATAAAATGTATGTATATGTAAAATTGTCATTTAAAAAATTAGAATAACAAAACATGTGAAATTGTATTTAAATTTTATTCATATCTATAAAGATATTTATACATATATGTTTTACAAATCAAAAAGAAAATAAGACAATTAAAATTAGACAACAGATAATAATGTCTTCTAGCTGTTCATACATTTGCCATGGAAGGAAATAATTTTCCTTTTTGAGAGATCTAAATGTAATCTATTTCTATCGATCACTGAAGTTCTTGTATTCTTTCTATTCTTACATCTGTGATAATTTACAGTATCTGAGAGTGAGATTTTAATAGAAAGCATCAAATTTTATCCATAGTGTAATATAGTTCTAACTTACACAGTTTTAGAGATTCAGAACACAAGAATTTTTCTGTTCAATATTTCTAAAAGTATTCAAAAGATACCCACTATATATAATGTAATTTTTCAAAACCTTTAATGTTGGCCATGATTGCAACAGGGTTATTTTGAGTTGTTCAAGCTCAGCATTTTCATACCCTCTTTCTCTCTTTTTTAGACAACACACGTAATTTGGGTTTTAAATACCACAGGGAAAAAATTACGAAAACTAGAACAGACTAATATATACAGAAATGCATTGTTAATTTTATCTACAAACAGACCACTCCATCTGTTCAAACATAATGCTCAAAACCAAAGACTATGTTCCAAACCAAAGAGCATGATATTTGACAGATGGAGAGGTCTGTAAGCCTGTCTGGAGCATGGAATACTATAGAGTTTGTAGCAGGGTCCAATTTTCCACACTAAATGAAATCTAATCGAAATTTCTCCCCAATAAACATCAAAATCAGCACCAATTTTACAAATCGCTATGCACCATAGACCAACTCATCTCGTCTATTTTGTTTCTCACACACAAGAAACCCATATCAACTTTCTGAGTTAATTTTTAATTTTCATGGTTGTTCTCTTACATAAGTAAGTACAAATGCCAAACATATTTCATATAAAGTAAAAGTCACTAATGAGTCAAACACAAGATGACTTACTCTTTAGCATAAAAATATCATGCAAGAACTATTTTTAGAAAAATTAATAATTTAAGGATCCTATTATACTATATAAGATTTGGAAAAGGCTATGATAAAACTTTGATCAGTTTCTTCAACTTACAGAAGTAAACAACAAAACAAGAAGCACAGGATATTTGTCTTCCCTAAAAGCATGCAACTGGTGAAAGGCTATATAAGATTTCTCTGTTTTTGTCCGGAATTTTGTTCTAAAATCCAGCATACTGACATGTACTGAAGAACATGGGAGATTGCCTCACAACCACTAAAATTTCGGGGCACTTAAAGCAGAAAAAAACTTGGCAGGAAATGTCTATGTCATAGGTATCGCTAGGTACTGGGAATGCCATTTCTACTTACATAAATCAATCATAGGCTTATCAAGAGTATGAGAACATACAGTGAGAAATGTGTAGATAAAATATATTGATATACAGTTGAACCTTGAACAACATGGAGGTTAAGGGCACCAATCTCTCACACAGTTGAAGATCCACATAAAGTTTTTGACTCTTGCAAAACTTAAACACTAATAGTTCACTGTTGACTGAAGCCTTACCAATAATATAAAGTGTTAGTTGACACACATTTTATATGTTAAATGTATTTTATACTGTATTTTTAAGGTAAGCTGGAGGAAAGGAAATGTTATTAAGAAAATCATAAGGGGGCACCTGGGTGGCTCAGTGGGTTAAAGCCTCTGCCTTTGGCTCAGGTCATGATCTCAGGGTTCTGGAATCGAGCCCCGCATCGGGCTTCCTGCTCAGCAGTCAGCCTGCTTCCCCCTCTCTCTCTGCCAGCCTCTCTGTGATCTCTATTTGTCAAATAAATAAATAAAATCTTAAAAAAAATCATAAAGAAAATACATTTACAGTATTATACTGTAAAAAATAATCCATGTACAGAAGAACCTACCCAGTTCAAAACCATGCTGTTTAAGGGTCAACCGTATATTGATTTGCATCACAATAGGTATTAGTTCCTGAAACTGGAACATATTTTAATATCTAATCTTAACATTTTAAAATTCAGAGCTGGGGCACATGGGTGGCTCAGTGGGTTAAGCCTCTGCCTTCAGCTCAGGTCATGATCTCAGGGTCCTGAGATCCAGCCCCGCATCAGGCTCTCTGCTCAGTCGGGAGCCTCCTTCCTCCTCTCTCTCTGCCTGCCTCTCTGCCTACTTGTGACCTTGCTCTCTGTCAAATAAATAAATAAATAAAAATCTTAAAATAAAATAAAATAAAATAAAATTCAGAGCTATTTATGACTTTGAATCTCAGAAAACTTGGCATCATTTAAACTATACTTCTAGCTTTACTTAGTTCCAAACCTGGGTAGGTATGATTATACTCTAACACCTGTGCTGGTTCTTGGAGCAGGCAAGACTATTTTATAACAATCTCAAAAGGCATTTCAGGTTTCACAGGGATTTCTACTGGGAAACTCTAAAAGGAGCTCACTTCTTTCTTCTGCTCCCTTTTTTGAAAAGGAGCAGAATTTGCCACCCCAAAATATGCCTCTTTGTCATTAGGATTAGCTTTAGCTGGTTCTTGTTTTTGTTTTTGTATTTTTTAACTGCAGACACAGGAAAAATTCTAAAGACCAGTAGAAGTTACCCTTCTGCTGAGAAAATTATATTTGTAACAGAACTCTCCAATTGTCAGGGTCTCTCTCTTTGTACCAGGAAGATGAGGGTGAGCAAAATATCTAGAAATTTATTAATAAAGAAAGCATGAACTTCAATCTATACAACCATATTTTGTTTACTCTTCTTTGCCTGATAACGTCTCATAACTGGCTCTCCCATAACTAACATTTTTCATCTGTAGTCTGGAGATGGTATTTAAGATGTTGGCTTGGGCTATTTTGAGAAGTTACTTAGTCTTCCTGGGTATCTTCCAAGAAGATACCTAGAAAGGTATATATGGAGGTACACATGTTATTAAATTTGTGTTTGTTTTTCTCCTGTTAATCTATTTTTATTACAAGGGGGTTTCAGCCAATAACATAGAAAGGTAGAGGGAAAATTATTTTTGCTTTCCTACAAAACTGCTTGTTCTGAAAATATTTCCTTTCCCTCCATCTGAAAGAAATTGAATATTCAAGTAACTTGACCATAAATTTAAAGACTGAAGTACTTATCCTTCACTCATTGGGTATAAAAATCTTTATAATATGCAAAATTCAGATAAAATCAATATTTCACAACCATGCTTGAGTTATCCCATCTACTTTTTCTCCAGTCATGAAATAAATTATTCTAGATTTTCACATAAGATATTTCATCACTGAATGGCTGTATTATTATTTTGATAGGCATTTATTTGGCCATGGCATTCCCACATAAAATATTTCTCTCTCAAATTTATGTGGTTCTATTAAATACTATCTTGTGTTACCACAAACTTCGTAATGGCACACCCTCAAATTTTCATTCTGAGCTTAATTCCCAATTATATGAAGTTTTACTGGAGCTATATCTGTCTATACCAATAAAAATTAATTGAGAGTATATTTTCAGTGCCCAAGTAGCTCTTCAGATACTTCTTTGAATATCAGTATAAATTCTTTTTCTCGTTTTCGCTCCTGAATGTTAATATGTCCTCACATCCTTTATTCTTACATTATTTTATTTTCCTCATATTTTTTAACCTAATATATATCTGGCAATTGCTATTGTACATGTATATGTTGAACTTCAGTTTGAGAAAATAAAGCAGAGTCAGGAAAAGAAGGTAAACCTCTCTGGCCAGGAAAAAAAGTTTTTTTTTTTTTCATTCGTACAATCAGATTGTCCCTATGCTGATCTCTCCCAGAATTTTAGATTCATATATATAGGTTCCTACCTAACTCATCTGCTTGCAAATCTATCAGTCACCCCAATCTTAAGATTAGGTTTAGGTGGTGCAAAATAGTAGAAATATGAGAAATATGAGAAAATAGTAACTCCAAAAACAATGAAATTGAGTGGGTATTGGTAAGATAAACAGATGTTATTAACAAAAGAAAAGGAGAGGTTGAGAACAATTAACAGGCCATTGAAAATTAAGTGTGAAAGCCAGTGTGGTGTCACTGGTAAGGGGAGGGGGAGTCTTCATCTCTTAATTTGGGAGGTGCTGAGAACACTAAATTGAGAACACTCAGCTAAAAAATAACATTAATTACAACCACTGTGCCAGATGTTTTAGTCTTACTACAGTAACTCTTTTCCAAATAAAAGAGTTAGAGATATGCTTCTATAAGGAATAGGCATGTTTTATGGGTCTGGATTTTTGTTTTGTTTTGTTTTTTGGTTTTTTTTATTTTGTTTTTGTTTTTCCTGGTTACAAGGAAGCGATGGCATACCACATGGTTTACAAAATGTCACAGGATCCAACACAACATTAAGTGAGATCAACAAAAGTGTGCTCATGAGTTTTAGATTCACAGATTGCAGTCCATGTTCCACTAACTAGGACCTGCTAGCTGGAAGGAGAAATCTTAGTCTGTTGAGAGCACGGCTAGAGCACCAGCTTGAAGATACTTCAAAAGGATAGGACATAAGCCACTCTCTACTATATATAAAGTATATATCTCAAATCAAAGACTTTTACAAGGAACGACATCCTCACAAATCTTGACTATACTTACTCTTTAGCATAAAAATATCATGTGAGAGCTATTTTTAGAAAAATTAATAATTTACAACTTACAGAAGTAAACACTCCCAGTGACCTTTTTCGGGAATCTGTGCTTCTCGTCACTATATCTCTGTGCTCCCTGTCATTAGAGGCCTTAGTCATCAAAACCAGCGCACTCCTTCCAGCAGACACAGTAAGAACCCTAGTGAGCTACAGCCTCTGTGTACTGTTGGGGCACCTTGCCCTCCTTACAGCTGGGGACCAAAAGATTTAAAAATAATAATAATCAGCACTATCTTGGAAGGAGTAATGGAACCTATCAGAATGTGTAAGGGCTGTTTCCACAATGGAGGCAAAGAAAAGTAAGTTTTGAAGCTAGATGATCTGCTTCATTGTCTCTTGGAACTTACACCCTTGAGCAGTTGGGAGCATAAATGAACAGGCATAGCATACCTGACCTTTGCAGAGCATTTTGTTTGGGGACTCAGATCACTCAGGGATAAGAGTCTAAATAAGGTTAGTAGAGGTGGTAGCTGAGAAAGAAGGAACCTAGAACAAATAGAAGAGAGAGTTAATGAGTGTCAGTTATGCCCCCAAGACCAACTGTAGTGGTGGCAGGTATAGTTCTTCCAAGTAATCCTCTTCTAAGTTTCTCCCACAAAGACAGGTCCACCAGAACCCCGAGACAGTGCAAAAGAGCCTCTCTACAAATGTATAGAAAGAAGCTGAAATCCAAGAGTCACAGGGGTTAGCACTGATGGACATGGAGCTCTGACACCCAGATCTCCTCTTTAGGAAGGGATTGTCTCCCCAGCTGAGCATACTGTCAACAGAAAGGTCCCTAGGGTTGCCTCTGCTACTGAGTGTCCTCACTCAAGGACACATTTATCTTAGAGGAGCTCAAAATCCAGTGACTAAGGAAGGTGGGGCAGCTATAAAAGTCTTGCCGTTTTGGCCAAACAGGAAAACTCTAGGCTGTATCTAAGGCCTCCAGAACCATTTCTAGTCAGCAGCTTTTTCCACTGTGCCATCTTGCCTTTTCACCCTTCCTTTTATATTTGTCAATCCCAAGAACACTTACACATCTCACACACTAAACTCTGTTTCACAATATCTTTCTGAGATAACCCAACCTGAAACTCTGTATTAATCCTAGCAGTGAGGTAGATTTGTTATTATTTATGTTTCAGGGAGTCAATAATTATATTCTACTCTAACAGAAAAACAATAGAGCTGTTGGGTTTCCATGTTTCTTGATACACTATTTTTGCATGCCTAACGTTAGAATTGATTCATCACACTTTTGCAAGCTATGTCTGTTTTGAGGTCTTAGCCTGCTCTGTTTTCAATATTTAACTTGGCTTAGAATTCTGACTGCTTAATTTAGCTTTTTCTAGCTTAACATGGTGCTTGTTTCTTTTTGTCAATACCAAGCCTAAGAGAAACAGATAGAAATAGGATAATAATATCTAGAGGGAATGCTCAACTTCAACAACAGTTTGGGAACATCGGTAATATGATTGGATACCCCCCAAATAATTTTGACAGTAATTCAAGTAAAAAAAGAAAATTCTCCAGTAAACATTGAATTTCTACTACAAACATTTCTATACGTTTGAAACTAGGTGTGGATACTTCTTAGTGAGAAATAGTTACGGAGATTTTTTTTTTTTTTAGATATTTTTAACATTGTAATTTCTGATTCATTTGGGAATGGGTAAAAACTCAGGCCTCTGTCCATCCTCAGCTTATAATTAAGAACTCTGTTTAGTTTTACTGAAAACATAGAGCTATAGTTCAACTGTTTTATTAAGAATTCAGTTTAATGTGTCCTGAATGTACCAATGTTGCTATGGTTACTCTATTTTTTTTTCCTGGATTTTTGAACAGTGCATACCTCATTAGTAATTCAGTATCAACCTCTTCTACTCTGTTTCAAGCGTCTGATTTAAGATTTGCTTAGCTGGATTATTCTACATAGTGGATTGATTCTAGCCTGAAAGATTTTACCTTACAATTTTATATTTATTTCCAATACATGCTTGAAATCCTTGTCAATAATGTGCCTTCTGTATCTATTTTACAAGATTATAACAGTAAAAAAAAGGAAAAATATTTTTAAAATGCCTTGAAAATGTACATTATTTTAAATAGGGTATTAATAATATTTGAATTATGGAAAAAGCAAGTAATAAATATTTTAAAAATATTTGAACGCCACCAAATAATTTTTAGTCAACATAGAAAGTTATATCTTAATAGCTTACCTATTCTGCACTAATTTATACTGACGTTTTTTGAAATAGAATTGATTCTGTGCAAACACATATGTATTCATTAGTCAGGGTTCTCCAGAGAAACAGAACAGATAGAATGTATATATTAGTAAATATATACATATGATGTATGTATTAATAAGTATAAATACATACAACTTGTTGGGTCTATCTACTTATTTACTAGAAAAATGGGCTTAAAATTAAGGAATTGGCTTAAATGACTGTGGAGGCTGACATGTCCAAAATCTGGACAATATGAAAGCTGGAGATGTAGAAGAGTTGATATGAAGCATGAGTATAAAGGCAATCATCTGGTAGAAATTCCTCTTCCTCTAGAAGGCCAGTCTTTTTCTCAAGACCTTCAACTGATTGAATGAGGCCCACCCACAGATGGAAATTATTTTCTTTACTAATATAGCTCAAAGAATCTAAAATTAAACTTAATGGCTACATCCAGACAAGTTTGATTAAATATCTGGATCATATGACCTAACTAAATTGACACATAAAATTAACAAAACATACAATGTATATACTGTGTACATATTTTGTCTAGGCTTACATTTTAAATCAGATAGGAAGTAGAATTTTACTTATAAAATGTCAGTTTCAGTAGCACAATGCATATTATTCATATTAATTTTATAAATGTAAAGGAAAACTGACTTGACATTTTTCATATGTTACACATATTTCAGCCTAGATGTAAATATATATCTAGCTGTAATCTGATCTCCCTTTTTATAATCTCAGTGATGCAGTAAGCTAGAAGTAAAAGAATCTAAATTCCAGTCTTATTAATATACAATAGCTATTAGTATCAGTTTTATTGTTTGGAATAAGACTGGTCACTCATAATACCACAAACAGCAATAAATATTAAAATTATTTATGCCTATGAAAAGATATACTTTCCTGAGGTCTTACTCATAGATTCTGATTTTTTGTGTTTGGAGTAGAGCCCTGAATCTTGATTAATAAGATTGTATTACTGTGCATTGCTGAGTAAGAATCACAGAAACACAACATGCTGTAGAAAGAAAATAAGCACTTGCCTTTAGAATTAATAATAATTTGGGACGCCTGGGTGGCTCAGTTGGTTAAGCAGCTGCCATCAGCTCAGGTTATGATTCCAGGGTCCTAGGATCAAGCCCTGTCTAGGGCTTCTTGCTCAGCAGAGAGCCTGCTTCTCTCTCTCCCTCTAGCTGCTGCTCTACTTACTTGTGGGCTCTTTCTCTCTCTGTCAAATAAATAAATAAAATCTTTTTAAAAAAAATAATAATGATCTGGAAATAAAACACTCAGGACTCATTTGGCAAGCTAATAAATCAGAATTTAAAATGATATGGATACTGCTAATGTAGGATAGATAGATAGGGCCTCAGGGAATGTAAAGTTATTCCAGCCAGCCAAATAGGAAGTATACCTGGAAAGTGTGGTCAACTAGGCAACAAGCTGGTAAAAATAAAACAGAAAATCTGTGTTCAACCAAATTAGCAGTGGTATTTATAATTGTATTGGAGAAGCATAAATTCTAGGCATATCATTGATTAACAAAATGATTACAAAAGAAAGAATGAGTCTTGAGGAAAGGGCTTCTGAGCTTGAGAGTCTTCTGAACTCAAGAAATCAGATAGAGATGGAGTAAAGTTTGAGACAGATGAGGGGCACTGAGCAGTTTGCTTAGCTGAGTACTTACCAGAAAGAAAAAAAGGCCCATATATTTTTTGATATTTTCCCTCCTAATGTCCCATGATGTATTTCTTTAATGATACCATTATTTGGTTGTTGGTTTGCACAATTTACATAAAGTAAAATTCACCTTGTTAGGAATACTGCCCTACGAATTCTGACAAATTGAAAGTAAGTTTCACCATCATCATGATTAAGACAGAATAATTCCATCACCCCTAAAAATTCCCTCATAACCTTGTAGCCATTCCCTTACACCAACCACACCTTTGCGAAACTGTTGGCCTCATATCTGTCCCTTTATTGTCTATAATTATTGTTTCAGTGTCACTTAAATGGAATCCTTCAGTACATGGTCTTTCCAGGTGAGTTGCTTCATTCATAATGTTTCTGAGATTCATTCTTTTTAAAAAGTATTGTATTTTTTGTTTAACATAGAGATAGAGAGAGAGCACAAGCAGAGGGTGCAGCAGGCAGAGGGAGAGGGAGAAGCAGGCTCCCCGCTGTGTGAGAAAGCCTGATGTGGGCTTGATTCCAGGACCTGGCATCATGACCTGAGCTGCAGGCTCAGGCTTAACCAACTGAGCCAACCAGGTGCCCCTCTGAGATTCATTCTTACTGTTGCATGCATTTCTAATTCATGCCCTCACTGAGTTACATTCCATTATACGTATAAATGAAAAATTTTAAACCATTCACCAGCTGATGAACATTTTGATTGTTCCTAGCTTTTGGTGATTATGAATAAATCTTGTGATAAATAGTCACATACAGGAGTTGTTTGAACATAACTTCATTTTCTTTGGTAAATATCAAAGAGTAGGAGTGTTAGGCCACGTAGTAAGCCTGTTACCTTAATATGAAATTTGTTACTCTCTTCTAAAACGGATGTATCATTGAATATACGATATATGGAATTTCCAATTGTTTCACATTCCTGCCAACATTCAGTATTATCGACTCTTATTTTAAATAGGCCAATAGGTGTGTAGTAGTACTTACTTTGATTTTAATTTACATTTCCCAGTTTGTGGCATTTCTTTTCCTTGTCTTCACAGGATATGTTTGAAAGAGTAGAAAATTTTGATTTTAATGAAGTACAGTTTGTCAATATTTTACTTTTGTTGTTGTTGTGTTTTATATTACAAACCTTTGCCTAAACCAAAGTCACAATTATTTTCCTATTTTTTTTCTTGAAATATTATAATTTTGGCTATGATCTATTTTGAGCTCCTTTTTCTATGTGATACAATCAAAGGTAGAGATACCCTTTTTTTGGCGTTATCTAGTTTGCCCTATCTAGTTTCAGTTACTAAAAAGACTATCTATTCCTTTTGTTTTGGTTTAGTTTGAGTGTAGTTGACACACAATTTTACATTAGTTTCAAATGTACAACTTAGTGATTCAACATCTCTATACATAATGCTATGCTCACCACAACTGTAGCTACCATCTGTCATACAAGTGTTATTACAATAATCATTGACTATATTCCCTGTGGTGTACCTTTTATTCCCATGACAATCATTTCATAACTGAAAGCCCATATCTCCCATCCCTTCATCCACTCTGTTCATCCACCCAGTTCATCCCTCCTCCCTGTTTACAACCATAGGTTTGTTCTCCGCATTTATAGGTCTGATTCTGCCTTCTGTTTGTTTGTTTATTCAATTGCCCCATTTTAGAAATTCCACATATAGGTGAAATCATATGTGGAATTTTGTGTTTCTCAAGACTATCTATTTTTAATATAATTTCCTTGACAATTTTATTAAGAATCAAATGACCATATATCTCTGTGGATCTATTTCTGAATTTTCTATTCTGTTTAATAGATCTGTGTGTTTATACTTTTGGCAGCATGGCACTATCTTGATCTTTGGAGTTTTATAATCATTCTTAAAATTACACAATGTAAATTTGATCTTCCTTTTCAAAATTATTTTTGCTATTCTATATCCTTTGTTTTCTATATAAATGTTAGAATCAGCTTTTTAATTTCTGCATGAAAATGTTTGCTGGAGTTTGGTTGAGATATACATATAGATACAGATATAGATATAGGTATATAGACCTATATCTATAGATCATGTCAAGGATGATCTGTATCATTTGATATTTTGCCTACTTTAATTATTGAACCATAAACATGTATCTCTCCATAAGTTTTGGTCTTACTTGACTTCTATCACCACATATTTTATGGTTCACTGTAAAAGTCTTCAAAATATTTTGGCAGAACAGATAATAAATACTTAAAGTTACTTGGTATTATTTTTTTTTAATAATTTTTTATTTTTTATAAACATATATTTTTATCCCCAGGGGTACAGGTCTGTGAATCACCAGGTTTACACACTTCACAGCACTCACCAAAGCACATACCCTCCCCAATGTCCATAATCCCACCCCCTTCTCCCAAACCCCCTCCCCCCAGCAACCCTCAGTTTGTTTTGTGAGATTAAGAGTCACTTATGGTTTGTCTCCCTCCCAATCCCATCTTCTTTCATTTATTCTTCTCGTACCCACTTAAGCCCCCATGTTGCATCACCACTTCCTCATATCAGAGAGATCATATGATAGTTGTCTTTCTCCGCTTGACTTATTTTAAGTAGCTCTTTTTAAAATTCCAATTTCCAATTGTTGATTGCCATTACATAAAAATACAATTGATTTTTATTTATTGACCTTGCATACTGTAACAGCACTAAACATACTTACTAGGACTGGTGACTCATTTTAGATCTGAGATTTTCTACTTAGACAATGAAGTCACCTGCAAATAGAGACATTTTATTTCTTCCTTTCAAAATGAATGTTTTATTTAATTTTTTCCCCTGATTTTACTGGCAAGAATCTCCAGTCAGTACAACTTTAAAAAGGTATGGTAAAAGCAGACATCCTAGATTTGTTTCTGGTCCTAGAGGGACACAATCAATCTTTGAGCATTTAATATCATAGTAACTGTAGGTTTTTATGAGACACTTTTTTAGAAATTATTTTTATTAACATATAATGCATTATTTGCCCCAGGGATACAGGTCTGTGAATCATCAGGCTTCCACATTTCACAGCACTCACCATAACCCATACCCTCCCCAATGTCCATAACCCAACCACCCTCAAGTTGAGGAAATTACCTTTTCATTAGCTTATGCAGATAATTTTATGACCTGTGGATACTGAACTTTGCCAAATGCATCACTGCATCTACCAACAGGAATCTATATTCTTTTATTATTCTAGTCATTTAGGCTACATTAATTACATTAATTATGGGGAGCTGAACAAATATTCTAACATAATTTTACTCTGATATGATTTATTTGAGAGACAGAGAGAAAAAGAAAGAGACTGAAGAATGATAATGATGATGGCAATGCTTTTTTCTATATCCATGTGGTCTGTAGTTTTACTTTCTTGTAATGTTTGTTCATGGTTTTGGTATCTGTGTAATGCAGTACTCTTAAAATGAGTTGGAAATGTTTGTGGGATTAGCATTATTTATTCTGCTTGGTAGATTTCTCTAGTGAGGCCATCTGGGCAAGGTGTTTAGATTTGTTGGAAAGTTTAAACTACAAATTCAATATCTTTAGTAGATACAGTACTATTTAGAGTATCTATTTCTTCTCAGTTTTTCTCTTTCAAGGAATGTATCCATTTCACATAACATATCAAGTTTACTGCCATAAAATTGTTCATAATGTCCCCTATAATTCTGCTAATATCTATATCATCTGTTGTGATTCTCCCTTATTTCATTCCTGTATTGGCAAATTTGTCTTCTTTTTTCTCTTATCCATGGCATTAGAAGTTCATACATGTACATTCTATTTTTTCCAAGATCAGGCTTTTGATTTTATAGATTTTTATAGATTTTTCTCTGATGTTTTTTGCTTATGACTTGATTTATAGATTTTTATAGATTTTTCTCTGATGTTTTTTGATTATGACTTGATTTATTCCTGCTTATAACTGTTCCTATCTGTTATTTTCTTTCTTTATCTTAAACTCAGTTAAGTTTGTACTAATATTTCTAGTTTTATAGGTGTGATTTTTTGCATGTGGCAAATGTTTCATATAATTTCATTTTTGTTTTTTTGTTTCTCCAAGTTTTTACTTAAATTTTAGTTAATACACAGTGTAATACTAGTCTCAGGAGAACTTAGTGATTCATCACTTAATGTACAACAGCAGTGTTCATCACAAGTTCCCTCTCTAATCTCCATCACCCATTTAACCTATCCTTCCATTTATCTCACTCCAGGTAACTCTTAGTTTTCTCTATAGTTAAGCTCTGTTTCTTGGTTTTCCTATTTTTACCCCCCATTGTTCACTTGTTTTGTTTCCTAAATTCCACAAATGAGTGAAAAGATATGGTATTTGTCTTCTCTGGCTGACTTATTATACTTAGCATAATACACCCTAACTCCATCCATGTGATTGCAAGTGAAAAGATTACATTTTTTGATGGCTGAGTAATATTCATACACACACACACACACACACCACCTCTTCTTCATTCATCAGTAGATGAACTTTTGGGCTCTTTTCATAATTTGGCTATTGTTGATAATGCTGCTATAAATATTGGGGTGCATACATCTATAACGAGTAATTTTTTATTTAATTTTAGAAATAAGCAGAATGTCAGGTGTCAAAGCTTGGATATAGCTTCCAACAGAAATATATGAATCCTCTTCATGCTAATTACATGGGCTAGTGTGTGTGTGTGTGGTTTTTTTTTGTTTTTTTTTTTTTTTTTTCTAAATTTTCCTAGACCAACTATACCAAACTCTACACAAGGCAGGTCTGTCTGGAGCTTGCCAAGGGAGGTGAAGTAAAATACACCTATGTATAGGGAACAGGGCATAATGCAGGGCATTTTGTACAAATAAATAAACAATGATTTATTAAGTTAATAATTTCTCAAAGTAACTTGGGTAAAGGTATTTTACATTGACAAAATGTAAAATATATAAAACCAAATATAAAACTATATAAAACCAAAATATTTCCTTTCCAGGAGTAGAGGTAACTATGTCTTATTCTAAAAAGGAAAAACAGGACTTAAAGAACCTTAGTCAATAAAAATCCCCCCAAAATCAAATGGGTTGAAAACCCAAGCCTTCATAAATGCAGTTCTATACCCCATCTTAATTCCTAGGTGTGTGCTTTCACTGCTTGAGAAATCACTGGACTTAACTTCATAATAAACAGCATACTGTCAGGTACTCAAAGATGGCATTTGAGTCATTTATGCTTTGAACCTAATGGCATATGATTTTTTTCAATAAGTCGATAGAAACATAGTTTTACTCTGAGGCAAAAAATTGGTGTTTATGTGAAATTAATTGGTTCACATGGGACAGAACTGGTGATTTTGCCATGCCTTATATCAAGGAAGCCAGGAGCCAATCTGTCTCCATCATATTTCCAATAATAAGTGAAATTCAGACTAAAAGATAATGTCTCACTTTGCAATTGTTAATTGAGAAGGACATACAAAAAATGCCTATTTCGTAAGAAGGAAATTTTACAAGCGGTGGATTTTAAACTTGTCATTGTTACCCATTCTGAAACAAGATTCAAGTATATAAAATATTTTTAAAAAGATCATATTTAGGAATTCATGTAAGAAATTTTGATAAAATTGAAATAGACACTTAGGGATAGTTAAAAGAAGAAAATAATTTTATTCATTTTTATTGAGATTAAAAACAAGTTATAATAACGTATAGTTTGCCCTCTAAATTTATATATCAGTACTCTTTCTGAAAACCACTGCAACCAATTTATTAAGATTTTGTCTTTTTTTTTAAAGATATATTTATATATTTGACAGAGGAAATCACAAGTAGGCAGAGAGAGACAGGGAAGTAGGCTCCCTGCTGAGCAGAGAGCCTGATGCATGCTCTGAGGATCCTGAGGACCCTGAGGACCCAGGATACTGAGACCATGACCTAAGCCAAAGTCAGAGACTTAACCCACTGAGCCTTCCAGGCACCCAAGATTGTGTCTTTAAATGTAAAATAAAAATTATGTCTTCACTCTGAAGATGTTAAACAATGGCAGCTTGGAAATTGAAATAGACAATTATTCTATCTTGAAAATACATATTATATTAATTTCAAGCCTTACATTTTTCTATGATAGTATATATGTATGCCTACTAATTGATAAAACTGAACCTTGTAATCAGATAATATACTGTAATGACAAGACTTAGGCTAGTCATTATATTAAAATAGAAACTGTGAAATGCTATTTGAAGAATTATGTTTAATTATGTTTATTATGCTTAATATATTTTTTAAATTTTATTTATTCATTTGACAGAGAGACAGCTTGAGCAGGAATATAAGCAGGGGTAGTGAGAGAGGGAAAGCAGGCTTACCACAGAGCAGGGAGCCCGATGTGGTGCTGATTCTCACGTCCTTAAGATAATGACCTGGGCCAAAGGCAGACGCTTAATGACTGAGCCACTCAGGTGCCCCATTATGTTTAATTTTTAATAGTTAAAAGTTAAGAATATATAAAGAATGGCAGGTTCCAATAAATCTACAACTTTAAGGCTTAACATTTACTGGACTATCATTCTATTTGTATTTAGATATGTCTAGACATAAAAATATCTTTTGTGTTTTCTGATTGTCTGCTAATATTAGAATATTATCTTTTTGCATGGCTTCTTATGAATTGTCTTACTTTTCCTTTAAGAAAAAAAAATTATATAAAATTATACATTTTTCAATTAAAGTTGTGTGTATACATGTATACACACATCTACAGGCACACAGAACAAGAACTTTAAAAGGTCTCTTAAAAATAGGTATACACAAAAAAGATTAATACAAATGATTAGCTGAATATTTCTGCAAAGTTTCTGCAAAGTTCGTGTCATAAAGACTTCTGATTTTAGCTCAGTAGTTCTCCATTGCTGTCAAACAGGTTTTGTAAATCCTTAATTTTAACATATAATTGAATGTGTATTTGCCAGCTATAGTAGTTAAATTTCTCTTTGTTTAATCTAATGCTTAATTTACTTCATTAGAGCAGTAGAATATTTGACAAATACATAACAAGTAAACAAAAAATGGATTAACAAATCCCATCTCAAAATAACAACCAATATTATCTTGCAGTTTGTTTTTCATTAACATATACAACTATGATATAAAACAACTCTATCTAAATTTAGCTGATATAAAACATATGATCACAGAGTTGGTAGACGCAAAGCAAGGGCTAGAATGCATCTTGGTGTCAGGTAGGTGCAGCAAGGAGATTGGAAATGGATCCAGACTCATTTTCTCATTCCTTCTCTCTCCTTTCCTCTTACTGCTATTCCTCTTCTCTCTTGCTCTTCTTATTATCTTTATTTCTATATAGCAGCATATGGTGATTCAGCAATCTTATAATCCATTAACATATAGAAGTTAAATGGTTCCATTACTAAGTTCAGAATTCCAAAGATAGAAAATCAGATTGGCACAGACTAGACAAAGTTTACACAAGGGTTAGAATCAATTCTGTCACAGAGTTAGGGGCAGAGGTATGAAATTAGGCAGCTCCTTAATGTTTGCCATTCTTCTTTCTGACTGATAAAATGGGAATCATAATCATTCCTCATACAATTGTTCAGGAGACAATAAATCTCATAAATAAGATGAGGTTTATAAAGAATCTAACAAATGACCAAAGTAGTCGTTTGTTCCAATGAAGCCATAGAGCTGGCTGACAGATACATGAAAAGATGCTCAACTTTACTATTCATCAGGGAAATGCAAATCAAAGGCTACAATGAGATATCACCTCACACCTGTTAGAGTGGCTATTGTCAAAAAAACCTACAAGAAATAAAAAGTATTGGTGAGAATGTACAGAAAAGAAAACACTTGTGCACTATTGGTAGGAATATAAAGTAGTTCAGCCACTACGGAAAACAGTGAGGCAGTTCCTCAAATAATTAAAAACAGAAGTACCATATCACCCAGCAATCACACTTCTGGGCATATATCCAGAGGAAATAAGACAATACCAAAGAGATATCTGAAATCCTATGTGTATTGCAGCATCATTCACAATTGCCAAGATATGGATACAACCTATGCCTCCTTCAACAGATGAATGAATAAAGAAGATGTATTATATATATAATATATATATATATATATATATATATATATATATATATATATAGTCTATGTAATATTATTCAGTAACGAACAGAAGGAAACCCTGTCACTTACAACAATGTGGATGGCCCCCACGGGCAGTGTGCTAAGTGAAATAAAACAGTGCTTTTTCAAAGCAGGGAGTTAGATGTTTGTCAAAAGAACAAGAAGTTGCAGTTATGTAGGGTAAATAAATCTGGAGACCTAATGCATTGCATCTTGACGAGGGTTAACAATACTATAATAAATACTTGGGATTTGCTGAAAAAGTAGATTTTAAGTATTGTCAACACATATGCAAGAAATGGTAACTGTGAGGAGATGGCATGATAATTAGTTTGACTATAGTAACAATTTCACTCTGTATATGAAATCATCATATTATACAACTTAAATACATACAAATTTATTTAAAAAGTTAAAAGGAAAGTAGATTAGTGATAGCCTAAACCTGGAGGAAATAATAGGGTTTGGGAGTGATCACTAAAGGGTACAGTCTTTCTTTTTGAAGTAATGTATTTTTTTTTAAATTATGCTGATAGTTGTACAACTCCATGACTATACAAAAAAAAAATTAAATCGTACATTTTAAATAGGTGAACTGTATGGCATGTAAATTAGATGTCAATGAAACTGTTACAAAAACAAAGAATCTAGCAGAATAATAGTATTATTAATTAGTAATAATATTATTTCACAGAATATATTTTATTGTTCCTTGATTATAATTTCTTTCTTCAAAGGAGTAAACCATTTTTGCGCCCATCTCCTTAAATGCAGAAGACTGTGTGCCTTTATAATTTGTCAGAATTTTCTGGCAGTTTCAATCTCTAACCGACCAGGATTTATAAGACAAATGGTGACACAACTCATCACTGCTACTGTGGAACAAAGCAGCAAGTGAAAGGTAGGGTGGGGCAGTTTCTCAACATCTTTTTATGGCAAGTCCTGATCCATTGAGTCAAAGGGCATTCTAGGAAAGCACAAAGAAATTAACTCTCTTTTTTCAGGCTTTCTTTTTCATGATGTGAAACCATAATTTGTTAACTCTGGTTAAGCTTTTTCAAATCCAGTTTTGATTGCTTTAAAATTACTATCAATTCCAGCATAATGCTTTCTGTCAGTCTTGATTTTGAGTGTTCAGTCTTTTGTTTGTGTTTCATTTTGTTTTTCCATGTTTTCATTCAGTAAGAAGTTGCAAGAAGAAACACTAGGGATTTCTATCCAGATTCTACTTCCATACAAACCATTTGAATGCTTTTTAAAGTCACTATTTCTTCATTAGTGAGTTTAAAATAAGCCAATATTAGTGATTACTAAAATTTAAAACTCTTCCTAAAGACAGAACACTATCTAAAGATGAATCTGTCAGCATATTTGGAATATATTCTAAATTTAACTGGGTTTGTGTACCTGTCATTAAATATATAGCCGCAAATGCCTCCTAGAAACAGATTTTTATTCAATGATAACATGTAAAGGAAAAATGGTCATCAGTACTTAATGAAATATATAACTAATGCCTATGTGAGAAAAGATGGGTTTTATTCATATTTAATAAGGGGAAAAAACAACAATGCATGGCCTAGGCTTATCTTCATTCATAGAAAACTCCACAAATGCCTGATAATCTTTTTGTGAGGTTGTATTGGATGAACTGGGTCAAAGGTGCTGAGGGAGACTAAGTGGGCCTCCCAGGAAAGAAGGTCTTATCTGATCTGTACACATGTCACATGCAGCAACATTCTGTGTGGCTGCTACTGAGCTCCCATCTGTCAGATCTCAACAGAAAGAACAAAGACCAGAGATTCTGATAATTCAAGAAACATCCTTTCACTAGCTGGCAAGAGAAATCAAATTAGGTGGAGCCACTTTCTTCCTATTATATGTTATTGATACTTGTTCTAACTGGTCATATCACATTTTATACAAAATGCTTTCAACCATTTCACTGTTATTTTCTTAAGTTGTCTTGTTCCTCTAAACTTCTTAGTAACTAATATATATTTCAAATATATATGGCAATATGCATTATCACTGATTTAATATCTATGAGTCTTCAGTAAAATTGTTTTTGGTCGTTGAAATAAAATTATTTGGTAGAGATGTGGGGAAGTGCAGCATTGGTCTTCTATAGTGCTTCAAGTAAAAGAAGAATAGGCTTTTAAGATATGAATTAAAATTAATATTTGCATATCCATCATACATGAAAAATAAAGCTGTTCACTCTGAAAGTGCTATTAGAAGGAATTCAGCAAAATAGATATCTGGGAAATTAAGCTGAAAGAATTTTCTTCAATTCCAAGAAAATTAATGATAATGTTCCACAGGTATTCAAATTCTACATTTTATCTTCTAGTGTCACCTCATCTAACAAGTGGGCCAATAAGTAGTGTAGAAATCTTCTGCCTTTAATACTTCTTTTTTTTTTTTTTTTACTGACAGCTAAAGTAGCATTGATTTATTCCTATATCTTAGATGAGCACTTGAAATGTTTATACAATGCATACTTTAAGATTGAGTATAGAAGAGATGTTTTGACATAAATGGAACTAAAACCATAAAGAATTTTCACATAGAAAACTAATATACCTTTGAGTTATGGCCCATTGTGCTCTAAAAGTGACTTGCTCAGATTGAATTATTCCTCTAAATATGAGACACCAAGAAGTTAATGTTTTATTCAGTAAGTACGAACAATTTGCTATGTCAGACACTAAGCCATATACTAGGACTGCAAAAAAAAAAGTTAATAAATAAGATAGATATAGACTTTTTTCCCCTCAAAGAGCTCAAATTTAAGTAAAGTTAAAAGAAACAAGCACAGATAAATTAAGCATAACGGACATGTTGGGGGAAAAACATGTCACATGACTGTGGGAATGGTATTGGAGGAAAAAAATGAAGCACTAAAGATGAGAGTTTAGGGGCGACTAGGTGGCTCAGTGGGTTAAAGCCTCTGCCTTCTACTCAGATCATGATCCCAGGGTCCTGGGATCGAGCCCCGCATCAGGCTCTCTGCTCTTCAGGAAGCCTGCTTCCTCCTCTCTCTCTGCCTACTTATGATCTCTGTCTGTCCAACAAATAAATTAAAAATAAATAAATGAATAAAGATGAGAGTTTCTAGCTTGGCATCCTGGAAGAGATAATTCTTTACCTGTATCATGAACAATGATTACTAGCCAGGTAAAAGTTGGGAATGAGTTTGGGGCAATACAAAAGTATGTGTTTAACATGTACAAGTAGCAGAGATATGTTTAATATCTACAAGCAACTTCATTGTGCTGTAGTAAAATGCATGAGGTGAGGAGTAATAAGAACTGATTTGTTGCATTCTTAGAGGAATCTGTGGAAGTTCTTCTGTAACCAAGCATGAGCTTCAGAATTCATCTTGTACGTGATAGAAAGACGCAAGAGAGTTTGAAATAAAGAAGTAACATGGGAATTGCAGCGGATTCTGTCAAAGCCTCATTTCCATCCTCTTAGCTCAATGTGGAGGTCACCTGTAGCTTCAGTTACAGTTTCCATAACCACTAATGGCTTCCTAATACCAAGCATCTGCTTCTCTCTGTTGGACACTTTCCCTGATCATGGGACTCTATTCAGCCTCCCCAAGGGATAGATGGAAGGAAGACTTCCAGGAAGGTAAAGTGACCAGGAGTGATCCTCAACCAGTGAGATACAGGAACTTGTGAATGAACTGTCAAGCTTTCTTTACCCTCGGTAGAGTGACTCTGAGGTATGATATGTATTTTTTTCACAGGGTCCTCAACAAGGTTGAGCCCATTTCCCAAGGTGAGAAGATAACTTGCTTTTTAATACATCATTTATTGACTTTCTTCCATGTCCTGTCTCACTTCACTTCATAATGATACTTCCTGGGATCGCCTCCCATTCTCCCATTTAAACTACTTGCACTCAAAGCCTTGTTCCTGGTCTGCATCTGGTGAAAGTCAAACAAGGAAAGTTAGGTTTATGTTTTAGATAAATCTTTCATGCAGAGTCACAGAAAAAGCACATTAGCATGATGGAGCTAGAAACTTAAAGAGTTATTGACTATTGTAGTAATTTAAGTAAGAAATGGTGAGAGTAGATGAAGTAGGAATGGATAAGTTAGGATGGGTTTGAAAATTGCGTAAGAAAGAAACTCAGCAGGACTTGACAATTCATTGAATGTAGCTATAGAAACTGAATGAGTGTCATGGAATTAGAAACAGGAGTCAAGGATGACCTCTTGGTCACTAGAGTAGATAACTAAACAGAGAAATTGTGATTTCAGTTTTGAATAATTTTGTGTCAGCATGAGTATAAAAGTCGCTGTTTACAAGAAAAAGTTGCATATGTGAGCCTGAAACCCACCAGTCTAAAATAGGGGTATTAGTGGTGTTCCAAGACCTTTAGAGTAAATGGGATTGTCAGGGGAGAATTTGTGGTGTCTCTTAGGCAGTGGAAGAGAAGTCATGAAAAATCCATTGTCTAGGCAGTCTTAGAAGAGTCAAAGAAAACATGGTGTCATATTTGAAGAGGGAGTACCTATGTTAAAGATGAGATGTATAACTGTGTTAATGATTGGGTGATATCCCGGTAGAGAGTCACTGAACCAGTCTTTGTTTTGGTTAATCAGAAATTACTGGGACCTTAACCGTAGTAGCTTCCAGACCTGAAAGAGAAGTAACTCAGACTCTAACAGATTAGAGACTAAAGTGCATCAAAGTGCTTTCAGTAACTATTTAAGCCTCCCTTTGATATTATTTTAATGAGTTATACTGTAAACATAAATAAGAGTACTAGACAATCACTAGAATGCTTGTAGGGCCAAGGATATTTTTTCTTAATAAAAATATATTTTCATAAATTTAGGCTAAAAAAAAAGGTAAGAAAAGAGAGGTAGACACTGTATACTAATGGTGTTGATATAAGTAGAGAGATTAATTCTGAGAAGAATACCTCACCACCTATGACCAGAAGGGTAGTGAGGAAATATTTGAATCTGAGCACAGCAAGCTGAGAAGAACGCCCATGATCACCTCAGTTTTAAAGTTGTCTATTGAGAATAATGGAGGCGAGATTTAAGGTAATGGTTGTGGATTTGGAATGTTTATCATGTGACTGTTGACCAAGAACAGTCACAGTGAAGACCCAGGTGAGTTTTTAGAAGAGTAAACTTGTAATAACTTCTCTCTAGATAGTTCAGTGATTTTTTTCCAGTTTTCTTAGCTCCATGAATTAGAGAACTTACTAAAATTTGTGTTGGTGGTTGCTGAACAGATTTTAAAGAACAGGGTTATAAAATGTGTAGACACTGTCAGTGCTCTACTCTGGTCCTTTTACCCTTCTATGCATCCCTCCTCTGATTTCTGTGTGCTATTGCTTTCAACAGCTGGTACTGTGATCAATTTGGAGGACTGTCATCAGACTACTGGAGCCATATGCTCCATGCATATGCAGAATCAGATCTCCCTGGAAGTTTAACTCTGCACCTCACCCTCCCCTCTTGCCCTCTTGTCTTTTTTATTCTAATGCTTCTCCCTCAACTTATGTTTATGACCTCTTATGTGGTATCTTACAGATAATCAACAGAGAGTGGGGAGGGTATCTTTATTGGATTAATTTATTAATTTGGTGCATTTTTTGAGCCAAATATCTCTGGCTGTTTCATGACACTCTCTCTCAAGCTATTTTTGGAAAAGCAGTGGTAAAAGAACTACTTTTGGAACAATGGTCTGGCTTATACATCTGGCCATCCACCTGTGTAAGAATAAGTCTTGAATGAAGAACATGCTGTAGACCCTTTGGCCAGGACTTATAATGAGAGAGATTAGAAGTGCATAGACAAGGAAGTGTGAACAATAGATATATGAATGTATCTATAGGAGTAGGCACAAAATGTGAGGGTCTTTCTAGCACCCATTAATACACCCAAGAGAAGATCTGCCAAATGAGTAGTACTCAATAAGCAGGTGATAAAGATGATGTGCTGTAGATATCAACAAGCCTCTTCCCTTCAAAACTCCAGAGGTTGCACACAAATGGAATAGTCGTGGTGGCAGATATAGAAACTGTGCAAGACCAAAATACACAGTCTTTCTCACTAAAACTGATCTAGTCACTAAAGGTGCTAAATATCCAATCTGTCAGCAGCAGACACTCTAGGCTCTGAAGCCCTGGGATACCATGATCTGTCACAGAGTCCAACCAACAACTTGATGTTGATCCCTTAAAACCCATTTCATCCTAGTAAGAACAATAATTCATCTTTATCAGAATTAGCATGTATTCTGGGTATGGATTTGTCTATATGATTCCACATCATATTGCCTCAGACTAAGGAACTCATTTTAACATAAAGGAAATATGGCAACAGGTGCATATCTATGGAATCCATACCATTTAGGAATGGAAAATAAAAGTGGCATCTACCTTGCTCTCAAAACACACACGCACACACACACACACACACACACACATCCTCATAATTAATTTTCCTTATTAAATATATCTATATATTTCAGTTTATAATGTGCCTTAAATCCCATCTATGGGGGGGGAGGTTGCCATATAGAATGCAAAAATACTCAGTTAAATTTGAGTTTCAGATAAACAGCAAATAATTATTTTAATGTGAATATATCCCCAGTATTTCACAGGGACACTTATACTTTAAAAATTTCCTTTTATCTGAAACCCAACATTAATTGTGTATTCTGTTTTATTTTATAATTCTGGAAACCCATGTATTCTACCTACTAGGGGAATGGTTTCATTATAGTATTATTCCAATGATTTATCTCTAGCAAATAGAGTAGTAAGTTTTAATCAAGTATTAAAATCAGTAAGGAGGGCATCTAGTGGCTCAGTGGGTTAAGTCTCTGCCTTCAACTCAGGTCATGATCTCAGGGTCCTAGAATCGAGCCCCACATTGGGGGGGGGTCTGTGCTCAGCAGGGATCCTGCTTCCCCTCTCTGTCTGCCTCTCTGCCTACTTGTGATCTCTCTCTCTCTCTCTGTCAAATAAATAAATAAAATCTTAAAAAAAAATAAAATCAGTTAGGAATGTCACCATGCTCAGGAAGGCAATAGATGGCATATGACTAGTGCAATAAAGCAAAAATAGAGTGTTTTTTAAAAAATGGTGTCAGGTGAAACAATCTTGGAGTGTGTTTTTTGAGAACAAAAATGAAGCCAACTTCACCTCTTGTCTCAACAAGAATTTAACTTGTCTCAAAGAATATAACAGCTAGAAAATTTAGCAGCATCTATACTTCCTGTGGAGGAAATTTAGGGTTCATTTATTATTTTCTTTGAATGGTTTGATATCCTATGTGACTATTAAACCAAGGATTGCAGAGACCCCAGTGGAAAAATTCTGGAGGAAGCTAGTGGGGAACTTGAATTAGGTGAAGAGGCAATCTCCAAGTAGCATGCACACAAGAATAGAAGTTAAGGGGGCTTTTACTATGGATTTTGACCAGTCATGACAGAAATATTAGACAAGATGTGATAAACATACTTCAAAACTCCAAACAGAATTGCGTTTGCATGGCATCATTGACAATAATATAAACTGAAATCAGAAGAATTACTGTCAGAGATCTGGCAAAACTAGATTTGTTGTTGTGGTTGTTCTGGTCTCTTGCTGCTGTCAATTAGCTTAGGCAGAGCATCACACAATCGTAGAGTTTGTCTGAAAATGTTGATGTTGGTGCATGGATAATTTCCAAGTTTGCAGAAGCCCTACCTGTAAATGCTGCAATACAGCACTGTTCCAGACTCCAGCTTCATTAATTTAATGGTAAAACCAGTGTAACATATACTAATGTGTTTATAGAATTATTTCCAGGACTCACATTGATTAATGAGCCATTAAAAAAATATTGTTTTCCTGGTGTAACCTCTTTAACATTCTCCTTTTCTTGTCCTATCAATATGCAAATGTATTTTGGATACTTTTGGTATAAACCATTCCTCGATTCTATGGTGTTCTGATAAACTGGTATAATAAAAATGGGGTAAAATGAGAGAAATTTAGAAAACATATCATAACCTTTACATCTCCAAATGAAGTAGCAGAAACTCAAAAACTAAATAACTTATCCCGAGTCCAACAAAACCACTAGGCATATGGATATACTAAATGTTACTCACAGAATCCCCAAAATATGCTTCCTTCTTCACCTTTCCAGTTCTGTTTCTCAGTCCCTGCTTTGTACTAGATAGCAGATAGATAGTATATGAATTGACATTTGCTATTGTGACTAATAATACACTCTGCTGCAAGACTTTGGGTTCAAATTCTAATCACACTTAATAGATGTAGAAACTCAAATAAGTTACTTCAGTCTTCCAGAGGAAAAAAAATAAAAGAGTCATACAAATGAAACTCAGTAAACCTTTACAGGTACACATAAATACTAGAGAAACTGTAGAAGAAATATTAAGTCTGACTGAATAAATTATGGAAGGGTTTATATTATGAGTGATAACCTGATCATTGAAAGTGGCTGAGAGTGGGAGTTAGACTACTTACCTTTCTAGGGTGCATGAAGTAGGCATGATTTTCACATGTTAAAATGGTTGAGAAAAAAATTTTTCAGAGTATATTGTAACACGTAAAGATTTATGATATTTGAATGTCATCATCCATAAAAAATCTTTATTAGAATACAGACAGGCATACTCACTTACATATTATCTATGGCTGCTTTTAAGCTATGTGGCATAGTGGAATCTTTGCCCCAGAACTTGTATGGCCCCTGGGTCCAAAATGTTTACTAGCTGGGCCTGTACAGAAAAATTTGCTAAACTCTGGTTTAAAGAAATACTACTTCCAAGTGCGAGTCTGCAACAAGTTCAGGAGCTTGCATCAACATGTGAATTGTTGCACTACTTTCTATTATGAGAAAGTCTTCCTGTAAAATAAAAAATGGGGAGGGCTACATGACCCATGTGTTTAGTCATGTGGTGGATGAGCTTTCTGGCTCAAACTCCTTATCTTGCCTGGATGGAGAGCTAACGGTTCGAGGACCTTTTAGTGGTCCACAGACATTTGAAATGCTGCTGTTTTAAAACTTGTTGGCTATAAGAGCAGTAGATCTGCATTCCAGGCAGAAGACATTGTCCATCTTTACATTATTTGTAGAATAATTATAGTTCTACTATTTGAGTTTACATGTAAATGATCTGATTGTGTTTAAAAGGTAGGAATAAAGTGCAGAATATCAAAAACTTCACCATATGTAAATGTTGAAAGTTCATAAGAGGCAAGCCCCAAAAGGAGGAAAATTTAATAATAAAATAAGCAATATCACTAGTTTGTCTGAATGTAGTGCCCTACAGGGTGTCAGTCAAAATATTAGTTAATTTCAAAGATAAATTATTTGAAGGGTGAAAAAGCAAACACTATGGACTTCAAAAGTCCTAGTTAGGGCTTTGTAAAACCAATTCCTTCAGAGATTGAAGGAATTGAAGAGTTGCAGTTATCACCAGCAAATTCAGCTTGTCCTAACATGTCTTTTAAATCATCTCTATGAATTTTTGAAACTCAAATATTGGCTCAGCTTGAATTATGACATCCAACAATATGGACAAAAGGCTGATATCCAGGATCCATAAAGAACCTCTCAAATATTTTGATTCTTATAGCCTCAAAATTTAGAGCAGCATTAATATTATGAAAACAATTCTTTCATTTCTTAATAGTACTTTTATTATCTTCTTATTTACTGACAGAGAAAATAGATACAGAGTCAAAAAAATTTGATCTCAACTGGATTTATTGGTGAAAATTATTTTAAAGAGACTGAAAAGTTATTGCTCCAAAAACTACCATTACTGCCTTTAGGGACCTCTGATTATGAACCCCAAAGATAGCTACTTAAAAATGTCAACTTTTATATACTCCATTCAGGTTCTCAAATATTACTTTTTTAAAAAAATTCTCCATTGGGGGTGCCTGGGTGGTTCAGTGTATTAAAACCTCTGACTTCAGCTCAGGTCATGCTCTCAGGGTCCTGGGATCCAGCCCTGCATTGGGTTCTCTGCTCAGCTGGGAGACTGCTTCCCTGTCTTTCTCTGCTTGCCACTCTGTCTGCTTGTGATCTCTCTCTATCTGTCAAATAAATAAATAAAATCTTTTTTAAAAATATGTATTAATTGTTATAAGCTTTCAAATGAAATAATTTTCCCAATGAAAATTTTAAAAGCACTTTCATTTGTATTTTCCTATCCTCTTCCTCCTGTAGATGAAAACTAATGAATCATCAAACAGTACATCAGAAACTAATGATGTACTATACAGTGGTTAACTGAACATAATAAAAAAATAAATTAAAAAAAAGAAAGACAAAATTCAGTTTCCTCATTTTTGTCTTTTTTAAGAGTATGACTCCTACTATTATATCCTTAAAAGCAAAACATTGCCCGAGATGTGTATTTGGAAACAGTAGGTAAATTTCATTGTTTCACCACAGGCTACTTCAATGGATCTATGTTATTAGTCTTTAAAAAAAAAACATATTTTAATCCTCTGTAGCTATAAAATGTCCTTAGAGTATAAAAGACTTGTCATTAACAAGACAAATAATCTGGGACCAGGTTAACAAATGTTTGTGCTAAAAACAGAAGAGACAGCAATGAAGTTAAGCTGTCTATCTGTGTAGAAAACTTGGTTCAAAGGGAACAAAGGGCAGGTGAGCCAACAGAAACACTTCTGCCTCAGGGGATACACTCAGAATGTAATTCCTCGAAGATGGATACAAACCATGGATTTCCACTGACTTCTTTTTGCACACATTTTGTGAATAGTGCAACCTTTGAAATAGCATGTTAAACGACATATCTGTTGAACATAATGCTGAATGACAGAATGCAGACTCTGAAGAGCTCATACTGTATGATTCTAGAACAGAAAAGAACTAATCAAAAAATATATTTTTTTAAAAAGTGATTGCCTCTTGAGGGAATTGACTTTCTGAGGATGTGAACGTATACATCAATGGGGGTATAGTTAAGTGAGCATCTGCATCTGTCAAAACAAAACAAATTGTATTCTTAAGATCTGCTCATTTCACTGTATGCAAATTTTACTTTGAAAATCAATAGTGAGTTCTCATAAAGGCTTGCTTTTCATGGTGATATAGGGTAACAATTATTAAATTAATGTCTAAAATTCTAAATTTAAACAAATAAGTATATTGAAGACAGTAAACCTTGAATTTCTCACTGTTGTAGACAGAAGTGACAAATATAGAAAGCAAAAAGTCTAGACTGCAACATATGGTATCAGATCACAATTGGAATAGAAGCAATGAGTGACTGACTATTGATAGTGAGTTCATTGATGTATCATTCTCTACTAAATGAATTAGGGTATTTTGGGGGAAAGACTAGACTGATTTCAGAGCTGAGTCTATTCTGACTCAGAAAATTCTTAAACTGGATAAAAAAGTAGGCCTCAATTAAAAAGTAATATTTAGGGTACCTGGGTGGCTCAGTGGCTTAAAGCCTCTGCCTTCAGCTCAGGTCATGATCCCAGGGTCCTGCGATCGAGCCCCGAGTTGAGTTCTCTGCTCAGTGGGGAGTCTGCTTCTCCCTCTCTCTGTCTCTGCCTGCCTCTCTGCATACTTGTGATCCCTCTCTGTCAAATAAATAAATACATTATTTTATTTATTTATTTATTTATTTTTATTTTTTTGATTTTTCATAAACATATAATATATTTTTATCCCCAGGGGTACAGGTCTGTGAATCGCCAGGTTTAACACTTCACAGCACTCACGAAAACACATACCCTCCCTAATGTCCATAACCCCACCCCCCTTCTACCAACCCCCCTCCCCCCAGCAACCCTCAGTTTGTTTTGTGAGATTAAGAGTCACTTATGGTTTGTCTCCCTCCCAATCCCATCTTGTTTCATTTATTCTTCTACTACCCACTTAATCCCCCATGTTGCATCACCACTTCCTCATATCAGGGAGATCATATGATAGTTGTCTTCCTCTGCTTGACTTATTTCACTAAGCATGATACGCTCTAGTTCCATCCATGCTGTCGCAAATGGCAAGATTTCATTTCTTTTGATGGTTGCATAGTATTCCATTGTGTATATATACCGATCTTCTTGATCCATTCATCTGTTGATGGACATCTAGGTTCTTTCCATAGTTTGGCTATTGTGGACATTGCTGCTATAAACATTTGGGTGCATGTGCCCTTTGGATCACTATGTTTGTATCTTTAGGGTAAATACCCAGTAGTGCAATTGCTGGGTCATAGGGCAGTTCTATTTTCAACATTTTGAGGAACCTCCATGCTGTTTTCCAGAGTGGCTTCACCAGCTTGCATTCCCACCAACAGTGTAGGAGGGTTCACCTTTCTCCGCATCCTCGCCAGCATCTGTCATTTCCTGACTTGTTGATTTTAGCCATTCTGACTGGTGTGAGGTGATATCTCATTGTGGTTTTGATTTGTATTTCCCTGATGCCAAGTGATATGGAGCACTTTTTCATGTGTCTGTTGGCCATCTGGATGTCTTCTTTGCAGAAATGTCTGTTCATGTCCTCTGCCCATTTCTTGAATGGATTATTTGTTCTTTGGGTGTTGAGTTTGCTAAGTTCTTTATAGATTTTGGGCACTAGTCCTTTATTGGATGTCGTTTGCAAATATCTTCTTCCATTCTGTCAGTTGTCTTTTGGTTTTGTTAACTGTTTCCTTTGCTGTGCAAAAGCTTTTGATCTTGATGAAATCCCAATAGTTCATTTGTGCCCTTGCTTCCCTTGCCTTTGGCGATGTTCCTAGGAAGATGTTGCTGCGGCTGAGGTCGAAGAGGTTGCTGCCTGTGTTCTCCTCAAGGATTTTGATGGATTCCTTTTGCACATTGAGATCCTTCATCCATTTTGAGTCTATTTTTGTGTGTGGTGTAAGAAAATGGTCCAATTTCATTTTTCTGCATGTGGCTGTCCAATTTTCCCAGCACCATTTATTGAAGAGGCTGTCTTTTTTCCATTGGACATTCTTTCCTGCTTTGTCGAAGATTAGTTAACCATAGAGTTGAGGGTCTATTTCTGGGCTCTCTATTCTGTTCCATTGATCTATGTGTCTGTTTTTGTGCCAGTACCATGCTGTCTTGATGATGACAGCTTTGTAATAGAGCTTGAAGTCTGGAATTGTGATGCCACCAACTTTGGCTTTCTTTTAAATAAATAAATAAAATTAAAAAAAAAATTAAAAACGTTAGTGGTTTGGAAATGTATATTTAATGAAATAAAAATAATATATTGATAGCTATATAACACTTACAACATGCCAAGCACTATTCTCAGCACATTTTATGTCAATCAATATTTGATTTTTAAAACAGCTCCCCCAGAGGCTACTATTATCTTCCATTTATTATGGAAGATAATAGTTTGTTATTATTATTTTATTAGTTTTTTTATTATCCTCAATTTATAAATGGGAATCTGGAACAGAGATAATGAGCTTGTTCATAGGCAGTAAATGGTTGGTCTAGGGTTATTCTATAGTCTGTATTCCTGACCAATGTACTCTACTGTTTCTCTGCCAAGTGAATTTAGTCCAGTTATTTTTGTTGCTGTTGATTGGCAATGACAAAAAGAGGTTGATAGACCATGGTCTTCATTTCTACTCTTATCTGCTTCTTCTCTACAGATTGTGTACTTTCCAATTAACTGGAACACCCAACCAGCACTGACACAAACTAGAGCTGCTGTTATGATGTTTGTCATGAAGAACAATTTTTTTAAAGTGCGAGATTTCATGGCACAGTTTCTTTTCTTGGCACGTAACTGTTTCTATACACTATGAACATCTAATCACTTTTTTGAAAATCAATAAATAAGAAACCCCCAAATGTAAACATATGTGAAATGTTTTCTTGCAAACATGAAACCAGTTTCTAGATTAACTTTCTTGCCCTCAATACCTATCAAAATGATAAACAAGATGCCATACATTTTCTTAGTTTATCTTCCTATCATTGATTTTAGAATTTGTTTTTTAAAATGTGATCTTAAAAATATATGCTTATTCCAAAAAAATTTTCTTATTTTTCCATACATACATACATATTATTTTCCATACATATATGGTTTATTTTGAGGAGAATGTTCTTTAGATCTTTCCATGAATATAATGTTGCAGCAACATGTCAATGTTAAGAAACTAATTTTTCAGTCTACTTCCCATATGCAGTTTTTTGGGGTGCTTAACTGATCACTTCTCAGCTGTAATTTTGAGCTCCACTGAGCTGTTATGGATGTTCCATTTTAAAACAGAACATATGTGAACAGAACTGTTCCTGTTATGCTTGACTGATGCCCCTGATTGTGTTCTAAATTCACAACTATGCCTCTAGTAATGAACTAATAACTTTGATTATTTAGGTAAAGTCAGATCTTCAAATTCAATCCTGTCTGTTTAATTGAAAAGCAACTAAAAATGCAACTGCCACTAAGAAATGTAGGAGTTTTTTCCTTCAATTTAGAGAGATTCCATAATTTAGACTGTATGAAATCATTGACATTAACCTAAATTGCATTATACCTAGTACACATTTAAGTTAACAACCAATTATTTATTGACACAAGAAAACAGGGTGTTCTCATGAAATGCTGATATAGTTTGAGTAAACTTGATGATGTTTAGGAATAGTTTCAGTGTAATTACAGAATATATTAAAAACAAAATCCAAAGCCAAATTTATCATCCATTCAGTTCCTATGGTGCATCCAAAAAAACATAAACACTTTATATGGAAAAACATGATATTGTGAAAAACAATAGAAAAGAAACTGAAGTCTGGCTTTAGTTCAATAACCTATTTGCCAGATCTATTTGGCAATTAATTCAACCTTTTTATCTTTGGTTCCTACATTTATAAAAAAAGAATAATAACATAATTTAATCTTAATACTTAAATCACAGACTGTCCAAGGTTTAAATAAAACAATTTAAGTGAAAAATATTCCATAATGTGATGACAAATATAAATGTTGCTTTTCACTACCTTATTCTGACCAAGAACTCCTTGCTTAGATAAATTTAGGGTCTTAGCAAATATCAACCCTTGACAATTCTCTAAGATTGTCTGATCATGAACTATCCCAAAAGTACCTGCATTTTGGTCACAATCCTAATTTTATTATTTAAACTCCTTCACAACCACATTCAGCTTTTTGTAATCACGTGAGGAGTTTTGGTTTTTTGTTACTGTTCATTGACTCTTACTCAAAGAGTAACCATTTACTTACAGCTATATTTGCATCATTTTTGTTTAAATTTTATTATTACCCTAATTATTTATATATTTCTACCCAGAGAAAATGGGAAGTTGAGATAGTGAATCCACCGGAATCCTAGAGGAGAACATAGGCAGTAATCTCTTCAATATCAGCCACAGCAACTTCTTTCAATATATGTCTCCAAAGGCAAAGGAAACAAAAGTGAAAATAAACTTTTGGGACTTTATCAAAATCAAAAGCTTCTGCACAGCAAAGGAAACAGTCAAGAAAACAAAGAGGCAACCCACGGAATGGGAGAAGATATTTCCAAATGACAGTACAGACAAAAGGTTGATATCCAGGATCTATAATGAACTCCTCAAACTCAACACACACAAAACAGACAATCATATCAAAAAATGGGCAGAAGACATGAACAGACACTTCTCCAATGAAGACATACCAATGGCTATCAGACACATGAAAAAATGTTCATCATCACTAGCCATCAGGGAGATTCAAATTAAAACGACATTGAGATACCACCTTACACTAGTTAGAATGGCCAAAATTAGCAAGACAGGAAACAACATGTGTTGGAGAGGATGTGGAGAAAGGGGAAACCTCTTACACTGTTGGTGGGAATGCAAGTTGGTGCAGCCTCTTTGGAGAACAGTATGGAGATTCCTCAAGAAATTAAAAACAGAACTTCCCTATGACCCTGCAATTGCACTACTGGGTATTTAACCCAAAGATACAGATGTAGTGAAAAGAAGGGCCCTCTGTACCCCAATGTTTATAGCAGCAATGGCCACAGTCACCAAACTGTGGAAAGAACCAAGATGCCCTTCAATGGATGAATGGATAAGGAAGATGTGGTCCATATACACTATGGAGTATTATGCCTCCATCAGAAAGGATGAATACCCAACTTTTGTAGCAACATGGTTGGGACTGGAAGAGATTATGCTGAGTGAAATAAGTCAAGCAGAGAGAGTCAATTATCATATGGTTTCACTTATTTATGGAGCATAACAAATAGCATGGAGGACATGGGGAGTTAGAGAGGAGAAGGGAGTTGGGGGAAATTGGAAGGGGAGGTGAATCATGAGAGACTATGAACTCTGAAAAACAATCTGATGGTTTTGAAGGGGTGGGGGGTGGGAGGTCGGGGTAGCAGGTAGTGGGTATTATAGAGGGCACGGATTACATGGAGCACTGGGTGTGGTGCAAAAATAATGAATACTGTTATGCTGAAAATAAATAAAAAATAAATTAAAAAAAAGAAATCAATTTAACCTAATCATATGCATTACATGTGAATTAATAGCTTATATTATCCTTAGTTTAAATATGTGTAATTTATTTCTCTCTCTTATTATTGTGATATGCCATGAGTACCACATTCTGCCTTGTCTGTTTTACATGGAATAAGATATTCCCTTCATGAAGTCTTTGTAAATTCTCTGTCCCTATGTTTACTACTATTCTTCTTTTTCTTAGCAAATCCCTCTTGTTAAACTTTCCTCCATTATTTCTATAGCATAACCTCAAAGTAATATGTTCTACTTTTGTTGGACATTGTGGCCTTTGGGGAACTTTTTACAATAGTAGGCCTCTACAGTTTATTTAAATCACAGTCTCCAATTTCATAAAATAATTTTAAGACTAGTTATCAGTGCAATAAATTAGTTTTGCATTTCAAAATAGGCCACCCTTTCAACCTCTAGGTCCCATCTAGAATTATATGGAGCATTCAAATTAGAAACTGAGAAGAAGGTTTCTGGGTGTGGAAGGTGACCAGATGGTTTAAGAAAGCAACCCAGGGCTAAGAGAATCAGAGATTTTTTTTTCATCCAAGGCCTAAAGATGTAAGTGGAGAGAATGATTATCAAAATCCGAGTGACTTGGATAGAATAGACTTCTTTGAGAGAATCAGTGAAATTATGTCAATGGGAATGGTGAGTCTCTGCTAACCTCATAAGAAAAGAACCAGGGGGATAAATTTCTGATATTACTCTCCTCCCTTTTCTTATCCACACTTCTCATTGGAAATGGGAAGTTAACTGGAAGCCAGGAGATACGAGAGGTATTTTTGGAAGCCATACATGCCAGCCTCTTAAATTAGAAAGCTAGTAAGACGGGGTAAGAATAAGAAATAAAACGTATCCATCACAGTCCATTGATGCTACCTTCACCCAGAGACACCTGAGTGGCTCAGTGGTCAAGTGTCTCACTTTGGCTGAGATAATGATCTCCAGGTCCTGGGATTGATCCCCACATGGGGCTCCTGCTCAGCAGGGTTTCTGCTTCTCCCTTCCTTCTGCCCCCACCTTGCTCCTTCCTCCTGCCCATACTCTCCTTCTCTCAAATAAATGAATAAAATCTTTAAAAAAAGAAAAATATTGCCTTCACCCAGTTGTCCCAAAGCACACACATTCCATCATCCTTCATATAAATGGACATATAAAGCATACAAAGACATAAAGACAGTCACTTATATACTTACCTAACCCTAAAATATTTGCAATCACTTGTGTTCTTCATATAATTTAATGGGCAAAAGAAGAGTGAAAAACTGATTTTAAAGACAAAGAAAGTTGAAAAACTGGTCTTGAGGTTTAAGAGACTTATCCTGGTTGTCTTCTTTCACTGCCCGTTCTATGTTCCCTTCACCTTCTGCCAACCTTTCAGCTGAACAGGGATTTTTGTCCAAGTCTTAAATACTTCAGAATCTGAGTCCTTCCAATCAGTCTGGCTATTAATTTGCTATTCCCCAGTACATTTGAGAAAGATACTAAAAATAAAATAAAAGCATACCAATTAATCCTCTTAGTTCCAAATATAGTACTCTTTATTTTTATTGAACATAGCAACCTGATTTACCACTTGTAATGGGTATTTATTTTTCAAAACAATCTAGTGACCACCTTCCCCTCAACCCTATTGGTTCAAAGACATGAGGGACACAAAATGGCCCAGTGAAAGATTATATTGCCTAGTAGAATCAACTTTGTTCCTTGGACAGAGACAATGTATGCACAATGCCACAGTGCTGAATGAGGCATTCTATAAATTTATTAATGATGGAGCTGCCAGAATATTATGGTCAAGGAATGCAAATCCATATCTGAAACATATCAAACTTTAAACTAAGAGTTACCAATGAAGAGATTAAAGCACATACGATACATGTTACCTTTGAAACCCAAACTCGGGGTACCTGGGTGGCTCAATGGGTTAAAGCCTCTGCCTTCAGCTCAGGCCATGATCCCAGGGTCCTGGGATCGAGCCCCACATGGGCCTCTCTGCTCTGTGGGGAGCCTGCTTCCTCCTCTCTCTCTCTCTCTGCCTGCCTCTCTGCCTACTTGTGATCTCTGCCAAGTAAATAAATAAAATCTTTTAAAAAAAAAGAACTTATCAAACTCAACACTCCCCCCAAAAATAAATAATTCAATTAAAAAATGCACAGAAGACATGAACAGACATTTCTCCAAAGAAAACACCCAGATGGTCAACAGACATGTGAAAAGATGCTCAACATCACTCATCATCGGGGAAATTCAAAATCAACTCTACAATGTGATATCACCTCAGTGGGGGAAAAAAAAAAAAAAGAACCCTTGTGCGCAGTTGGTGGGACTGAAAACTAGTTCAGCCGCTGTGGAAAACAGTAGGGAGGTTCCTCAAAAAGTTTAAAATAGAGATTACCCTATGATCCAGCAATCACACTTTAGGGTATTTATCCAAAGAATACAAAATTACTAATTCAAAGAAATACATGTACTCTTATATTTATCACATGTTATTTACAGTAGCCAAGATATGGGAAGAACTCAAGTGTTTTTCAATTGATGAATGGATAAACAAAAAGTAGTATATATAGACAATGGATATTATTGAGCCATAAAAAAGAATGAAATCTTGCCATTTTCAAGGACACGAGTAGAGTTAGAGAGTCTTCCGCTAAGCAAAATAAGCCAGCCAGAGAAAGACAAATACCATAATTCTACTCATCTGTAGGATTTAAGAAAGAAACAAGGGAGCAAAAGAAAAGGAGAGAGAGAGAGAGAGAGATAAACCAAGTAACAGGCTCTTCATTATAGAGAGCAAACTGATGTTAACAGTGTGGAGGGAGGAATAGATGGAAATGGGCGATGGAGATTAAGGAGTGCATCTGTCATGATGAGCACCGGGAGATGTATAGAAAGTGTTGAATCACTATATTATACACCTGAAATTAATATAATGCTCTATGTTAACTAACTGGAATTAAATTAAAAACTTTCAAAAAAGAGGAATCTTCTTAATATTAGGTTTCTAGAGATGGTTTTTAGGGAGAATTTAAAAAAATCAGAGCCAGTTATAAATCGATAGCTATCAAAAACTCAGGAGGATTTGATGATTGGCTATCTCAGTAATATAATATGATTCCCTATGCCTCAGGTATTATCCCTATGATAATCCCATGTTTCATTACATCAGTATATCCCCATGCTTTATTACAGCAAACTCAATATAAGGAAACATTATTTTATTTGTTTTATGCACAAAGTAAATGAGCCTAACACTTAAATGATGTCAGTATAATTTTCTATTAGATCTAAAAATAAATGGTTTAAGGTAGAAATTAAAAGGTCATATTATTGTCACTTTCTTTACAATTAATATTTATGCTACCTCATCCTTGGAGCAAATTTTGATGTAGCAAACCTGCTGTAGTGAAGAGCTTGTGAAGTTCTCTCCCACCCACCACTGGGTTGGCTGCTGGAGATTGCTGTGCTCTTTCCCTGCTAAAGCCAGAGACCCACCTGAAGAAGGCATAGAAGCACAAAAAATGGCCAAGAATATGATACAGTGGAGAAAACATTTATAGGAAAGTCATTCCAAATTATAAGAAAAGTCAAGAAATGTGGGTTTTTTCTGCCAATATAAATGTGAGTTTCTCAGAAAATATGGATATAAATAATCACATATCTATGACTTCTATAACATTGTAGAAGAAAGTGTATCTACATAGTAACATAATATATTCCACTTAAAAATCATATTACATATGATATAGCAATGTATTTATTTTTAACATACAAGATTTATGTTGTTAGACTGTTTTGAGTTCTTTTTTTTAACTCACTTATATCTCTGTGTCCATATATTTAAATATTTTACTTGAAGTTAGTGTATTTAGGAATAGTCAAAATGTGAAGCTGAGAAAATAATCTGGTTAATTATACCATTACAAGATTGTAATATGCTGCCAATGCTGATTTGAGAGAAAAAAATAAAATTATCCACTGCATATGCCCAGCAATAAATTTTGATACTTAAAAGTATGAACAGATTTTAGAGGCACTTCTACTTCAATATACCAACATTAAAATCTAAATACTCACAAAATTGTGTTTTTTCCCAAACTAGGACCTATCTAGAGAATACTAAAAATCAATCAAAGCCATGAGGTTTCATTTTACTGATCTCTAAATCAAAGTTAGACATATAATTTTAAATAATTTATAAATAAAATGTGCATAAATACTTAGAGCCATGAGCCAAGTTTTAATCTGAAGCAACCTGAAATAGGCAAGATTACATCCTGAAAGTTTCCTGTAAATAAAATGTGGATGAATATATTACAACTCAAGATAACCATATTTCACTGCAGGTTCTCAATACGACTTTTCAAGTTGTTGAGCATTAGTAGTTATGGAATACATGCACATTAAGAAATATTTACCCACAGAAATAGGATAGCATTGAAATGATTAGTTTCCTTTTACTACCTAGATCCAAGCATTTTAAATGAATCTTATCTAGATGAAAATAGCTACTTTTTATCACTTTGCTATGTGATATTCAATATATTACAAAATATTAGAGACATATATATACATATATAATTTTTCAGAAAAGGACTTGCAGTTTTAGATTACAGCCTTAGAAAATTGGAAAGAATGTTAATACAATTAAAACAAGAAAAAATCTGAACAAAACTGTAAATTAATGATTGTCTTAAATATGTTAGAAAAGTAAGGTGTCAGGTCAAACAATTAACTTGAAAATAACAAAAGAAAGATGCTTAAAGGGAAAACCGTGTGACCCAGCATTTGATTAACATGGTGGGAGGTGACTGGGAAGACGGAAGGAGACAGGGGAGGCTAACTCATCTCTATAACCCAATAAGACTATTCACCAGGCATTTTCAACAACGTGTGCATCAAGCATGAGACTGTCAATCCTCTAGACTGCAGACATAAAGGAATTCACAGCCTGATGCAGGATTTTTCTCCAGGAACCTCACTGGACATGCACAAGGAGGAAAGTTACCCTCCTGGGGTTTGGCGGGGAAGAATGGCAGCCACTTCCAAACTCCATTAAGAACTATTTCCCTCACCTCCTCTACAGAACAAAAGTTTTGTTTTCTGAGAAATGGTAACTATAAATTGAATGAACTGTTAGAAAATTACTGCAGCTGAGAGAAGGGAATGGCAGTCACTGTAGAAAATGTATTCGAGCCCATCTACCTTATCCTCCCCACAAAACCGCCTTCTCAGTCTGCAGGTGAGGAGCAATAAAAGCTGTATCCTGAGAGAATTCATGGAGAGCCACAGTTAGAGATAAGAAAGAGAAAAAGCAAAGCAAGGAAAGCAAAGCAAACAAAGAAGGAAGGAAACAAGGAAGGAAAGAAGCTTATTGGTGGAAGAGATGCCAAGAGTGCCACTGGGTCTGGAGCTACATCAGGAAGAGAGCAGAAGAAATGTATGGAGTCCACACCCCAGAGCCCCAGTCCTGTCTGAACCGGAGCTTCAGAGTATCAGGGAAAGCTGCTTTCCCTCACCCACATCAAGAGGCTGACAGGCTTCAGGTAAAACTAAGTGGGAAAGGTACATCAGAGAACGCTGGAAGACAGATTCTTTCTGGGAAACAGAGCAGAGAGTAGATGCGAAGACAAGTGGGAAGAAGGCAAGTGAGGGTGGGGGGACACACTGAGAAAAGCTCTCTGGTTAATTAGCCCACACCGTACACACAAGCTGTCCCTGGGGGGAATTAGAAGCCTTGGGTGTGAAGAAGAAAACCATAATAACAACAAGCTTCAGACTCAGCCCAAACTTAACAAGATCCACACTGAAGGCCTAGAAGGAAAAATGTGCTTGTCCCCAAACATAAAAGGACTAATATTAATAGTCACTGGGTCAAACAATATAGCTGGCTTTCAGACAACTACAAAAACTAATGTATATGGTAATGTATGTAAAAATAATATATAAGGTAATGTATAATGTCAAAATAATGTATGAGGTAAGAGACAACACACTTCGCACAGACGAAGCACCTATCAGAACCAGACCTCTCTGCTCCCATATATGAAAAGGATGATATAACTATCAGACTTGGAATTTAAAATAACTCTAGTTAATATGCTAAAGGATCTAGTAGTAAAGGCAACAATACGAATGATCACAAGGTAATTCTAGCTGAGAGATGAAAATCAGAATGAGTGAAATAAAAATTATATAAGTAAAAATTATAGTAACAGGGATCAAGAATGTCTTTGAAGGGCTCATTTGTAGAGTTTAAGGAAAGAATCAGTAGATTTGAATATAAGTCAAAAGAAATTACCCAAACTGCAACCCATAAAGAAAAATAATAAGAAAAAAGAATAGAGCCATACAAGAGCTGAAGTACTATATGTATGGGCTTAACATAGACATAGATGTAATTGGAATCTCAGAAGAAGAAAGATAAAATTAAACAGAAGACATAATTTAAGAAATACTTGTTGAGAATTTTCAAAAATCGGTGATAGATACCAAATCTCAGATACATGCCAAGCAAGATAAATGCTTCCACTACTCTCTCCCCCTTCCACAAAAATATCTAAGTATAAAATACTCAAATTTCTGAAAATAAAGGAAAAGGGAATATCTTGAAGGCAACCACAGAACAAAGTGCACTTACAGAGAAGCAGAGATACTAATTGCAGCACATGTCTCATCAGAAAACTTGCAGGCAAAGATAATCTTTAAATGCTAAAAGAAGGAAAAAAAACCTTTTCCAACCATAATTCTATACCAACTAAAAATGTTTTCAAAGAGAAAAATAAATTAAGAGTTTCTCAGGAAAACAGTGAGAAGATACAATCCCAGCAAAGCTTGGTTATAAGAATCTTTAAAAAATATTCTGCAAGCAGGGGAATATGATACTGGTTGGAAATCAGGATCCACACTAAAGAATAAAAGTGTTAAGATGAAATAAATATGATAAAAAAAACTATTTTCCTTGTTTTAATTGCTCTAGAAAGAACTGAATATTAAAACAAATTTATAATGTATTTATAGCATATGTAAAAACAAAACTCATGGCTCAAGGACTGGAACTGAGGAATTGGTAATTTGCTGTTTCATAGTCCTTATGCCATATTTGAAACTTTATAATAGTATATAAATGTGCACTCAAATATTTAAAAAATATTTATATTGTAATCCCTAGGGCAAGCACTATTTTTTTTTCAATTTTAAGTTGATAGGAAAGATAAAAAAAATATTTTTAATGTCCAGTTAAAGCCAAAGAAGGCAAAGAAAATAAAAGAAAAACAAAAGGAATTAATGCTTGGAAAAAAATCGAAAACAGTCAGCATAAATAAATAAATAAATAAATATTTTAAAAAATCGACCTTCAAGGTGACAGATTTCTACTCAAATATATTAATGATCGCCTTAAATATGAATGGTCTAAAAGTGCAAGTTAAGAGAAAGTGTTTGTCAGATTTAGTAAGAAAGTAACCCCCCGAATTTGCCATCTAAAAGAACCTTTTCTAAACAGAGTGACATAAACAAGTTAAAAGGAAAAGGAAAAGCCAGATGTAGTGTGCAAACTCTAACCAAAAGAGAGCTAGAGACACTATAATAATTTCTGACAAAATAGGTCTCAAGACCAAAAAAAAATAGGATAAAGAGAGGCATTGCATAGTGGTTAAAGGGTTAATTCTTGGGGCACCTGGGTGGCTCAGTGGGTTAAGCCTCTACCTTTGGCTTGGGAGCAAGCCCCACATCGGGCTCTCTGCTTAACAGGGAGCCTGCTTCCCCACCCTCTCTCTCCACCTGCCTCTCAGCCTACTTGTAATTTCTGTCTGTCAAATAAATAAATAAAAACCTTTTTTAAAAAAAGGTTAATTCTCCAAGGAAAATAAGCATAATAGCCATAAATATTTATGTGTCTAAAAACAGAGCTACAATATACATGAGACAAAAATGGACAATCCACAATTATACTTGGAAGTGTAACATTTTTCTAGTAACTGATAGAATAAAATAAAGCAGAAATTCTCTAAAGAAAATCTGCACTGTCACCCAGGTAGATCTAATGGGTATTAGAAAACATTCCACTCAACACCAAAATACAGATTATTCTTGAGTGCGCATAGAACAACTGTTCAATGCAGTAGATGGAGCAGATAATGAGCTATGAAACAAACATTAACACATTTAAAACAACTGAAAATAAAACCATACAAAATCAAACAAACTAGAAATCAATAACGGGAAGATAGGTTGAAACGAGCCCCTAATAACTGATTCAACAACATTTTTCTAAGTAAACCATGGATCATAGAGGAAGTTTCCAAAGAAATAACATATTTTTAACTAATTGAAATATAGATATGTAATATAGTTAAGTACAGCTAAAGCAATGCTTAGAGGGAAATTTATAGCAAGAAAGACTCATACCAGAAAAAGAAAAAACTAACAGTAAGTAACCTGTGCTTTCCCTTAAGAAACCAGAGAAGGAAGAGCAAATTAACCCAAAGTGAGCAGAAGCAAGAAACTAATAAAGGTTAGAGCAAAAATCAACAATATTGGGAGCATAAAAAACAATTCAGAAAATCAAAAGCAAGTTTCAGAGCAAAGGTATTGCCAATGATAAAGAATGACATTTTGTAATAGCAAAGAATTGTGATGCCACCAACGTTGGCTTTCTTTTTCAATATCCCTTTGGCTATTCGAGGTCTTTTCTGGTTCCATATAAATTTTAGCATTATTTGTTCCATTTCTTTGAAAAAGATGGATGGTACTTTGATAGGAATTGCATTAAATGTGTAGATTGCTTTAGGTAGCATAGACATTTTCACAATATTTATTCTTCCAATCCAGGAGCATGGAACATTTTTCCATTTCTTTGTGTCTTCCTCAATTTCTTTCATGAGTGCTTTATAGTTTTCTGAGTATAGATTCTGTGTCTCTTTGGTTAGGTTTATTCCTAGGTATCTTATAGTTTTGGGTGCAATTGTAAATGGGATTGACTCCTTAATTTCTCTTTTTTCTGTCTTGCTGTTCGTGTAGAGAAATGCAACTGATTTCTGTGCAGAATGGGAGAAGATATTTGCAAATGACATATCAGATAAAGGACTAGTGTCCAGAATCTATAAAGAACTTAGCAAACTCAACACCCAAAGAACAAATAATCCATTCAAGAAATGGGCAGAGTACATGAACAGACATTTCTGCAAAGAAGACATCCAGATGGCCAACAGACACATGAAAAAGTGCTCCATATCACTCGGCATCAGGGAAATACAAATCAAAACCACAATGAGATATCACCTCACACCAGTCAGAATGGCTAAAATCAACAAGTCAGGAAATGACAGATGCTGGCGAGGATGCGGAGAAAGGTGAACCCTCCTACACTGTTGGTGGGAATGCAAGCTGGTGAAGCCACTCTGGAAAACAGCATGGAGGTTCCTCAAAATGTTGAAAATAGAACTGCCCTATGACCCAGCAATTGCACTATTGGGTATTTACCCTAAAGATACAAACGCAGTGATCCAAAGGGGCATGTGCACCCGAATATTTATAGCAGCAATGTCCACAATAGCCAAACTATGGAAAGAACCTAGATGTCCATCAACAGATGAATGGATCAAGAAGATGTGGTATATATACACAATGGAATACTATGCAACCATCAAAAGAAATGAAATCTTGCCATTTGCGACAACATGGATGGAACTAGAGTGTATCATGCTTAGTGAAATAAGTCAAGCAGAGAAAGACAACTATCATATGATCTCCCTGATATGAGGAAGTGGTGATGCAACATGGGGGCTTGAGTGGGTAGGAGAAGAATCAATGAAACAAGATGGGATTGGGAGGGAGACAAACCATAAGTGACTCTTATAACAAAACAAAACAAAACAAAACAAAACAAAACAAACTGAGGGTTGCTGGGGGGAGGGGGTTTGGGAGAAGGGGGTGGGATTATGGACATTGGGGAGGGTATGTGCTTTGGTGAGTGCTGTGAAGTGTGTAAACCTGGTGATTCACAGACCTGTACCCCTGGGGATAAAAATATATGTTTATAAAAAATAAAAAATTAATAAAAAAACCAAATATATAATCATAAAAAAAAATTTTAAGGCACATTTTGTCCACAGAACAGGAACAATAATTTCAGTGTAGGATAGTGTTAATGAGTGTGGTCTTGGTATCAAACACAGATCTTCCATATCTTGTATTATATGTGTCACTGGTCCTGTTTCTTAGTCATTTTTTCTCCTTGAACTATCTGATTTGTGCCATAATGTGTATGGTTGTTATCAAGTTTAAATAGAATAATAGAAAGAGCTTATTCCAGTGTCTATGACAGGTAAGTATTTAGAAAATAAGAGCTTTCATGCATGTTACTGTAAGATATTTTCAGATGACCAATAATTTGGATATGGAATCTAGAATACTAGAGATGGGGGTCAATAACAATTTGTTTCTATTTCTTAATTTTACAGAAGGGGATGTTGAGCCACAGGGAGAGATAAAGAACTTGGACTAAGGTCAGAAACTAGACAGAGGTGCAAAACTATTTGAAAATCAATTATTAAAGAACAAATATCACTTTCATGAGAACTGTAGTCAGAAATTTATGGGCATAAAATGAACATCCCAATACCATAGTAACAACTTTATGTACAGCCACAAATTTCAAAAATTTGATAAATTTATATGCCTCTCATCACAGAACAGTTTGGCATGCAAAAATTAAAAATGAGATTATCTCTTCAACTTGAATCCATGAATCTGAGAAATAGTCATTGGCTTGCTAGTTGACATTTTTACCTCAAATTAAAGGGATTCTTAGACAAGTGTTATATGTACAGTAGTCATAAATACAGTATCTATCAATGATTACTTTTAAATTATCTTTTTGTAAACTTAAAACATGTATGTTTTGTGTGTGTATGTGTGTGTGTTTTCATTCTTCCTGAGAATGAGATGGAAAACTGCTTTAGAAAGTATTTTTAAAGAATACAATCATATAATCCCAAAGTATAAATTTAAAAAGGGGATCTTATTTCTTTCTTGAGAATGCTTGGATACTGACATTTATATTGAACCCCATATCCTCCATAATCCTATGATAATCCCTAGCTCATTAAAATGTTTTATCATATTTAGAAACTAATGGAAAAACTTGTGAGAGAAATATAATTAAAACTGAACAAGGGAAACTATCCATGGTGTGAAAAGGAATTCAAGACTCAGAAAAATGATGACAAAACCTAATATCCTACCAGATTAATATGAGAATTATATAATAAAAATTAATGCAAAAGTAAGGTGACAGTTATAAACATAAGATATATTGCTTTTAGATAAATACACAGTGTATACTTCACAAAACCTTGCTCATGCTTAAAAAATAAAATTTGAAAAGATCAAGACTCATCAAAGCTCAAGACAGATTTTTCTTTGATTTTTCTTGCCTCAAGGACTGTTTTATCCAGGAAGATATTCAAGCTTTTTGGCACGAGTATTTGCTGGTGTTGTTCCTTTAAAAAGAAAATTGACTGCCTTGGCCTCTTCCCCTGAAAACATCTTCAAAATAAGCTGTGAAACTTAGATCTTAATTTAGTCTTTGTAATAGGAACTTCACTGGTGGTGGAGAAAGTCACAGGGTGATTTACTAAAGACCATCGACTCTCTCTTGTTCTCTTATGAATTCTTTAGCTCTTCTGTTTGAGTTTGAAAGTTTAAGTACAATAAAACCCCTAATCTATGAGTTTTGGTATCAGACTTCTTGAAATAGACTCTACTTCTCATTACCAGTTGGGTTATTGATCCTTTAAAGGGCATGTCTACATGCTCACTCTACTTGATTTCAAAACCCCTGTGCTTTTGCTCCTCTCTTGAAGTCAGATGAATCTTTGTTTGAGAGGAGTCAATGAGAAACTTCATACTTGCTGTGTCCTGAATAAAATGTCCTAACCCTTTCTTCATTGTAGAACAATAGCATACAGCATGTACTTTTGAAAAGTCATTTTCCCTAACTTCCAAATACAGATTTTTGTTGCCTCTACTAATCTTGATAATGTCCAACCTCGATAATGTCTAAGCAGAAGTAATTTTGTGTGATAAAATGAAGAGAATACTTCTGTGAAGCTTCATTTCTAAAATATTAATCTCAATCTGATTTTTTCTACTGGCTTTTATCAAAAGGAATCCCTCCCACATATACTTTTTCTTAAAGAAGGAGGCAGAAAGCAAACAGTTCCAATACTAAATTCAGTCAAATCAAATAATTGAAACAGTGAAAAATTTCTTTAAGACTTTTATTTTTTTAATTTCACATTAGATTGTATATTTCTGCCGTCCCCTACAATAAAGCAAGAAATAAATATATCTTAACCAAACATCGGAGTGATGGAAAAGAAGATAGAGTTGAGAAATATGTAGCTGGCAGCAAAAATGGAAGGACTTGGTAAGTTTGGATAAATATTATATATAAAAAAGGGAGGAATAAATGGTGATGGTGAGGTTTTTAAGTCATAACCATTGAAGTGATATGCATAGAGGCCACAGGCATAGCACTAGGATAAAATGAGATTATTTATATTTAAAAATTATAATTAAGAATTATTTAAGTAGAAATAGAAGTTATTGAGGGAAATTTACAACAAGGTAATAATAGGATACACCAACCCAGCAAATGTTAATCAACCTCCAGCTTAACCAGGTGTGCACCATGACCAAATTTTGTCTTTATTTCTGGAATTTCAGATATTTGGTATTAGAGACCCAAAGTGTTTCTCAAATTTATTATCCTATTTCCATTACTCTGAGTATGTTTTTCTCCCTTCTTAAAGGAATGTTTTGGATTTTATTTTTCCAAAAAATTATTAATAAAAAAAACCCTTTTTGCTATAGTATGTTTAATTCAAAGAACTCCTGTTTTATACTCTGAGTACTTTTCTTCACAGGAATATATCTTTCTCATCTCTCTGAGGACACTGTTGTTGGTCATCCAATCTTATTTTTCCTGAAGGTGTGTCTCAGTATCTGATTTTTATTAATTTTCCTCAGATATTTGGGGATTCATGGCTATATACTCATGGTTAAGAGGTAGGCATTAAAAGGTTGAGCAGAAGCTTGGTGTATTTAGGCAAAGCTTATTAAGTAAAGGCTTCAAATCAATAATCTGGGGGCATCTTCAAAGGTATAATTCAGACTGGCTAAAATATTCAGGTAAAAATCTTCTTTCCCTCCCAGAAGGCTATAAGACTTGCTGCCAATTCCAAAGATGAAACACCACTGTCATGGTGCTGGTTGTTCATCTACTGTAACCTAGAGTCTCCCTTATCATTTCATCAAGCTCCACTGTGTGGGTGAAATGGACCCCTTTCTTGGAAAAACCAAGTTATAAGTCTCTGTTTCTTTCAATAGTGATGAATTCAACTCTCTTTTTCTTTCTTTAGAAATGAGTCCTGTCCCATGACAAATGCCTGTTTTACATCTATTTGTATTAAATCAGAATGTACTTCCTCTAAAAAAATTGGGTTGACAACATATCCTATTGTTTTCACTACTGTGCTCCTGAAGTAGATGTTCCTGGGGTGCTCCGTACGGATACTCTAGTGTAAAGGAAAACTCTGAAGATCAAACCATTTTCTAAAAAGAACTCAACAAGTTAACAAATCCTTTTGCTGTCAAGCCAACTTTGTCTCCATGTTTTGAGCTACCAATTCTGAGATTTTAATGACTTTTGCAGTGAAGATCATGTTACTCTGGGGTTTCTTCTGCTACAACGCAAGTACTATTTCTCAAATTTGCTAAACCAGTTTCCATTAATTCGTGCTCTTTTCAACTTCCAAAATTGTGTGCCTATAAATCACTCTTATTATATTTTCTTAAATAAAACTATTTATTTATATGAACATTTTACTGTCAATTTAGTAAATTTTTAGGAGGAAACTTGGGCATGTGTTTAGTTTGCCATATTTAATAGGAAGTCAATCTAATTGTTAGATTTTAAATCTCAACTTTGAAAAGTGGTGTTTAGGTCAGCATCATGACAGTGTGACTTATGCCTATTTTTTTCTCCCCTTTGATTTGCAATTATTGCAAATGATTTGCAATTATTTGGGCATCCATAACCATGACAGACAGACAGATAGATAGATGATATATGCCTCTGCACAGCATACCAGAACACCTGAGAGATCCATGTCCCTGTGTACACAAAAGTGGGTAGATTAGAGCATGCAGGAGACAGAGTTCAGGGCGAGTGGTGATGGAGCCCTACTGCCCTACTAGTAAAGGCAGAGAAGGCAGCAGACAGCCAGGAAGTGAGCCAGCGTGATCGTAAAAGTAGAAGAGGTAGAGGGTTAAGCAGTGAGGATCTGCCCATCACATGTGCTTCGGGTAGAGAGACCAGTTGCTTTCTCTGAAGAGAGATTATAGAGATTAGAGGGAGGGAAAAGAAGGGGAAGTAAGCAAAGAGAACCGAAAGAAAGCATCTCCTGCTGTCTACCTTGGGAGACAAGAAGACTGACTAAAGATATGGAATCTTCCCACTTGAGGATCCCCAACCTAGATGTGGGCACACTCAAAACTCCAAGTGCTAACTATACCCCTCCCCCTACTCTGTTGCTAATCTTTCCTTTTAAGTGTTTTTTAATGCCAACCTTAGCAGTGAATCAGCTCTGTTAAGAGAAACCAAAAATTTGTACTATAACAAATTAGATGTCAATTTCTAGATTTCAAACTATATTACAAAGCCATAGTAATTAAAACAATATGGTACCAACACAAAAATAGACATTGACCAATGAAACAAAATAGAGCATCTAGAGTTAAACCCAAGCATATACAGTCAAATAATACTTGACAAGGAAGCCAAGAATACTCAATGTGGAAAGGATAGTGTCTTAGATAAATGGTGCTGAGAAAACTGAAGAAATACATGCATACAATAAAATTGGACCCCCATTTCATACCATTCCCAGAGATCAACTGAGAATGGAGTAAAGACATAAAAATTAGACCTAATACTGTAAAACTGCTAGAAGAAAACATAGACAAGAAGCTCCTTGGTATTGGTCTTGGCAATAATTTGTGGGGACATGACGCCAAAAGCACAAACATCAACAACAACAAAAATCAACAAATGGAACTACATCAAATTCAAAAGTTTCTGCATAGTAAAAGAAACAATTCACAAAATGAAAAGACAACCTATAGAATTGGAAAAAAATTGCAAACTGCATGTCAAATAAGAAGTTAATATCCAAAATACATAAAGAATTCAGATAACTCAATAACAACAACAAAAAAGTTTTATTTTAAAAATGGCAGGAAAACTGAATGAAAAGATGCACAACATCTCAGGGAAATACAAATCAAAACCACAATGAGATATCCCCTCATACCTGCTGGAATGGCTGTTACCAAGAAGACAAGAGACAAGAGCTGCTAGCAAAGATGTGGTGAAAAGGGAACCCTTATACAATATTACTGGGAATGTAAATTGATTTAACTACTATGAAAAGCAATATGGAGTTCCTAAAAAATTAAAAATGGGTCTACCATATAATCCAGCAATTTTACTTCTTTTTTTAAAGATTTTATTTACTTATTTGAAAGAGAGCAAGTGAGTGAGAGAGAGCAAATGATTGGCGGGGGATGGGGTGGATAGGAGAAGGAGACTCCTCTGCCAAGTAGGGAGCCCTACATGTTGCTCAATCCCAGGACTCTGGGATCATGAGCTGAGCTGGAAAATAGTTGCTTAACTGACTGAACCACTCAGGTGCCCCCAGCAATTTACTTCTGAGAATGAGATACTCAAAGGAAATGAAAACATTTCATTTTCTAATATGCATTCATGACAGAAAGTTGCACTGCTAATACTTGATATAAGGTTTAAAAACTAATATTTATAAACCTATATCCTATGTTTTTTCCAGATGGAATGTTTTCTTTTATGAACTTATTTTTTTAAATGTAGAATCATCCTTTTCTTTTTTCTTTTGAAAATAATCCATGAATCCATGTAGTTTTGTTTAATGTAATTGAGATTATACTTAAGCTATATATTCAAATAACCTCCGTACACACTGTTGTCCTACCGAATCATTGTTTATCAAAGGCATACTAACTAGAACACATTTGTGTAATGTTTAGAAAACACAGGAAGGACTCCTCACATCTGTTAAGAGACAGATAAGTCATTCACTCAGGAATGCCAGCTCATCTTCACATTCTAAGCATATAAAAATGGGCTAAGAAGAAATCATTACACTTAGATGATTATTATTTATTTGCAAAGATCTTTTAAAAAAACTTTTTATAATAGCAATCTAATTTTAAATATGCATTTAGTGTACATTCCAAAGTGCTTACTAGAAAATGCAGGTACATGAACAAAACAAAACTAAAAAGTGATACACAAATTTTAAGAACGGTTATTTGTATTAATCATTATTGAAGCTCCCTGCCAACTGGCTGCTATATAACTAAACTCTCCTAATTCTTCTCATACTTCCCCAAAGTTTTTCTCTTTCTCTTTCTGAGATATTTTTACTCCATCTCTTAAATATGGATAATTGATCAAAGCAAAAACAAACAAACAAACAAACAAACAAAAACCTGTTCCCCACATAGGATGAAATTTCTGCCATTTAGCAGACAATAAAATGCCCCCTGTGATCTTGCATTTCCTTAGCATTCTAGGCTTATCTCTTTATTCACCTAATGTGTAACATTTAAACCATCTATTGGGTTCCCCACCCAATAGTTGGGGTTACGACAATAGGGTTTTTCACCTTTCTGGCATTACTCAAATGGCTTCCTTTCTCCAAAATGTTGTTGTTTCCTAGTTTACCTAAATAACTCAGCTCTGAAGTAACTTTAACACATAATTTTCTTCTCAAAACTAGGTTTTAGTACCGTCTTCAGAGAATTTATATTGCCATACCTTTACATGTTAAATCATTGCAAGTATTCAATCTTTGTCTCTTTTATGTACCTCTATCTTATTAGACCAAGTTTGTTGTATCCATTTGCATTGTCATCAACTAAAAATAGCAAAATACCCAACTACAGTGCCTAAATGAAGGAAGATATTTAGTTGTTTCTTGTGGCATTTCTTAAAATTGGAGATTTAAAATTGGTTTCAGAGAATAATTCAAATCACCACCAATGGTATCATCCCAATCTACGTCCTTGAGGTTTTGGTAATCTGTTGTCTCAGGTTTCCAGTATTTACTGAATAAATACAGAACACACTATATGAACAATAGTTTCATTGTTAGTTTCATAGAACAATGCTTCATTGGACTATAAAATTATAGTGATTTAATTGGCTATAATTATAGTTAAGTAGTATATTGAAATCCAAAACAAAATAATAATTTTGAGTTTAGGGTAGGAAAGTCTGAAATTGAGAAGGAAAGATATCTTTTTCTTTTCCTTTTTATCACATTGTCTATGATGGGCTATCCAGTCACATCTAATTTAGGTCCATTTTATTAATATTTCTTGCTCATATATTAACTCTTGAAACTAGCAGAGCTTTCACAGAACTGCATGATTATATTAAGAGTGAACTAAAAACAGAACAAAAACACTATTCACTTGATAGCTTACCAAAATAACAATTTATGATCTGATTTCTAGTGCTTAAATATAATAAATACCCAATTTATTTAAAGGCTTAGAATGCATGCACAAATGGTATAAAAATGTATGTACAAACAGGTTGTTGATAAACAGAAGTTATTCACCAGAAACATTTTTTTCATATTTACTAAGCTTTATGGTAAACAATGTAATATATGTAATATATGTAGTGTTTATAATGTTTTGCTAGCAATGTTTTAGAACATGACTAACATATTCAATAGTGAGATGAAACTAGGCTAATTTATTTAACCTTGCAAACTACCCATAATACCACAGTGACTCACTCTCTCAATAACTCTAGTCTTGAGGGACATTCTTCTCTAGCTTCATGGTACAGGCTTGCCTTGTGCTCTGGCATTTCAGGCTCCCTTGCTCCACGTTGAGGCTGACTATTATATCGCACTCTCAAGAGATTAGAAAATAAGAGAAGCCAGAATATTTAATCCCATGGTCACTTCAGGTCTGGGTGTGGTAAAGGTTTTCCAGTATTGCTAGTCCCTACATGATTCCATAACTATGTCTACGCTTTTGAAATAGTCTAATTATTAACTTCTTTTTAATCACATTTCTGCGTGTGTTTTTTTTTTCCTGTTGGCATCTTGAGTAATATGTTCTGCTCTACTTTTTAACTTTTATTGCACTTATTAACTTCTTACATACTATACAGTTTACACATTTACCATGTATAGCATTTATTGTCTGTTTTCCCTACTACAATATAAGCGGTACATGAACGGGGCAGTATACCATGTCCCAGAATAGGATCTAATATATAAATAGGTATTTCCAATTAGTTGCTGAATAAATAATCGTAAAAGTTCATTCAAAATTTCAATTTGGTATATCAAGAACACATCTTTTTCTATTGCTACCTTGATGAAGAGACCAGCAACTCCTGTACCCCTTTACTGTTAAACTGTTGGAGCAGATACTCTCTTATATCTAAAGCAACATTATCTATTTTTCAGCCAATAGAAACAGCTCCAGCAGGCCAGGTTGAATTCACTAAGATTATAGAAGGATCTGTTGGAGTTATACTGAAAGGGACAACAGAGTTTTAAGGCTTTCAGCTGGGGCAAATCCCCAGATTGATCGCAATAATACTTTGAAAAGGAAAAGGGTTTCCTTCCCTTTTAACTGCAGTCCTCTGGTCCTTCATGTTTCACATTACAAATACACTTCACCAGCTACTCCAGTCACTTTAATAGGAGAAAACTGAATTAATATATCGATATAATCAGAATTTCACATAGAAAAAAAATGCCATTACGTGGAGAAAATGTTTTGGTTAATTGCTTGACTTAGTAATGGTGTCACTATATAATGTATTGAAGGTGAGAGAGGACACAATTTTAAACCAGAACACCACTCAGCAATGTGGGACATATGCTAGAGGTGGTTAGAAGAAACTGAAATGCCAAATGTTAATTGTGTCAAGAGTTCAAAAGAATATAGAGGTGGCTAAGTAGAATTCAATATTTATGGTCATAATATGGGACAGAGCAGAGAAGAAACACACACTTGAAGGGAAAAGAGAGAGGGAAAGAAAAAAGATGGCCTAATACTGTGTGTTTCTGTTTTTAATCTTGATCTGTCACATCTTTTATAAGTGTATTGCCAAAATCCATTAGTAATGAAACTTTATCTTAACTGACATGATGTTATTTACTTATCCCATTTAATCTGAATATTCATGAGTTTCCATGCCTGGTCTACTTTGCAGTGTAGTAAAATATGCAATATATGCAACTTATTATCTCTTTAATTCATGACCCCCCTCAGTCTGAATTCCTAAACATATATGGTCCCAGGATTCAGATTTGGGATTGTAGACCTATATTATTATATTATTTTTCCTGCTCTCCATTATTAACTGTGATATTAAATTTTAATGTGTCAACTTGACAAAGCTGTGGTATCTAAATGTTTGGTCAAACACCAGTCTAGGTGTAGCTGGGGAGATATTTTGTAAATGTGAGTAACATTTAAATCAGTAGTCTGAGTAAAGAGATTACCCTCTGTGGGGTGCCCAGCTGGCTCCGTTAGTGGGCTGGTGACTCTTGATTTTGGGACCATGAATTCAAGCCCCATGTTGGAAGTGGAAACTCCATTAAAAAAAAAAAAAAAAATTGAGAGAGAGAGAGAATGAGATTACCCTCTATAATGAAGGTGAGTCTCTGCTAATTGATTGAAGGCCTTAGAGAAACAAGAGTGAGATTCTACCTTCAGACTGCCTGAAACTCAAGACTGAAACATTAATTCTTTCCTGGATCCAGGCTACCAGCTTGATCTGCAGAATTCAGACTTGTTAGCCCCCAAAATTGTGTTGGACCAATTCCTTAAATTTTTTATTTATATCTTTATTTAATCAATATATCTAGGTCTACAATTGGTTTTGTTTTGTCTACAGTAACTAATACACTAACCTCAAACCTGGTTTCTTTGTGTTTCTCAATTCTGTCATGCTTCTTGTTTTACATGCTATGGCCAGGTTATTTTATTTCCATTTGCTAAAGGTACTGAACTTAATTAGTCCTACCAATAGGTTTTCTCACAAGCTCCTGTCTCTCTGAAGAACATGCTGCATCTTTCTGAATCCTGTTCCTGCTTTATTCAGCATACACATTTTAGACTAATAAAAATATTCTTAGTGAGGTCTCCCAATCCTCCATGATTAAGAAAGTTACCTCTGTTGGGGATTCCCAGGGATTTTCTTTACAATAGAATTGATTAATTAGAGTCATTTTAGGTTCACAGCAAAATTGAGCAGAAGGTACTGAGATTTCCCATGTATCATCTGGTCCCACAAGGATAGTTTGCCCTATTCTCAGCATCTCCTTCCAGAGTGGTACATGTGTTACAATTGATGAAACTGTATTGACACATCATTATCACCCAAAGTCTATAGTTTACACAAAGGTTCACTTTTGGTGTTATACTTTTTGTGGGTTTGGACAAATTTAGGACATATATATACCTACGATTCTAGTACCATATAGAGTAGTTTCACTGCCCTAAAAATCCTCTCCATGAGTTCTTAATATTTCCTTCATCTTTATTTGTCACAGTTTGTCATTTGAGGGGGTTCTTACCAATCATGGGAAATTATTACAATGAAAAAGTCTATTTAATGTAAATCCTCTGGCATGGAGTCAAAATTATACTGTAGCTATAAAGCAAACAGAATTAAATTAAATGAGATTAAAATCATTTTAGTGAATGTATATATTTAATGTATTTTTTAGTGAACGTATATATTTAATGTATTTCTTCAAATTATGTTTACATATTGAATAAATGAATGAATAAACAAATGAATGAATAAAAATGAATTAAGTTTACTTTTGTGGATGATTTTTCTAGACAAAATCATTTAATTACAAAATAAATCATCTTTCCAGGAGCCTCCCAGAACGTGATCTTAAAAGGGTCACCTATGTCAAACTATCTGAAGCCTTATCACTTTTTCCAAAGACCACTCTAAATCTATTCATAAAATAATCATTTTCTTTTGAACCATATCTACTATCATCATCTTTGTGCATTTGCTCTTTGTCAGTTGATCACTAGTCTATCTCTGCCAGATCTGTAGATGCCAGCATCTTTTAAATAGTTTTATACAAAATATTTATAACTGGTATGACATGAATATGTAGCATCTTAACAGGTTCGGAACCAGGGCATATCAACTGATTACCAGCGTTGGCTTTGCTTATGAGAACATATTCAAAAACACTGTAATTAATTTTATGAAATGTTTCATCTGCTGAAAAATAAACTATTTCAGTTAGTAATCGATTTGCATTTTTGTCAGTTGACAGGATACTGACTTTTAAAACCTTCCCTAGAAAGACTAGAAAAAGGCCCTAGGGTTAAACAAGACCTGTGTTTAAGTACAAACTAGCTCTTATTATCAGTTTAATCCATGAATATTTTTTCATGTTATGGTGAATTTTGCTTCCCCTCTATGAAGTTGTCATTGGAAATAAGTCTTGATAATGAAAATTGGATTATGGATACCCACCACATTAACATCCTCTTCAATGTGCTAAAAAGTACTTCCATTCCAAAGTAAGAAAGAAAGAAAGAAACAACGTACATTAGCCATCCATAACAAGTATCAGGGATACGAGTTTATAAAAGTTGGATTAAAAAACATTGGCAATGAATATTGTGTTAGAAAACTAATAATTTAGAAAAAAATATGAAACTGTTCTGATTTTCAAAAATGAATTTTATAATTTGATTACTGGGAGTGCTTTTAATTCAGTTAATTTGTTTATAAACATGGTATTACCAATAACACATTTATTAACATTTAGATTATTTGTTTCAGTTCCTGAATATGCTAATGTTTAAAGAATAAAATAATTTTAATAGAAGAACTAAAGAGAGGATATAAATTATGTTGTTCTAAAGCTAGATCTGATTAATAATTATAATTTTAGAACCATGGAAATAAATTAATTAGAAGCTAACACTATTCATCTGTTGATTTCTGTATGTAGCCCTCATTATATTTGTCCAAGAGAGGCATTAACACTTGTGAATGTATTGTTCTGCATCATTCAAAGATCGATGAGAAGAAAAAAAAGAATAATAGCATTAAAAGAAGAGATAGTAAAAAATATAACCATGAATATCAAATATAAGAATTCTGTATAGACATATGTTGACAAATATTCTCAGAAAAAATGTAACTAATTTTAACAAAAGTGAATACAGAATATATTGTTAATCTTAATTACTAATTGTGTCTTTTCAGCCTATGTCTTTTCTTACATTCAAACATTTTGACATTCTCCAGTAATTCCCTAGGAGAAGGTTGTGAAACAAGTAAAAAAGAAAAAAAGTTCTTTCAACTTTAGAATGTTAAATGGCTACTTTTGAAATTATGATTGGAGCTCATTCTGAGCATTAGCAGTTGATATAAGCATACAATGAGTAAAAGCAATGCTTCCTTTGCTACCTATATTTTTGTAAAGATTTTATTTACTTATTTGAGAGAGGGTACATTTGCACTAGGGTACAATGGTGGGGGGGCAGAGGGAGAGAATCTAAACCTGAGAGAGCCCCCACAGAGCTCTACCTCCTGACCCTGAGATCATGACCTGAGTAAAACCACGAGTCAGACTTTCAACCGACTGAGTCACCCACGGGTCCCACTGCCTATCCTAGCCCCCAAATTAAACAATACTGTTATTGGTATGTTAGAATAGGGAGAAGTTTTACAAGAGTTAAAGTGAAATTTCAAGAATAGTTTTATAAAACTGCAGTGTGTCCACTGCAGACTAAGCTTTAACGTGGAAATAATTGTGAAGATTGGGAATTCTGACTGCACAACCAATGTGTATTTCTGGCCCAGAGGGAGTTCAGCAAGTTGGTATGACTATAGTGTAGAAAGAACAACACTGTATCTAGGAAGGGAGTTCCCTTATAGGAAATGTGATTCTATAAGAATAACAATTAGAATTGTAGTGTATGAGTTTGCTACTGCTGCTTCACAATTACCATAAAAAATAGCCACAAATATAGTGGCTTAAAATAACACAAATTTGGGGGACGTTGGTGGCTCAGTAGGTTAAACACTTGATTCTTGATTTTGGCTCAGGCCATGATCTTAGGATCATGAGATGGAGCCCCACATTAGACCCTACACTCGGCACGGAGTCTGCTTATTCCTCTCCCTCTGTTCATCCTCCTGCTTGTTCTTCCTCTCATAAATAAATAAGTAAGTAAATAAATAAATCTTTAAAGGAATTAACACAAATTTATTATCTTATACCTCTGGAGATCAGAAGTCTTAAATGGGCCTCATGGGGCTAAAATCATGGTGTCAACAAGGCTGTGTTGCTCTCTGGAGGCTCTGATGGAAAACCCATTTTCTTGCCTTTTCCAATTTCTAGAAGCTACCCTCATTACCTGGATTACCTGCTTCTGTTGCCTAAGTCAGCAATGGCCAAATGAGTCTTTCTCAGGGAGAACAGGACGATTCCTTGTGTCTTCCACCACCCAGAAGAGGACCCTCGCCTGACCATGCTAGCACCCTGCTCTTGGACTTCCAGCCTCCTAAACTATGAAAAGTAAATTTCAGTTGTTTATATACCCAGTCTGTGGTAATATGCTATAACAAACAGTAAGACACATCAATGATACAAACCTGAGTGAGGAGAGCTCAGGAGCAAGGGAAATTACTGTCAGATCTACTTGGTGAACCAAAAGCACAAAGTTAGTAAACTGAGAACTTAAATTCATAGTTTATTTTGATTTCTTTTTGGAAAAGCTCCCAAAGTTAGGGTTTTTTTTTTGTTGTTGTTTTTTGTTTTTGTTTTTTAGACCTCACTTAGGCTAAAATATATTAAGCACTGCATATTTAAAATGTAATGCTGTTGACCAATGCCTTGGATCATACTTACTTATAGGCAATACAAAGGATAGGTAGAATTCTGCTCCATTGTTAGAACTCCACGGTTGTGAATGGGCTTACAGTAATTGTTTTATCTAAGAGGCCATTTGCCTCCATGCCTTTCCATCACCCTGCAGTTCTAGTGTTCTAGTTGAGCTAAATTTCAGAAAGCAAAAGTCTTTGCAAATGTCAAAATTTCATTCATTTTTATTGCTGAGTAATAGTCCATTGTGTGTGTGTGTGTGTGTGTGTGTGTGTGTGTGTGTGTATACACATACATATGTATTTTTTTCTTCATCTATTCATCAGTTAATGGATATCTGGGCTGTTTCAATAATTCGACTACTGTAGATAATGCTGCTGTTAACATCAGGGTGCATGTGTCTCTTTGAATTTGTATTTTTCTATTATTTGGATAGATATTTAGTAATGTGATTGCTGGATTACAGTGTAGTTCTATTTTTAACTTTTTGAGGAACCTCCATACTGTGTTCCAGAGTGGGCTGTATCATTTTGCATTCCTACTAACACTGCAAGAGGGTTCCCTTTTCTCCACATCTTCACAAATATCTGTTGTTTCTTATGTTGTTGAATTCAGCCATTCTGACTGATATGAAGTGATATCTCATTGTGGTTTTAATTTGCATTTCCTTGAAGATCAATGATGTTGAGTATCTTTTCATGTGTCTGTTGGCCATCTGAGGTCTTCTTTGGAAAAATATCCATTCATGTCTTCTGCCCACTTTTTAATTGAATTATTCATTTTGGGGGTGTTAAGTTCAATAATTCTTTATATATTTTGCATACTAATCCTTTATATGTCATTTGCAATACTCCCATCTTGTAAGTTGCCTTTTAGCTTTGTTGATTGTTTCCTTCGCTGAGCAAAAACTTTTTATTTTTATGTATTCCCAATAGTTTATATTTGTTTTTGTTTCTCTTGCCTCAGGAGACATATCTAGAAAGGAATTGTTATGGCCACTGTCCAAGAAGTTACTGTCTGTGTTCTCCTCTAAAATTTTGATGGTTTCCCATCTCACATTTAGGTCTTTCATCCATTCTAAATTTATTTTTTGTATATGGTGTAAGAAAGTAGCCTAGTTTCATTCTTCTGCATGTGACTGTCCAGTTTTCCCAATACCATTTGTTAAAGAAACTATCTTTTTTCCATCAGATATTCTTTCTTATTTTGTTGAAGATTAGTTGACCATAGAGGTGAGGGTCCATTTCTGGGTTTTCCACTTTGTTCATTGATCTATGTGTCTGTGCTAGTACTATACTTTCTTGATGACTACACCTTTGTAACATAACTTGAAGTCCAGAATTGTGATGCTTCCATCTTTCCTTTTCTTTTTCAGGATTGCTTTGGCAATTTAGAATCATTTGTGGTTCCATACACATTTCAGGATTGTTTGCTCTAGCTCTGTGAAAAATGTTGGTGATGTTTTGATGGGTTTATAAACTACTTTCTTAAAGAAATAAACACTACTTTAAATAACACTGAAGAATACATATTCCTTTAAGTTTCAATAAATTATATAAAGGGGAAAAGAGAAAGTTGTGTTTTGATATTGACTATATTAACTAATAAAAGTCAAACTATAAGATAAAATAAATCCTTAACTGTATACACTTTTAGTCAATAAACTCAGAATGGCATATTATATGTTTAACATCAGTGACTTATTTTAGAAGAAGTTATAAAAATTTATATGCCAGTGGGTTTCCTGTATTCAGACCATTTTATTAATGAGACATTTATTTGTTCATTTTTTAAAACATTTTTTGTTTTATTTTTAGTTAGGTCTATAATGCACCTTGCACTAATTTTTCAGTATATTCTATTAAGACTCAAGGTTACTTTTCTCATTCATTTAATTAGTTAGTCCAGAAAAGAAAACAAAAAACAAAAACCAAGAGTTTTCCCTTACTGTATAAAAAGGTGTGAGGGACCCTTGTCAAAAATCATTTCACTATCTGTGCTTAAAATTATTACTGGATTCTCTACTCAGTGTCACTACTGATCACTCTGTCTCTTGTACCAATTTTATAATGAATTTTGAAGACATTTGGTGTGAATCTCCATTTTATTCCCTTTTTAAACAAAAATATTTTGTCTCTTCTAGGTCATTTGCATTGCTACATAAAATTCAGAATCATTGCTACATAAAATTTTGTTTCTCTACAAAAAATCTATTAGTAATTTGATTGGGATATTTTTGAATCAAATTTGGAGAAAATATGGAATCTTACTTTTGTGGAATATGTTTTTCTAAAATAAGTCTTATAAATTGGTGTATTAGTCCAAAATTGTAGTCCATTGTTCATAAAAACACCTTCTTGTATGCAATGGCTCTTTTTTCTTTGACTGATATAAGATTTTCTATTTATGTTGGATTTTTTTGTAGTGTTCGATTATGAAAGTACTTTGTATTTCTCTTGCTAGGGATTTGCTAGATTTCTGTAGGTTGTTTTTTATAACTTTGGAAAATTATCGGCCATTATTTTTTTACCATACTTTCCTCCCTATTATCTCTCTCTTCCTGTAGAGATGCAATTTCATGATTTCCAGACTACTTGCTATAGTCCCATAGTCCCCAAGATTCTTTATACATCTTCCTCTTTCCCTCCTCTGTGTTCACCAGCTAGGATACATTTTGTTTACCTATCTTTAGTCATTGAACATATTTTCTGACATATCCTATTTATTCTTAAGAAAATCAATGCAAGGTTTTTTGTTTGTTTCTGCTCTACAGTTTGGTTAAGTTATAACTGACGCATAATAAATTGTGCTTATGTTAAAATAATAATGAGCACTCATGTAAGTATAAATTGCATAATCATCACCATAATCAAGATAAACATTTTCTTCTTCCCCCAAAGTTTCTTCATGTCATTCTTAAAATATTTTTTATTACTTATTTTTGTAAGCAGAATGAGCAAGCAAGCAAGTGCAAGTCAGGGCACAGGACACAGGGAGAAGCAGACTCACTGCTGAGCAAGGAGCTCAATGCCAGACTCTACCCCAGGACCCTGGGATCATGACCTGAGTGGAAGATAGGACGCTTAACCAACTGAACCACCTAGGAGTCCTATTTGTGCCAATTTGTAATCCCTTTTTTCTCTCCACTCTCACTCCTTAAATCCATTGATCTGCTTTATGTCATTATAAATTAGTTTGCATTTTCTGGGCTTTTGTACAGATGGAATCATGCATTCCTTTCTCTCTGGTTTCTTTTGCTCAAAATAATGGTTTTCAGAATGATATAAGCTATTGTATATATCAATTAATTCCTATTTTATTGCTGAGTATTATTGCATGTTATTGAAATAACAAGATTTGCTTAGTCATTCACCTGTTAATGGAAATTAAAATTACTCCTAGTCTGGGCCTATTTCAGATAAAACACCTATGAACATTTGAGTGCAAGTGTCTATGTACAAATATATTCTCATTATTTCTGGATACATATCTAGAAATAGAATTACTCAGTATTATGTAGATATGTGATTAATTTTTTTAAAAAATCGCTAAACCATTTTTCAAAGTGGTGCGCTAATTAACTTATCTGTAGGGTATGAACATTTTCATTGTTTCAAAATTTTGTTAACATTGAAGTATCATACTTTTTTTTTATTTATTATTATTATTTTTTTTATTTTTTATTTTTTTTTAATTTTTTTATTTTTTTTTATTTTTTATAAACATATATTTTTATCCCCAGGGGTACAGGTCTGTGAATCACCAGGTTTACACACTTCACAGCACTCACCAAATCACATACCCTCCCCAATGTCCATAATCCCACCCCCTTCTCCCAAACCCCCTCCCCCCGGCAACCCTCAGTTTGTTTTGTGAGATTAAGAGTCACTTATGGTTTGT